>NC_090196.1:18174523-18500023 GCF_024679245.1 Pseudorasbora parva | reverse complement strand
GAGCTGAAAACTTCCTTGTTAGTAAAATAACAGCTTTTATAGACAGCAGGCCCAGAAAACAAGGCTCTCTAATCAATGACATGTTAGAAGGGTGAAATGCCGCCTCTATGTGTATGCTGCTTCTGTAGCCCTGTCCACCGACTCGTGGAGCTAAACTGATCGCGTTACCGAGCAATAAACACGCCGAAGATACAAGACACATATCTACACTGGATTTGTAGACATATTGAGATTAAAACACAATGCTGTGACTTCTATATTGGATACGACAGAAATGGTGCAACACACTTACGTGAGTAAAATGTGTTTTTTTTTATTTGTGATAGTATTGCATTGTTATAGATCGCATTAATTACGTTTAGGTGTCTAACAGAACATATAGCACGTTGTCACACGTTGGACAATCCCTTATTTGTTAGTTCATAGCGAATCAGGATCAGAACAGATCAGATATGTAATGTTATGGGCCAGGGGGCTCGCAAAGCCCAACGTCCCAGGGCTGTTTTCCAGACGGGCTACCAAAACGTAAGCATGTCGGCAGGCTGGTGAATTTAAAATAGTGAAATAACATTCCTTTCTTGATCTGGGTTGTTAATTTTCACTCTCTTGACTTGATATTTGAAGAGTGCGTGCCTTCTTATGTGTGTGCGGTTCACACTTTCACCGATCGGTTGGTCCAAGTAATAAAAAAAATTAATCAATCGCGGGTGGATGAGAAATAAATAATTGTGTTTGTTTAATAAATACATTTTGAGTAGGGATGCACCGAATTTTCGAAAGACTTTTATCCCCGAAAAAATATGGCCGAAAGGTTGTGATGACGCAAACAGAAACCGCGACCTACACGTGCTTGAGTGTGTCTCAGTCGGATCCCTAGTTCAGTTGTCAGAGCACTGAAAAGGGAGTCAGCCCATTGACTTATGTCCTGATTAGGGCCCTGACTACTAAACTAGGGATCTGATTGAGACGCATCCCTTGTCTAAAGCAACATATCTGCGGTGTGGACGTATGTGGTTCAACTCACATCTGATGACGCATCTATAATATGGGTTGTAACTTCAAAATAATGTTTTGTTTGTGTTTCTGTTGCTGGATACACGTAACGTTACTGGCTCCAGCGATAATATAAGAAAAACGGGCAAAACGGTCTCTCTTTGTAAATTTTGTTTAATGCATGCAAGTGCTGCCGTATGTCCGAATATGACCAGTCAAGTTCTCCGTATGTATCACCCGGATGTAGAGCCAGAAGACGCGAATGAGCTCGTGCACGCTGTGAGAAGATCTGTCTCTGTGGAATCATCCAAAAGCGCACACTCATCTCACAGTGTGCACATGTTGAGTTCTCGTTCAAGGCTTGCGCTTAAACAGACAAACTCACACAAAAAGTATGTCAGCATGTCCATCTTGATGAGTATCCAAGCAGACTTTATGAACTTTATACAGTCGAGAAAGACGACACATATCCGTTGATTAGGTCTTAAAGGGGCAGTAGCCTTTGCTCTGTTTCATGTCAAACAAAAGATAAGGAAATCACTCACTGCTCTTTTGTAAGTTTAATAAGTATTAATCTTTAATTTAAACAGTTAAATATGCAGTTGTTTTACATTTGATTACTTTATTAAATGTCTGTACCTTTCTGCAGTCTTGTATTTATTTAATGTAGGCAACACATGAGTGAGGTCAAGTAAAACATTTTAGTTTGAATTTTATTTTATACTGTGCATTATTGCAATGCGCTAAATAAATGTATGCATAATTTGAAATTGATTTATTATTTGAAAATTTATTTTTTATTTAAATGTATGCAATTGCAGTGCCTTGATTTTTAGCAAATCTACAGTCATAGCAATAAATCCAATGGTTACTATTGATACCAATTACTAATAATTGCCATAATTTCTTTCGCCGTTTCGGTTTTCGGCCTTGGTTTCCTCTTTTTCGGTTTTCGGCCAAGAATTTTTATTTCGGTGCATCCCTAATTTTGAGAGCCCTGTCAGAGAATTATTCCAGTTGTCCCTTTCAAACAGTTCAAACAGTCCCTGCAGTGGGTGTTTAGTCTTCAGTGTGGCTTGCCCATCAAAAACTTTCTTGAGAGAGCCTAAAAAAAGCGCAAAAAATAGCCAAATAATTATTTGTTATGATGTTTTTGAATGTAAAAACTATGGGAACATCTTAAGTTGACCTCAGACAACAGTATAAAAAAAAAAAGCCAGATTATGACACCTTTAAAAATATGATACATATGGTTAAAGGAACTGTATCAAAGAAATGTATTTCAATTAATCATAAAATGGCCCTATGTTACTAGACATTAAGAAATCATGTTAATTTCAAATACTTTATATATTATATATCACTGACAACAGTAGTCCGGCCAGGATATTGTGATATAAAAGTTGTTGTTGCAGCCCTCAACTGATGTTGATGTTGACATGTGTTTTGGCCTGAAGCTCCACCCTCCACCTATCTACCAATCTCAAAGTCAGTAGTGTTTTTGTATCTGGGTTGCCAGATCCGCTCTAGTTACCACAGCTGCAGCTCATAGACCATAAAAAAATACGGGAGGCCGAGACTTAATCCGTTTCCGCTGAACAGAGTTGAACCACAGTTTCGGGACCGGAGTTGCTCAGTAGAGAGCAGGAAGTACAGCCGCGATATCAAAAGCCCGCCCATACTCACAGATGCAGAACAATTAATTATGTTGGTGTGAAATAAACAGTTAAGGAAATGTAGAAATTAAAGCTAAAGCTCCAATCTGCTCCCAAAAATCCAGGAAAAAGTCTGTTAGTGTCTCAGTGACAACTTCACTCAGAGAAGACGTCGATCTCAGCTGTCAATCATGACATCACACCCCCGTTTTTATAGCATCAAATAACTAACTAAAACTAAACTTATTTAAAAAACAAACAATTGAAATGAAATCTTCGTGATGATAACTGCTTACAATGACAAACTAATTTTGGGAAAAAAATATTTGAAGTGTAATTTGATTGTTTAGTTTGCCTCGCGTCCATTAGAAAACACGGAGGTGCAGCTCTACTGGGACCGTTCACCGGGGGGCGATCGAGGCGTGAAAGCTTCAGTATCTGAGAGAGGAGCTGCAGGCTTGCTGCAGCTACAAACGTTCCTGCTAGACCCTGCAGCCTAACTGGCAACCTTGAGTCAGAGGGAGAGGGGATAGTGATTGCAGTACCAGGCCACAATAATGTAAGATTGGCCACAATCTTACGTACACTTCCTTTAAGAAACACACAAATATATATAGTAGCTGCCAAAAGTTTGGAAGCATGACTATTTGTAATGTTTTTGAAAGAAGCCTGCAATTATTTAATTAAAAATACAGAAAAAAACTGTAATATTGTGAAATATAATTAACTTTTTAAATAAAATCATTATTTTAAATTGTAATACCATTTCACAATTATTGTTTTTTTTTTATATTATTGATCAAAAAATGCAGGCTTGATGAGCATAAGAGACTTATTTCAACAGTCATGTTTCCAAACTTTTTACTGACTTTGTGTGTGTGTGCGTGCGTGCGTGCGTTTGTGTGTGGGCATATTTTTGTGAAATATGAGGACCCAAATGTGTATAATGGCATGGGTATGACATAGGTATGAATGATAGGGTGAAATATGAGGACATTGGCCATGTCCCCACTTTTCAAAATGCTTATAAATCATTCAGTAAAAATGCAGAATGTTTTTTTGTGATGGGTAGGTTTAGGGGTAGGGGCAGTTTAGGGGGATAGAAAACATATTTTGTACAGTATAAAAACCATTATGCCCATGGAATGTCCCCACATTTCACAAAAACAAACATGTTTACATGTTCACAAAAACAAACGTGTGTGTGTGTGTGTGTGTGTGTGTGTGAGTGTGTGTGAGAGAGAGAGATCAAGCAATCAAAGTCAGGAGTATTAGTATGCAATGCTAGTTTCCCCCCTCACAATAATTTAGCAAAGGATGAACACGTTCCCAATGCAGTGAATTCCCAGCAGGGGAAGAGTGCCATCTTTGGGTAATGACAGAATGAATCTGCCTTCCCATACTCTTAACATTGTTCCCAATACAGGGATTTACAAAAAAACTAAATAAACAGTATGTTGATTTAAAGCTGACATGTGTCCTTTTTTATGTAAAAAAACAAAACTCTTTAATCTCTCCCAGCTTAATGCAAAGACAACTCTAATAAAAAGAGAGATTTCCCTGAAAAAATCTGGCTTTTAGGAAAAATTAGGTGTGTTTGAAAACACTGACCAGCCTCACATAGCAACAGTGGCTCAAGCCAATGATGTGGGTTTGGGGGTGGAGCTATTTACTTGTTTTTTTTTAATTTTGTAAAGCACTTTGTGACCTTTTGTCTGTGAAAAGTGCTATAGAAATAAAGCTTACTTGTTTGACCAAACATTTTGAAAACAGTCATTATTTTTGCTAAATTTGGCACAAAAGATTACACTAAAAGGTAAGACTTTTCAAAATGTAATAAGTAGGGAGTGGTACAAAAGTTTCTGCCAGTTCTGGCCAATAGAGTAATGCTTTAAATGTGAAAAACATCCTGTGGTGGCATTATAATCATACACAAGTCGCATGTCGCAAATACATAGCATCAAAACCTCATTTGAACAGCAAGAGGCGTTGAAACATCTACTGGCCTTTCAAAAGTATAAAAGCCAAAGAACACAGCAGGGATAGCGTTTGATCGAGAAGTTGGACGAAATAAATACATTCTTTCCTCCCCGGTGCTTCAAAAATACAGACCATACATAAAAGTGAAGAAGAGTTGCCTAACTAGAGTCTAGATGATAGCCTCCGCGGGGTCTGTGTCAAAAGGCTCTTGGTGTTGAGCACCGCATTAAAGTATATCAGACGATTGCATCTATGCCAATTACTTGCGGTGACAGTAACCCTTAAAAGGCCTTTTGACAGAGTGAGCTCATTATCCAGAGGAGGATTCCCCTTGAGTTGGTGTACTCAGAGCAGCTGGGTGAAGGTCAAGGAGATCTGTGGCAGATTAGAGAGGGACCAAAATGTCCAATTAGCAATTTTGGAGCGCTACACATCTTCGTCTGAAAGGAGAACATCTCAGGTGCAATTTTCTGAATAAATGTGATATTTTTTGTCAAGGATTTGGATGTGAGGACTCAACATGACACCCGTGGAACAGTAGAGGTCTGCAGGCTCAACTCAACCAACTGACATCAACATGATGTTCTGTCACCAAAAAAATTACATCTGACAAATTTCAGGTAATAGATGGACTTCTCAGACATTTTAGGCTATTTTCAAAGATTTCACCAGTTTGAGAGGCATAAACAAAGAAATGCACTGAATTTTGCTGATATAATAATGCAGTAATTATTTTTTTATATTACATACAATAACTGATAAAGGGCCAATATTAAAACATTTTTTTTTCACTTTGAGGCTGAAGATTATATTGAACATTGCTATTAAATTATTTTTTAAAAGTTATATATAAATGTGCAACATTATAAATTATTAAAATAAATATGTATAACAGATACATTTATTTTGAGATTTGGTAAAAGATTTCGTTTTTCTCATTATTTGTATCAATAAAGACTCAATTAGAATTACATTTTACAAAAATCACTGATATCAACCAATAACCAACACTTGTATTTAGACATGCACCAATATTCAAATTCAGGCTGATACAGATAAGCAAATAATTACTGTAATGGCCAACACTAAAATGTCTAAAAAAAAAAAAAACACTAAAAACTAAAATAGTTTTAAACGATTTTGAGCTTTTCTCAAGATCACACAGTTAACGGTGTTATTAAATTATGAGTGTTTTTTAAAGATAACTTTAAAGGCTTAAAGTGATTATCAGAGGATGGTCGATATCATACCAATAAATAAAAGTTGCTATAAGGATAGATGCTATTTACACTAAGTGAAAATAGTTGTTAGATGCTATTTATAATTAGTGCAAATCGTGGCAGACACTATTAGCAGCTCAGTGTATTGTAGCATATTATAAAACATTATGCAATAATAACAACATATAATTGTATTTATTAATATCATAAATAAATTCATCCTTATTGGGACATTAATTGTCCCACCTCTACACCTACCCTGCTTTATTCCCAATATTTCAATAACCCATAGACACTTTTTTCCTCCCCAGCGTATTTAAAAAAAATTGCCACCCACCGCTGGCTATTTTGATGTTGTATGAATATCTGAATATGCAATACATCAAAAGAAAGAAATCAAAAGAAAACAGACTCTTTTATTCTAGCTTAATGCATTTTTTAAGTTTCATCAAAAAGCAACATTTTGAGCAAAAAGCTGAGAAAAATATATTTTTTGTCAAAGACTACATCCAGATGGGATTCAGAATGATGATCAAACACAGATGGAGTAGATCGAGCCCATCAGCACCCCCAAAACGTCACAGTCCTACAGCTTGTCCTGGGTCGACGATGCAGTTTTGATTTACATGCTGTGTAATGTTGGTGATCGCGTTATTTAACATATGAATATGATTACAAATGCTATTGCTTGTTTCTGTATCTTCCTCGTCTATGTTTTGATCAGAAGATTCAGTAGTACTCTTTCAGAAGATGCGCAATAGCTCCCCCTAGCATATAACAGTGAAAACACATAAAGCTGGAAATTTCCGTCAATGGCGGGGAAAGAGTTACTTTAAAATAAACGCCTCTCCGAGCAGATAAGGGAGACGAAGAAACTCAGCAAAAGGCAGATTCGAACTTGTTGGTCACGTCAAAAGCAAACGCCACATGCATTACTCTCCACACTCTTCTCTTGATATCAGCAGGATTTCTTTCGTTATTTTGTCTGGTTCAATCTGACAATGGTTGGTGGAGTTAGTGTAAACAGCCTCTGCCAAAAAGGCATGTTCTTTGCACTTGGGGTGTAAATAGACACAGCAAATAGAAACTGTTAGCTGATATGTCCTGCATCTGTAACATTGCCGACATAGCATCCTGAATTTACACAATACCACATGGTATTTTAAACCACATCACAATACAATAAAATGCACAAAAAAAGTGTGGAGCACTGCATTAGCCAGCCATGATAAACAACAGAACATTTTTTCAGTCTCTTGGTTTCTACAGTTTCTGCAGTGTTGTGCTGGGTTGCTCCACCCACAGTGAAATGTCACATAATGGCTTAAACGCGGCTACTCACAGAACTGACACAATGTCCCCTCGCTGAACTTGGTAGTTTCTCACACTCCAGCGGTTGAGCAGCACAACATCAGGTGATGACTCTCCATCTGGGTTTAAGGACGGCTGGGAAAGATCCAATCACATGATATTTAAGAGTCTACATTGTTCGTAAACTCTAGAAGAGTTGTGACAGATAAGAAACCTTTTGGTCTGTACTCTGTGATTTATTGCTTTAATCCTACAGTCCACACAAACTTCCAGAGCTGCTTAGCTACGAATACACTCAGCGGCAGCAACTTTGCTGCAATTTTGTTCTGGAAAAGAATCGCTCTGTTCTTCATTCAGCCTTGCGACTGAAGAGCGAAAAGAACGTCTACGAGCTAACTTTAAAACAGAATTTGTTTTTCTCTTAACTCTTTTGTGGTGGTATATCAAATAACTTGTGTGTGACAAACCTTCTCAAGCATGCAAGTCAACGACTGACTTGATACACGGGGCTCCGGTGAATCATTAAGGGAGATCTCGATGAGCCATTTCACGCTTGCTGGGATAATTGACAGAAATATCTCTTATCTGTCCTTCTAAAATAAATATCCCAACGAGCGTTCCTGCCTAGTGAATTTATCTGTCACAGCTGGGCGCTCTATCTTTTTTATTCAGACACATTTTCTCATTCTGTATTGGTGTCAGCTTTCAGCATTGTCCATGGAGTGACTTATTTGGATTCAAAGGCCATGGTTGGACTGGGAAAAGCCATTAGCAAATTTATAACACTCTGAACCGAGATAGAAAACCAGACTCCAAAAGGAAAACAACAACAACAACAACAATACTGTTTTGGTTAGTTGGTGTTCATTAGGTACATAATGAACCATTACTTCTGTTTGGCGAGGAAATGAGCATGGTGTATTGAGACGGTTTATTCTCATTATTAGAAGTGTCTTTCATTGTGGTCTTAGTGCTATTAGTGCAATGTTTAGGACATTTTGGTTTGATTGAGCTGAGCCCTATTGTAAAGTCCTAATATAAGAAAAGTGCTATTAATGTTTGAATAGAGGAGCTTGTTAAAGTAAAGTTCTCTTAGTATTTCTTAGGGTTGGGCAATATATTGAATAGTCTATAATATAATATAATATAATATAATATAATATAATATAATATAATATAATATAATATAATATAATATAATATAATATAATATAATATAATATAATATAATATAATATAATATAATATAATATAATATAATATAATATAATATAATATAATATAATATAATAGTATTATATAAATGGTCATCATGATTTTAATGTGTTTTTTATTAGCTGTTAAGCTTCCTAAACGGTCACTTTCACAAAACGTCCTCGTAAGTACGCCGAGATGTTTTAAAAGTGCCTTTGCTTTAAACTTGGGGGGAAAAACGCTAGGCTTGGTAAGTTTGATACATTTCTGTGATTTAGTTTAAGCTGTTTGTATCAAAGCAACAAATCTCTGTTTTTTTCTTTTTTGCGACTCAAAATGTGCATGTTTTCCAAGTATTTTTCATAAACTTTTTTTTAAATACATAAAATTTGTTACACTGAAGTATTTTTAAATGGAAATTATTCAATATAATTCTGTTATAGAACTGTACTTTAAAAGTAAATTGAAAACAAAGTCAAGACATCCAATGTCCAAAATATATCAAGATATATTAACCCTTTTTACACACAAACATCGCCAATAGCCCCAGATTATTATTGTTCAACATTCACTGCAAGTTAAAACGTTACATTCTTACTTGATCTGGACAAACTGAATATCATTAGATTTAAGATTATCGATATTTGATATTTGACCACGGTTTAAGATTAAATTAAGTTGTGTTGACATTTTTTTTTTTTTCATAATTTAGTGCAAAATAATCTAACTGTAATTTTTCATATTGATTGATTTATTCTTAATTGATTTATTCTTACATGTTTGCTAAATATTTTGTCATACATAATACAATTTCTATTAATATCCCACAGAATCATGCAACCTGAAAAGTTGAAAGAATACTTAATATGTTCGTGTGGGGACTCGGATTGAAGTGTGTTCCGCGCTTAAAACAAGCAGACTGTTAACCGGAACCGGTCGGTACGGTACGGTACCCTATACCGAAAAGGTTCGGTACGAATACGTGTACCGTTACACCCCTACACTGTACTGTACACTTCCTCATTCTGAGCTCCTTAAAAAACAAACCCAAAGAAAATTTTCTACACGAGAAACAAGAAGCTAATAAACACACGAATACAATAGTAAATGTTTTTTTTGTGATTTTTATGCGCTTTGGTGCGTTTTCATATCAATAATGGATGTGTACATTATATATTCTAAGCAGGTGTAGCTGCATATAAAAGGTTAACATAACATTTCACCATCATTAAATAATTAAATTCTTACATTAGATCGTGATCTAGGGCTGCCGATATATCGCATTTTACATGAAAACATGCTTATCGCGATTTGGCTTATCGTGATTATCAAATCGGAAAGGCTGCGATGATCTTTTATGCGCAGTTTTTCAGTGAAGGACGGCTCTGTGATCAGTAGTAAATGCTGTTCCATCTAAAAGCCCTGCAAGTTTGAGGTGCTTATAACATGCATTTGAAAAAGCAACACGCGACAAACATCGTTTCCAAACATGAGAAGCAGTCATGTTTAATCGAAGCGTTTTAATATGTTTATTCAGCTCACCCATAGTATGATGTTCATAGCTATAGCGATTTCCGTGAATGACGTGAGCTATTGTACTTCTGCGGGATATACTTGGAATTCCCTGTACGAGAGCGCCCTCTGCCTTGCGGAGCAGCGTTTACTACTGATCACAGCCGTGCTGCTCTGAGAAGCTGCGCATTCAATTATCGCAGCCTCTGCCAAATCGCGTGCGATTTTATTACAATTTATCGTGCAGCCCTATCGTGATCGTAAGTTAATACAAATACTTGATGGTGGTTAAAAGTGAGTTTTGACTTTTAAATAAAAGTTGAATATTAGTATTTTAAATTGTGTTATGTTGCTTGATGCTAATTGTAGCTCTAATGCACTTGTCACACCAGGAGATATTCTATTCCATATACTAATTTGTTAAAAGAATTCACATATCGTCCCAAGAATATGTTTTTTTTGTTCAAGAAACTTCAGGAAATAGGTGGATTAATGTATAGTGGAATCAAAGTGGTGCAGATGGGCAAGTCATGTAATGCAAGAATAAAGGCTAATAATAACTGAATAAAATTAATGATAAAATAATAATGAAGATTAGGCCTCATTCACGGCAGAGGTGTGAAAGGATTGTCGAGTGAGAACAGCAAAATGAATGAGAGAGTTCTGCTCACCAGACATTAGACAATAGACTGCAAATGGCTGTTAACAAGGCAATCAAATTTTATTAGCATCTTATCAGCCTTCTCTAAATACTCACATGACATGATCTTATTAAATGTTTCATAAAATTCATAGTTTTAGAGATAACATCCTCAGATTTGACATGAGGCATGAGCAGACCTGTGGCTTCAGCTTCATTGTGTTTCTAAGTTTTTACAACACAGACATTACATTTTTTGTATATTTACAAAAAAATACATATGTTCTTTATATTTTTTATTTTAGTTTTTATTAGGGCCGGGACTTTAACGCGTTAATTAAAATTAATGAACTACGGGACTTTAACGCGTTAATTAATTACACAAAAATATAAATAACAATTTTAACCACACTTATTTTTGCACCGCGGAACGTTTTTCAATGAATGAGTTTCGACGGACCGATTATACTGGAACACCAACTAGCGCTCACGAGTCACGACAATAACAAACCATATTAGCGAACATGAACGAAGAAGCTGATGAGACCGCTTTGCTTGGCCCCGTGGATGGGAAATTTTATTTTTTTTAAACGTAAGGATGGAAGCGTCGACAAGAGCATGGTTGTGTGCAGGCAATACAACAAGGAATTTGCATTTCACCGCAGCACATCGAGCCTCAAATATCACAAATATGCTATTGCTAACTTAATGGCAAACATGGCACTGGTCTGCTGAACTGAAATAAATCAACAATATTTTGTTGATTCAGTCATTATTCAATGGTGTATTAAAAATCCATGTGAAAAATTACTTCTCACTGTTCTCATGTCAAATATTTATATGCAATTCAAATGCGATTAATTTCGATTAATTAATTACAAAGCCTCTAATTAATTAGATTAATTTTTTTAATCGAGTCCCGGCCCTAGTTTTTATGTCTGAGTCTGAGCTTAATATTAAAGACAGTCTGAGTAATTCTGAGTTTTGAACTGTGTTGGTTATGTGTCTATTGAGAATAATGAGCAGAGAAGTTTTTTATTTTGGGTATGTCATTTATGCCCCACTAGCCAAAATGGTGGGTGGGGTAAATCCTAAGTAAGAAGTAAGACATTTTTCACTTTGGTGGCTTTTTATCATATGTAAATTATTACATAGAAATAGTGATGATGGGGAAAGAAAATAACTATGGTGACAAAATATAGTAAATTGGTCAAAAAATTTCTGGACTCAAACCTTAATTACCTGTTAATTACTTACTTAGTTACCTGTTAAGTTGTTTCATAAGAAAATATTTGCTAACTTTCAGCAAAACTAGACTAAATCAGATTTATCAAAACAACAATGTTACCAAGAATAGTTTGACATAGTGGATAAAGGACATCTCACCTGCATCGAAGCACCTTCTACACGTGCCACGTACGCAAGACGATCTAAAACAGTCACTGTCACCGGGACGGCTACAAAGAAGCCACTAACAAACGCTCTAAAGTATCTTCGCCCAAAGCCCGTCTGCGCCATTGCCTGAAGAGAGAGAGAATGAAATGAGAAAATAACCTTGGCTTGTTCAAAGAGTCTGGTAACATCTTATGTTAAAATAACAAACTCAACAAATTACAGATGTTCACTATTGATTTCAATGATATGTTGACTGACTAAACTCAAAAAGAGAACAAAAGTACCAAAAGTAGACCAGAAAACCACGCTTAAGCGTGAACCATCTTGTCTAAAATCAAATTGCAAGGGACTAGTAAGGTCAAAAAGAAGAAAACACTCATAAAGCAACCATTTAAATAATGAATTTTGTAATTGCACCTATCTGTGACCATCTGTAGACCGTATTCGCAATAAAAAAAAACTGTAGACCCAATGTATTAGGGCAGAAAACCCACTGAGGCATTGAAATTGAATCTGACAAGAGCACGCTTGCTCTAATACCATTAAATGATAGCGTAATGCTTGATTTGAAGGTACACTGCATGCAATTATGCCACTCGTTCATTTCACCAAAAAAAAAAAAGATGAAGAGCGGCTTGTACTACTCTCCCAAAAAAGCCCTCAAGGTCTCCCGCGGCAACTTTGCAGACTTACTGGTAAGCACTTGAAGAAAGTCTTGAAGCCATTTGCTCGCAGGAGGGCATTCAAGAGGCTCAAAATACAGAGACTACAACAACTTAGCAGAGAATCTAGGAGATGTGAGGGTAAAAAATATGCTGAGCGAATCATAACGCAGTGCAGGATTTGTCAGGGTTGCACTGCTGTGAGCCAGATCCGGCTCGAACAGGGAAAATTACAAAAAACTCTTTTGTGGTGGCAAAAAAAGACATGTTCCTAACTCTCTGCTGCATATGTAGGCTGGCCGAGGCAGCAGCTCTATCAATATAATACAAACACTGACTATGTAAAATTTGCTTGAAGCAACATTCGCAAAACCTGTCACTTCTTTGTAGGCTTTCCTTTAGCTCAACCAGTGGATTGTGGTGCTAGCAACACCAAGGTCATGGGTTCAATTTCCTGGGAAAGGAAGAAACTATCAAATATGAATGCACACCTTGAAGGCAATGGAAATTGCTTTGGATAAAAACATCACCGTAAACTACTGTAACTTCTAAACTTCGCAATTATGAAAAAATTATGTTGCAACTGTGCGAAATTAATTAAATTACTCATTTCTCTATCAAACCCTGTGGTTGAAACACAAAATTGCAGTGTAGGATGTTTATGACTTACACAAAGATCACTAATAAAAGTCCTACAAGTCAAGACCAACTGTACAGTATAACTGCGAAATGTCAAGCAAGCCACCATGGTAATCTGACCCTTCTTTTGTCTTTTTTTTTTTTGATAAAACCATCAACCAAGGACAAATGGCATAAGCCAGAAATTTTCTTCTGAAAGCTCTGAATTTAATAATACATTTATTTTTAGTAATTTATAATATTTAAGAATGTCTGGGCAGTTTTTAATAATTTTGAAAGTATACTCTCAATCACTCTCTTTAGATTGTGTCTACATTAAAAGTCGGTGTTCAAAAAATTAGTTATTACAGTACTAAATTTAACTTAAAAAAATTAAACAGTTCAAATTTTAGAGGAGAGGGTTTGATGAAATCACAGTAAAAACAGTAATATTGTGAAATATTATGATTATTTTATTTTAAATAGCAGGTTTCTCTTTTGAAGGGGATGAGAATAATGGTGAATATTGTTCAGTTCCAAGGAAGTCTGTAACTCTTACTGAGAGAAAGAACATGCTATCATGTTCTGGGAAAGTTTCTGGTCATGGTCCATATGTATAAAGCCTCTCAGAGTAAAATTTTAGTCTTAAAGGGTTTGTTCACCCAAAAATGAAATTGGTGTCATTAATGACGAAATACATTTGGGTCCAAAAATAACAAAAACTACGACTTTATTCAGCATTGTCTTCTCTTCCGCGTTTCTTTTCAAACCTCAAATAAAGACTCAAACAGTCACGAATCAGTGTATTGATTCATGATTCGGATCGCCAATGTCACGTGATTTCAGCAGTTTGACACGCGATCTGAATCATGATTCAATAAACTGATTCATTACCGTTGAGTCAAATGCCGAAGAGAAGACAATGCTGAATAAAGTCGTAGCTTTTGTTATTTTTGGACCAAAATGTATTTTCAAAGCTTCAAGAGATTCTAATGAACCAACTGATGTCACATATGGACTACTTTGATGATGTTTTTATTCCCTTTCTGGACATGGACAGTATAGTGAGCATACACATACGCTCTTCGACTAAATATAAAATATCTTAAACTGTGTTTTTTGGAGGTCTTATGGGTGTGAAACAACATTAATGACTCACCCTAATGACATCAATTTCATTTTGTAATGTATTTCATGTAATTTTACTCTTATTCCTAGAATTAAGAATAAGTGTGATTCATAAAGGTTCCCAAGTGTTAAGACTAGGTCTCAGCTCCTAAATTATTTAGAGCTAAAGATGTGTCCTAACCTAGTTAGAAGTAACAAGATGGCAGCAGAGAGGAGGAGACCACACACTTTCCAATTAAAATATAATGTATTGAAGTTAAATAATGACAAAAGCTTGATCGTAAAGATATTCTTTTTGTAACTAGTGTAGTAAGAAATGTTATAACTTCACCCACTCTACAGATCAATGCTCTAATTGCAGAAATTAAAGTAATAAATAGTCTTAAATAGCACTATTGTGTCATTGACCACACCAAACAAAGTTTCAGTGTCCCAATTAAATTATTTTATTATAATTACATTGCATACTTGCAGCTAACTATTGGCTGATTCAGTGGTTGAGAGGGTTGACATCATTGTAGTCTTTAGTTTGCAGCACTTAAGAATCAGTCTTAGACTTTGCTGAAAGTTGCTTTTAGCTTCTTTGTAAAGTCTCTAACTCTTGGACAAGTCCTACTTTTTACAAAGAATTTTTGGCACTTAAGTCAAAGCTTAAGACTGCTCTTAAGAGCATTTCTGAAAAGTTTTATACATACGGGGCCAGAGCTAGAGCTGGACCAACTCTAACCTTGAAAAAGCTGTGTATCTGTGTATGTGCGCTAGTAGTCTGTGTTACAGATTAGTATTGGAGGTGGACAACTGGCATCCAGGGAGATTGACTGACTTGTTTTTCCAGACAAATTGGCGCCTAAAAATGCAGTTCTTTGAACTGGAAGGTCACGTCACCTAAATCCACTCTGGGTGTCATCTGCGTGATCAATGGAGATATGTCTGGAAATGTTCTATGTTAATCTATTTCTTAGCCAATCAGAATCATTCAACCTGAAGCGATGACTAATTTAAGATATAATTGTGGTGGAAAATTGTATGTACACAGAGCGGCCAATACGACCTCCTTGTGAGATTGAAGCTGCAAACTATTCTTTGCTAAAATTTTCTATTTATTATAACTCTTTATTATAAGTCTTCATTCATCATATCTGTTCTGGGACTTTAATTGTAAATTTCCCTATACTTTGAATATATATTTATATTTTATAATATATATATATATATATATATATATATATATATATATATATATATATATATATATATATATATATATATATATATATATATATATATATATATATATATGTATATATATATATATATATATATATATATATATATATACATATACAGTCTTGTTCAAAATAATAGCAGTACAATGTGACTAACCAGAATAATCAAGGTTTTTCATATATTTTTTTATTGCTACGTGGCAAACAAGTTACCAGTAGGTTCAGTAGATTCTCAGAAAACAAATGAGACCCAGCATTCATGATATGCACGCTCTTAAGGCTGTGCAATTGGGCAATTAGTTGAATTAGTTGAAAGGGGTGTGTTCAAAAAATAGCAGTGTGGCATTCAATCACTGAGGTCATCAATTTTGTGAAGAAACAGGTGTGAATCAGGTGGCCCCTATTTAAAGATGAAGCCAACACTTGTTGAACATGCATTTGAAAGCTGAGGAAAATGGGTCGTTCAAGACATTGTTCAGAAGAACAGCGTACTTTGATTAAAAAGTTGATTAGAGAGGGGAAAACCTATAAAGAGGTGCAAAAAATGATAGGCTGTTCAGTTAAAATGATCTCCAATGCCTTAAAATGGAGAGCAAAACCAGAGAGACGTGGAAGAAAACGGAAGACAACCATCAAAATGGATAGAAGAATAACCAGAATGGCAAAGGCTCAGCCTATGATCACCTCCAGGATGATCAAAGACAGTCTGGAGTTACCTGTAAGTTCTGTGACAGTTAGAAGACGTCTGTGTGAAGCTAATCTATTTTCAAGAATCCCCCGCAAAGTCCCTCTGTTAAAAAAAAGGCATGTGCAGAAGAGGTTACAATTTGCCAAAGAACACATCAACTGGCCTAAAGAGAAATGGAGGAACATTTTGTGGACTGATGAGAGTAAAATTGTTCTTTTTGGGTCCAAGGGCCACAGGCAGTTTGTGAGACTACCCCCAAACTCTGAATTCAAGCCACAGTACACAGTGAAGACAGTGAAGCATGGAGGTGCAAGCATCATGGTATGGGCATGTTTCTCCTACTATGGTGTTGGGCCTATTTATCGCATACCAGGGATCATGGATCAGTTTGCATATGTTAAAATACTTGAAGAGGTCATGTTGCCCTATGCTGAAGAGGACATGCCCTTGAAATGGTTGTTTCAACAAGACAATGACCCAAAACACACTAGTAAACGGGCAAAGTCTTGGTTCCAAACCAACAAAATTAATGTTATGGAGTGGCCAGCCCAATCTCCAGACCTTAATCCAATTGAGAACTTGTGGGGTGATATCAAAAATGCTGTTTCTGAAGCAAAACCAAGAAATGTGAATGAATTGTGGAATGTTGTTAAAGAATCATGGAGTGGAATAACAGCTGAGAGGTGCCACAAGTTGGTTGACTCCATGCCACACAGATGTCAAGCAGTTTTAAAAAACTGTGGTCATACAACTAAATATTAGTTTAGTGATTCACAGGATTGCTAAATCCCAGAAAAAAAAAATGTTTGTACAAAATAGTTTTGAGTTTGTACAGTCAAAGGTAGACACTGCTATTTTTTTGAACACACCCCTTTTAACTAATTGCCCAATTGCACAGCCTTAAGAGCGTGCATATCATGAATGCTGGGTCTCATTTGTTTTCTGACAATCTACTGAACCTACTGGTAACTTGTTTGCCACGTAGCAATAAAAAATATACTAAAAACCTTGATTATTCTGGTTAGTCACATTGTACTGCTATTATTTTGAACAAGACTGTATATATATATATATATATATATATATATATATATATATATATATATATAAAATATACACGGTTTCCACAAAAATATTAAGCAGCAAAAACTGTTTGATAAGAAATGCTTATTGAGCAGGAGCATCATCAAATTAGAATGATTTCTGAAGGATCATGTGACACTCAAAATTCAGATTTCCATTACAGGAATATTATACGTTCACTCTTTCATATTGCCGCCATTTGCTAGTTCATTTTTTTTTCTCATTAATGTACACACAGCACCCCATATTGACAGAAAAACACAGAATTGTTGACATTTTTGCAGATTTATTAAAAAAGAAACACTGAAATATCACCGTAAGTATTCAGACCCTTTGCTCAGTATTTAGTAGAAGCCCCTTTTTGGTCGAATACAGCCATGAGTCTTTTTGGCAAAGATGCAACAAGTTTTTCAAACCTGGATTTGAGGATCCTTTGCCATTCCTCCTTGCAGATCCTCTCCAGTTCTGTCAGGTTGGATGGTAAATGTATATGCTTCATTTTTGGGATTGTATTGGGCAGGTGATGAGCAGTGCCTGGCTTTCTCCACACATACAGCTTCGAATTAAGGCCAAAAAGTTCTATCTTGGGCTTATCAGACCAGAGAATCTTATTTTTCCCCATCTTGGAGTCATTTAGGTGTTTTTTAGCAAACTCCATGAGGGCTTTCATGTGTCGTGCACTGAGGAGAGGCTTCCGTCGGGCCATTCTGCCATAAAGCCCCGACTGGTGGAAGGCTGCATTGATGGTTGACTTTCTACAACTTTCTCCAATCTCCCGACTGCATCTCTGGAGCTCAGCCAAAGTGATCTTTGGGTTCTTTTGTATTTCTCTCACCAAGGCTCTTCTTCCCCAATAGCTCAGTTTGGCCAGATAGCCAGCTCTAGGAAGGGTTCTGGTCGTCCCAAACGTCTTCCATTTAAGTATTATGGAGGCCAATGTGCTCTTAGGAAACTTAAGTGCAGCAGAAATGTTTTTGTAACCTTGGCCAGATCTGTGCCTTGCCACAATTCAGTCTCTGAGCTCTTCAGGCAGTTCCTTTGACCTCATGATTCTCATTTGCTCTGACATGCACTGTGAGCTGTAAGGTCTTATATAGACAGGTGTGTGGCTTTTCTAATCAAGTCCAATCAGTATAATCAAACACAGCAGGACTCAAATGAAGGTGTAGAACCATCTCAAGAATGATCAGAATAAATGGACAGCACCCGAGTGTCACAGAAAAGGGTCTGACTTAGGATACTTATACGATGTGATATTTCAGTTCTCTTTTTTAATAAATCTGCAAAAATGTTAACAATTCTGTGTTTTCTGTTAATATGGGGTGCTATGTGTATATTAATGAGAAAAAAAATTAACTTAAATGATTTTAGCAAAGGGCTGCATATAACAAAGAGTGAAAAATGTAATGAATACTTGAATAATTTTCTTTTTTGGGCGAACTATCCCTTGAAGAAAGTAAACAGGTTACATTTTGATTTCACATCTTCGTGTACCAGATTCTCTGATGTGTCTTACCCTGCGCTGCAACTTCTTGTAGTGTAAAGTATTAATTCGCATAGTTCATGAAGAGATGCATCTAGCACAAGAGTGCAACTAATGAACTATTATGACAACGAGCGGCTAAATTATCCATGGTGTTCTGGGCAGACCTGCCAAGTGCCAGCTGTCAGGTTTGCTCTAACAATAATCCCTCACCAGCACATACAGTGAGAGACTGCCAATCACCCCGAAGCCACACAACACATGACAGCATATTTTTTAATTTTTTATTTTTGCTTGTCCCTCCACTGAGCCACAATCCTATATTTTTACTTCAGGCTACAAACATAGAGCGTCGCAATGGTGCAATACCCAGGCCGAGGCTCTATATAGAGTACATGGTTGGCACATGGATCTCAAAGGTGCGTAAAGTGGAGCATCTAATAGTTTATTCTTAAAAACAGGCAGATGGGAGAATCTAGGACTGGTGCGCGGTGATCAAAAGAAAGCGTCAAGTTCATTTTTCATCAAAGGCTCCTTTCAGATTCAGAGTTGAGAACATTTTCCACCATTTGCCATGTGCTATGGACAGAAATAAAACCGTGAGCGATAGAAACCAAGGTTGGCACAGCAGGTGCACAACATAGATGGATTTTTTGTAGCCGAACCCAATTAAAAATGTGTTTCTAGAGTTGAAAGCAAATGCCTCTATAATATTAGATGACCGTTCCACACAGCTGCGAAACAGTGCATGGTGGTCTCACGCTAGCAGAATCAATTTATCATATGCTTCCCGTTTATAACTTCTAACCCATTTATCCTGCAAGTAATACTGTCAAATATGCCACCTGCATAATGTAAAACTGTAGCCTGGTACCTTTGTTTATGCATACCTGAGCGTAACCATTTTAATTGCACCAGTCATCAAATATGTCGGCAAAATGCTTAGTGAACTTGCTGCTTTAGGGTAATTTGAAACTGCAATGACAGATTTCCACTCTTGACAAGGCAATTTTCGGTTTCCTTGATGCATGGGCCTCTTAAACAGTGCATTTCACAACACGGTGCTGACAGGCTAAATCTGATTACCTTATCTCAATATCTGCACCTGTATGGCTTCAGCTGGAATGCTTGACCATTAGTCTGCATCACAGCAGCGGGGAGATTAATGTTTTGCTGTAGACAGCTGTAGACAAGCAGACAAACAAAAACAAAAAAATTGACTCACAATATCCTATGGTGATACTTTTTAAAACGGGAGAATCAGTGCCGATACTCTTGTGGGCGGAGTGCCGACATATCCAGTGGTGCAGGTATGACATTACTTTGTATGCCAAAACTCAGAAGCGAGTTAGCATTTTAGCACTTTCGGTTCCCTCTTCCCAAAGTCATAGGGTTTTTTGAATGGGTTTTGGTTAAATGGCTAAAATAAGTTTTTATGACATAAAATACATCAGTATTACCCCACTTGTGATTTTTTTGAAGCTGTTACGTGTCAAGATAAAAGGTAGTTGTTAGTAAGTGGCTAAATGGGACTACAGAGGCTGTCGAGGAGATTGAAGGCGATGTATATTTTTCACATAAAACATGTTAACTTACATGTAAGTTTTTCACTAAAGCATAACAGTACAATATGCTTGCAGATATGTAGCAAACAATGCTACATTTAGTTATTCTACTTTGAAATGTGCGTTCCGTGTTGGTGGAATGTCTGTTCTTGTTTTGTCTGTTCGAAACTGCACGTTGCCAATTTAGCCAATAGTATTTCGACACCACGAGTTGCCAGTTGGTGGAAAACACAGCGTATTTCTGCCATGGAATTCAGCAAACTGGGTCAGAGACTGCAGATTCTACCCAACTTAAAAAGCCTCAGCATCCATCAAAAAATCTCTATGAACGAGAGCAGGGATCTCCAATCTCGGTCCTGGTGGGCCGCTGTCCTGCAGAGTTTAGCTCCAGCCGCAAATAAACACACCTGAACCAGCTAAATACTGTTACAACAAGACACTGATTAGCGTGTTCAGGTGTGTTTAATTGGGGTTGGAGCTAAACTTTGCAGGACAGTGGCCCTCCAGGACCGAGATTGGAGATCCCTGAACGAGAGCATATTAAAATGCGGATAAATCAACTGATCAACTAACAGTGAGGCTTTCATTGTCAATTGCGTTTGCTCCTGTTGTGTGTCCTCAAGCTGGCAACCCACATGGGGGCGGGGGAAACAATTTTATCCAATGTTTTGAATTTGGACTGCGGTACCTATTTCAACCACTAGTCAACCAATATTGTCAATCCTACATACTGCACCTTTAAACGTCATCACGCTTAACAGGTAAACTCAGTCCGCTTTTACAGCCTCATATGCTCATAATTGTGCTCTTATAAACTAGTCTAACTCAACCTTTCTGGGAAAATGTTTTGAGATAAAAACTAAAAGAGTTGATGAAAATGTATTGATGGTGACGTTAACAAGACAGTGGTGTAGTTTATAGCGACCTTTAGCTTTTTTTACTTCTGATGACTGCACTTAGGCCTAAAAATTACCAAAATGTGTAAGTATCATAAACTTTTGTTGATCACAGAGCTTGTATTTTTCCAAATAATCCAAATTTTTTTCATAGTATTAACTTAAATTTTTAATTTCAGTGAACTAAAAATTAAGGCAACTGGGTAACTTATTTCTTTACAGTGAATGGGAAAATCCTATTGGGTTTTTTGTCAAAGGAACCTATGTTATGCGAACTTTCGGTTTGCCTAAAAAGTTACGTCATACCTGAACCACTCTATAGCTTTGTTGTGCTTCGGGCGACCAGAGGTCGAGTCCCGTCTCGCAGACCGATCCCGCCCCCCTCTCCCTTTCCCATCTCATATCCTGTCCCCTCTATACTATCCTATTATAATAAAGGCAAAAATTGGCAAAAATAAATCTTGCGTATATAAATAAATGTACTAGAAGTGAAATGTTGACTGGTTTTCAATTATTTTTATTTTATTATGCTGAAATAAAAATAATTAATATTATTTATATTTATATATATATATATATATATATATATATATATATATATATATATATATATATATATATATTACAATTTTTGTATATTATTTTAAAAACATATATAATTAAAATTTTCCATTTAGTAAAGAAATTTATATGGAGCCTAGTTAAAGAGATTCACATGCACTCAAGTTTTTCTAAACATGTATGAATTTCTTCTGTTGAACAACACAAAAGAAGATATTTAAAAGAATATGGGTAATCAACTGTTTGGTTACCCATATTTTTCTAAAAAAAAATTCTTTACCTTTGAATAGTTTATGAATTGAAATATGTAGTTTATATATTTAACCATTTTATACTGCAAAGCCTATATGAAGGGATGTTTTCACAAGTTACTGATTAGAAATTCAAAATAATCTTATTCATTAGGGCAGCTATACGGGGCAATTTTGTTAATTAATTAACCTAGAAACTAAATCAGGCATTCATATGGGAGAATGACCTCTTTTTATATCAGCATATTCACGTGTTGGCAATATATTTTATGTGTGTGGGGGGGCAAGTTTTTGTGAAATATGAGGACACAAATGTGTATAATGACATGGGTATGACATAGGTATTACAAGGATAGGGTGAAATATGAGGACATTGGCCGTGTCCCCACTTTTCCAAATGCTTATAAATCATACAGGATACGTTTTTTTTAGAAAGTAAAAATGCAGAATGTTTCCTGTGATGGGTATGTTTAGGGGTAGGGGCAGTGTAAGGGGATAGAAAATAAGTTTTTTACAGTATAAAAACCATTACGCCTATATGGAAGGTCCCCACATGTCACAAAAACAAACGTGTGTGTGTGTGTCTGATTTTTACTCTTGACTGGTGGTGAGCAGAAAACAAGCGGCTATGTCTAAAAAAAAAACATCATAAACTGCCTACCTAAAGATTAAACATTATTAGTACAATTAACATTTGGGTATCATAGGCCTCTGTATAAAAGTCACCATGAAATCTAAATTTCATTTTTTTTTTACGGAATATTGCAGAGAATGTATTATAAATGATTTATCTGTGCACGTCATTATTTATTAAAATGCATGTGCACTTTTGATCTTTAATCTTGCAGTGTCATCTCTTCTTTTCTCTGATGAAGTGTTTACTGGCGTGAGGGTGGGATCAATCTGTCACTCACAAGAGATCGACCGATAGCAAACCAACCACCCAATCAATTCCTAATAGTGTGGTGCATCACTATTTTTCCTTTGACTTTTTCCTATGAGGTATTTATTTTATTTATGAGTATAATAAAGCCTTTTCTAAACATAACGTGACAATATTCTTTTGTTAATTACACCCACTTACACCCCAAATGTTATCTAGATCTAGTTGCTAGATTGAAATGTACATTTTCAAAAATTAACATAACTGCTTTAAAATTCATGTTTTCACTATGGGTGTAATATGTGTAATTTACATTGTACATCAACTTATGTTTACCAAAGGTTTTATTTCTCTCATAAATCAAAAAACCCATAGGAACATCTCAAAGTAACCAGCTTTTCTTATTTGTGAAATCAAACACGGATATACGTCAATGGTCAAAACACAATGGACTATCAGAACTTAATTTCATGCTTTAAATGTTTAATCAATTAGGATGGATTAATAGCATAATGCTTACTGAACAGTATACACTGCATACTGTCTATTACTTAAAAATAATAAGTATATAAACACTACACGAAGTACAATTATTTAAATAAACTATATTTACTTATACTGCATTACCTTCATATGACCTTTTTACAAAGCATGCGTGTTTATTTAGCAAGTGGCTTCCAGTTATCATTCTGAATACAAAAACTATTCTTTCACAATTTTGCATTAAAATGTATTATCTTACATCTATTTTGATTAAATGTGGGATTCAGGAAAATGGAAGGTCAAGTCGATTCAAATGCACTGCATTGTGGGATATAGTATTCTGTGTTAGTATACTGTACATTTATTGTAGTTCAGTTAGCTATTCAAAGTTAAAATAATTTGAGACACAGCCTGTGAGCTCTTACAGATTTCAAACAACATTGCAACATTAGCACATGTCGTCGTTTTATCTTACATTCCTCTTGTTTCATTTTGTTGTGTAACGTTTCAACTAAGTTAAAAACACGTACTATACGAGTAAACCATAGGAGTAAACCCACTTGTAGTTTAGCGTGTATGGCGACCACGCTGGATTGACAGGACACGCTGCTACTAACGTTACTATAAACAAGAGCAAACAACGGGCGAACTTTATAATGGATGGATACAATTAAAAACATAAGCTAAAGTAAAGCATAAACCCTTTAACGCCGGTAATGTCTGAATGCCGAGTATCAATGGTTTCAGAAGTGTGTCAACACACTCACCTAATGTCTTTATGTATGTGCTGTACGTCGCTCCGTCCAATACGACACCACGCTGCACGCTCGCTGCTTCCCGGGTCCTAAAGCCCTCCCTTTATACTCATATTATTAGCGTGCGCTGACAAGAAAAGTATGAATACAAGTAACATACATATAATGAGGAAAAGCCGTCATAAAAAGTACTATAAATTATCACGTTCATGTTTCATTTTAGTATAAGAAAACAAGGATATGAGGTAGACAAAGGTTACGTCACGTGTCATTTCCACAATGTATTTTTCTCAGATTTGCTGTTGTTGTTGTTACTAGAGATTTATTTGAAAAGTTATACAACAATTAGGCTATATCAGTAAAGTGAAAAACATTACAGTCCATTGTAGCTACAGATTATAAATATCTTCACAGCCTCGTTTTCAGTCGTAGCCTAAATATGGCGTCTAATTTATGATGCCAAATGATTACCAGCTTGTACAAGAAAATGTACAAGATACACCATACTACTGTACATGTCCACAAGACATAGGGTGCGTCTCAATCAGCTCCCTAGTTCACTAGTCAGGGCACTGATCAGGGAGTCAGCCCATCGACTTATGTCCTGATCAGTGCCCTGACTAGTGAACTAGGGAGCTGATTGAGACGCAGGGATAGTATCATGGTGATATTTCAGAAACAAAATTATTTTTAATGTAGCTAGGCCAACATATGCAGAAAATATTTTGTAAATATTTACCAACATAGTTAACCATAATAAATTAAAATGTTAAACTGAAATTATAACAAGTTATGACAACATGTTTATATTACATTAAAGGCACGATATGTGAGCTTTTTGGATCAAAATATCCAAAAACCACTAGAACAATGTCATACTTTGATGAATTGTATACATTATCCCAAATACGTACCATGTTTGTGTGTCACCTATCATTGACATCATACCCACATTACCCTCAATTTCTGGTTTTATTTTGTGAACAACTGTTTGGATACATTTATCGACAGAAAACTAATCATTGTTATATAGCTCACCAGTCCTATTGTTTAAATCTGTGGTTCTTGATTTCTCCTCTCACATCAAAATAAACCATTTTCAACTTTTTATATCAAATATGTTATACAAGATTCAACTCATTAAGTCAGTTTAATATAATTTAAGTTGAAATTACCTAAACATCTAAGCTGTCTCTATCTCAAGAGAAGCAATAATGCATAATAACTCACACTTTACATCAATCAACCTTTATTTGTTTGATGGTTAATATTCAACATTTACAAATAAAAACTTTAGTTGCAACATTCAAAGCTATGAACTGGTTACATTTTTATATAAACACTTTTTGTACAAAATCTGTAACACAGGCTATATGGAATACTTTCATCCCATTGTATGATATAAAGTACAACTTTACAAGTTCAAAAAATTGAACAGAAAGAGTATAATCCATAAAAAGGAGAGTGAAAGGAGAGGAGAAATACGAGCGCAACTAGAGTTGAAGTCCTACGACTTGACCGTTGGCAATCCATCTAAATTACAAAACATGATTGCCTGAAATGAGCAACTCTCGTAGCATGGAAATATGAGAACATGGCTGCAAAGCCGTTAATAAAATAGGGAGCAAACGAATCGGTGCCCATCTGTAAGAATTTTGTCTTCGACGTTAGTTTGATTCTTCACGCTTCAAATGTTTAAGGTTGCCCAAAAATACAGCACTTTGTATTTATCTACAAGAATGCAAGAAAATAACAGGGGACATTTTTGCTTTTTAAAGTTGTATTTCCACAACTAAATGCATCAAATTATCCATTATTTATTCAAAGAATTGTGGGATCTCAAGCTGGCAGTGAAAAAGCTGTTTGTTGCCATCAATTTTACATCAAAATGTGGCAACTTCTCTCTTTTCTTTGAAATGCGACTTCTTAAATGTCTAAAAACCAGCCGTTTCATTTAACATTTGCTGGCTTTATTAGCAACATGAAAGTTTGATGTTTTGAATCCCTTTTCCATGATAAAAATTACACATAAAATTATTTCTTTTAATGATTTAAAGAATGTTTTATGAAAATATGATGTGATTTTTTTTAAAACTATATAAAAGGAAAACCAATAGAAAAGAAAATTAATTCCACACAGCATTTCCTAAACTTTGTGTTTATCATCTATGACCTAAAGTCCAAATAAGAGTCCAAATTGAACTTCTGACCTCGACGTGAAGAGTTAAAAGCGTCGGATTTAACATTTAAAGGAGAACAGATTTGATCTAGCCAATATCGTTCGAAAGTGACTGGGGCAGCACGACCCGATTTGGGATCGGCCTGCTGGGAAAAGTCACCTCAGAACAAGATGATGTTTGTTTCTATCACTCTCTGCAAACTACAATGGTTATATTGCTTTGTACTGCTCATGCCCCATGCAGTCTTGATCTACGCCTCTGCACACGGTTTAAGAAGCACATTGTTGAGCACTAGCAGTCACGCTAACTTCAGTTAAGCTTTCCTAACTACTCTCACTGACAAAGAAGTTAATACTGTTTGCATCTTTGGCACAAAACTCGGAGACCACACAATTTCATCACATGGCACATTTAAACGGTCAGGCAGTTTCGGTAGATACGAGGCTACATTAGAAAGAAAAAAAACACTAAGAAATATGTAGCACCTTTAGCCATTCCGGAAAGTACAAAGCGGTTCAAACGGGATGCAGGTCTAGCTGCACGCCTCGGGTCGTGTGAGACCAAAAAAAGACTGCCGTACTGTGGAAAGAAAAGCTGTACAACACTGATTTTGTACTTCTATCAAAAATACCTTGCTAGCAATATGTTTCAGAGCACTCTAAATGGGATATGGACCTGCCAGATCTTCAGATTTTGCTGTAAATTACATGCCATTTCAAAGCGTACATAATCTCTTCATGGCTTTTCCATCATTTCCAGCTGTAACTGCATATCAGACGGACTGTGTCCAGTTCAGTTCATCGGTGAAGAGCGTTTCTGAGCTGCACTTCAGACGTCCACAAAATAGTCACTAAATATGCAGCTGTAAAATGAAATTAAGATGATCTACTGAATATCAATGAACAAAAGAAAGGAAAACATTCATCATGGGCGCATTCCGGTTTACTTTCATATCGACTATAGAATATACAAACCGCTAAATTAAAAAACTAAATGTTTGGAGGACTAAGAGTGAGATATAATAAATAGATCTTTAGGAAAAATGTCCATAAATAAAAAAAATGTGAATGTGTCATTGAATACATAGAAGTCCAATGGATCTATTTAGGTAATATATATATATATATATATATATATATATATATATATATATATATATATATATATATATATATATATATATATATAAATAAAATTTTGCATTGACACATTAACATTTATTTATGGACACTTATTTAAAAGATAATATGTAATTTTCTTTATTTATAAATAGTTTAAATAAAGCATGAAATGTGTCAAATAAATACTTTTAAATCAAATTTTCGCATTGGACTTTCATATAGTTATTAACTTTGTTTTATCAGCCATTTCTTGATTTAGGTCTTATTTATCCATTGACACTCTTATTTAATAGATTCGAAAGATTTATTTATGAATATGCCACTCCCAATCCTTCACATAAATGCACCTCCTTGCATTTGAAAACATTCCCAATTATGTTACATAACCTACAGTAATTTTACAGCAAACTGCAAAAAAAGCAACTTAGTCCTTGTGTCCGGTTACCGCAGACAGACTATAGCTGAGAGACCTTCCTGGGGGTGGGCCGGTGGCGGGGTTCTGAATTAATTCGCTGTGTGCGGTTCAGTTGGGGTTTTGCGTTCAGGCTGGGGTTGTCAGTACTGGGCGGCACCGATAGACTGTGAGGCAGTGGCGTCGCTCGCCGGGGATTGTTCCGCTCGTAGACGCTGTAGGGTGGAGGAGTCTTGCTGCCCCGTCGAATAGGCATGTCCATGGGAACGGCAGGGGGCAGAGGAGGGTCAGGTGGCTGGAGGTCGATCCCACACGTTTCAGAGACGCTGCAGCGGCTGAGGGACGAGATACCGCTGCTGTAGCTGCCAGAGCGGGCAGGGGAGTGAGATGCCAGGCTCCCCATTGGCAAGCCATCGGTCGGGGAGGGTGTGAGGGGCGGCACCATTGACTGCAGTGCAAAATCAAGCAGAAAATACATTAACCCTTTCACACCTAAGTTTAAAATATACTAATAGCCCATTGTGTGAGTTTTTTAATAGCAATCGTTATTTTAGAATGTATTATTTCCATGTCAAGCTTGTCATGTGGCACACATTCATTTAAAAGCTCCATTCATTTTCTCCTGGAAAATAAATGTGATTTTAAATGATAACCTTTAAATAATCCATAGTTTTAGCTTCTTCTGAAGCCGTCAACCCGCATTATTTCAGCTTATCTTTAAAATAATTGTGTTTAACAGCAGAATTCCAGGTGTACAGAAAAATCACAGTCAGAAAAAGTAACACGCGACAAAATAGCTCTTTAGCTCTGCCTTTCCCCATGAAATTAGATTACGCCATTGGCTTTTAAATCTTTACCGAAGACTTGTGACTTGAAAAATGAATAAATAAAATAAAAATAAAAAAGGGGACTGGCACTAATGCACTCTAAAGCGTGGTATGACTGATCTTTTGGTGTAATTCCAGCAGTACAGTTTTACTATAAAATTAAATATTTTTATGAAA
The DNA here is from genome assembly GCF_024679245.1 of Pseudorasbora parva. Classification (NCBI taxonomy): domain Eukaryota; kingdom Metazoa; phylum Chordata; class Actinopteri; order Cypriniformes; family Gobionidae; genus Pseudorasbora; species Pseudorasbora parva. Next base: position 18,471,124 of record NC_090196.1, on the reverse strand, counting down.
TACTCGATTCCTTATTTTACAGTACAACAGTTACAATATTGCAATATATTTCTTATTTAGTTTAATATATTATTTAATAATAATCACAATATAAAAAAAATCACTATTATTATTGTTTTATACTAAATGACAAAAACAGTGGGAATGTGCCTTTGAGAACTGGAGTTAGTTCTTGTAAAGAGTAAACAAGTTTGAACACCCAAATACAAAAAAAAAAAAAAAAAAAAAAAAAAAAAAAAAAAAAAAAATCGCCCAGCCCTAAAAGTATGGTTCACAAAAAAAAAGAAAAGAAAAAAAGTTTTCTAGCTTTTTAAATTATTTTTAAATTATGATTAATTCTTTCCAAACTAGTGCTGTCAAATCGATTAACCGCGATTAATCGCACCCAAGATAAAAGTTCATGTTGACATAATATACTATGTGTGTGTACTGTGTATAACTATTATGAATATATAAATACAAACACATGCATGTATATATTTAAGAAACATGTGTTATATTTATATATGAGTATTTATATTTATATATAATGTAAATTATAGAAATATAAATACAGTATTTACATTCAAAGACCTCTTAAATATCTACATGAATGAGTGTGTATTTATATATACATAATAATTATACACAATACACACACGTATATTATGTCAACATGAACTTTTATTTTGGATGTGATTAAATTGCGATTTAGATTTGACAGCACTATTCCAAATATAGATATTCAAGTCATCTGGTGAATGTTCCTTTATATCGCAATATACAGAATATCACAGAAAAAGTAAATATCGCAACGCCATTTTTCCAGCATCATGCCTCCTCATCATAGAGTGAATTAAGCATAAAGGAATCACCTTCTGAGGGGAGCGGGCAGTTGGCATGGGAGACAGTGACCTTACGTTCTTGCACAGAGATCCTATTCAACACACACACAGGAACAAAAGGACGTGTCATTGAGCTGTACATAACGATTCAAGTGTAACAAGTGTATTATATCTCACAGCAGAAAGCTTCAATACCTGTCTCAGGTGTGGGGAGATTGGCTTCACACCGTGGTAATGAGGAATCCACTGGTATTTGGAACGGAATCATCCTCTGCAAAAGATATAAAACACATAAATCACAGTGAATCCGCTACACCTTATTCTATACTGACTTTCTCTCTGGACGTTTACTGAACGCTGTGAGCTAGACTTTTAAAGACAAAATGAAAGAAAAATGGACTTTAAAAATAAATGTTAAAGATTCGTCAGAGCACAAGAATTTTTAAAATTGAATACATTTAAGAATTTATTGATTCTTATTATTTTTTAAATACTTGTATATATAATACTTTAATAATATGACATAATATAATATATATCTTTATTTTTACAGTATATAATGCATATAGTCATTATTAATTACTATTTTCAAAACATACTTTTTTAATACTATTAAATATACAGTATACATATTACTTATAATTTATAAAATACTTACACTTATAATTGACAAAATTATATATTTTAAATAAATTATATATAATAATATGATAATACAATATACATTTATAATAATTTTGCATTATATAATGCATATAGTAATTATTAATTAATATTTCCAATATTTAATTAAATTACTTTGTTCTTATTTTCTTTTCTACTGATGTAATGTGAACAGAAAAAGTAATGTGTGATAATACATAATTATAAAAGTAATATAAAATATAAGTAATAGTAAAAAATAAATATAAAAAGTAATACATAATATAATGTTTCAAAAAATAGATACAGTACTACCGTTAAAAAGTTAATGCATTTTTTTTCAAATACTGTTATTCAACAAGGATGTATTAAACTGATCTAAAGTGACCGTGAAGACATGTATAATGTTTCTACTTCAAATAAGTGCAGTTGTTTTGAACTTTATATTCATCATTCTTTCAAAAGCATACAAAAAACCTTAATAACCCTAACATTTTGAGGGGTAGATATATATAGCATCCACACATGATATGTAAGTATTATAGTGGACATTTCCCTGAATTAAAAAATTAAAAAAAATTATATATAATTTTATTATATATAAGAAGTCCCACAATACATGATTATTGTGTTTGGCTTGTGATTGTTAAACGTGTCTTTAAACAGTGCGCGTACAACTGCACCGACCTGTGTGTGGTCCAGCGGGCTGGGGAAAATGCCGCTGCAGAGTCTGTCCCGCGGAGACAGGCAGGCGTTCTCTCTGGAGTGCTTGTGCTTGTCAGACGGCAGCGGAGAAGCTAATGAAGAGGAATAAAGACACGTAGTGCGCGCGTTGAAAGGATACAAAATAACAGAGGAAATGAGGCAATGCTGCAAAATGATGCCAATTATGTTGCGAGGCATGGTAAGTACTGCTTGCTTTCGAGTGCCGTATTGCTTATAGTCTATCGAATTCACTCACCTCTGTTGCTGGAGGGTGCAGAGCTGTTCACATTGTGTGAGCCCGAGTGATTTGAGCTGAGACTTGAGGTAGATGGACTGGGCTACAAAAAAAGACAGAGGTACGAAAGGCTATTTAGTTAACCTTATTTTCTGTAAGTAAGTGTACACATTTATATTAGTATTATTTTGAAGTATATTTATACAACGGGTAATTCTGGTCCTCAAATCTGATTGGCTAAGAGGTCTTTCTAGCCATGCGGTATTCTATCGGTTTCACCACAGCAACTGTTTCACCATTTGAATCACTTTTTGCAGCATTTCTCACAGCAAACGTCAACAGAGGAGGATTGAACCAACTATACTTTTACAAATACTACTGTTATTGTGTCACAGAATGTAGTGTTAAGAGTTTTATAGGTAATATGTGATGTTCAAACATCAAATATGCAGTTTATTTATAAAAATAGTGCCTATTTAAAAATGTGTCCCCGCCAAGAACACTGTTTCCCTCGGCCAGTTCTTCTAGAAATTGCTACCGGCTCTGATATCTCTATAATAGTTAAACATGAGATATGATTTGTTTTGGGTAGATATAACTGGCATTCTTTGGTCGTGTCCAAAGAAAATAGCTAATTTTAGGTTTGAAAATGTTGACAATTCATATAAAAATAAAGTAAAAAAAATTGCACTGTATTTTTAAGTGTGCTATAAAATATCTATTTTAATTTAATACTCATTTTTTTATTCTAAAATGTAATAGTATTAATCACGCTTTATTTATCATTTTGTTTATTATTTAAAAAAACTAAATAGTGCAATAATGCTATTTTTCATAGGCTATATTTAATGGGTCACACTACTGTATGTGCAGTGTGAGCACCAAACCGTATCTCCAGACTGAAAAACGTATGTGCACCCCAGATTATTGTTAAATAAATAATAATTTTAAATAATTAATAGTAGTATTTAATAACAGAATTTGGTATTAAGAAATAGTCTGTGTGTTAGTGATGATGTTGACTGCAGTGAAGGTTACATTAACGCCATTAGCAGCAAGAGAGACTCTTTAGGTGCGAGTCAGTAGCAAACTTTTATATAGAAACAGACTGAAACAAGAACAGTATTTTAACTTTCAACAACACATTGTAATTGACCAGTGTTGTCATGGGAACTCCCATAACCATTGAAAGGGTACTATGATAGCGTATTATGAATATGAGATTGACCTGAAGAATGAATGTTGTATCAGAAGCAGGTAATCACACTCGCTTATTCAATCTCTCAAAATTAATCTACTCCACATAATAATTTTAGCATATAGCATCCAGCTTTTACATAGGGGTGAATTCAGGGTGATCGGGACACTTTTTGCCCCTGAATTCACCCTAATACTTTTAACTAGGGGTGTGCAATACTGACAAAAAATTATATCTCGATATTTTCTGGGATTTTCTCGATAATGATAATTAGATGATATTTTGCTGAGCGTGTTATTGTGCTGATATCTTGGTGCTAGTGATCAGCTGACTCCTGAAGTTTTTTATATTCTTCATATTCTGTGTGGTGGTCCGTTCACAGAAGTGACAGAAATCATCTTTTCCAAAACATTTACATTAATTTTTTTCTTTTATGAGCATTTTCTAACACAGAAGTGGCATTTACACAGACTATTTAATTAAAGCTTAGAGGTGACAAATAGCCTGCAGTTATGCATAAATAATGTTTTGATGTAATAATAATATTTTAAATTATTTAAAACATGAAAAGATACTTTAAAACTGCCAGTAGGCAGCAAGTCACTGTTAATGAGTGAGTCATTGAGATTCAACCGATTCAAACAACTGAATCATTCAGGAACGAATCATTTGACTATCTCAATCGATCTTAGTCACTGAATCATTGATTCAACTGATTCGTTCAGAATGTGTGTTGCTGTGACTTTGTTTTGAACTATTCTCATTGGCAAAATAGAGTAAACATGGGCAATATGGTGTCTAAATTGTAAGTCACTTAATATCAAATTCTTATTTAGTAAACTTGTATTAAATAAATATCCCATTTATGATATAAATATAGACTCACGCAGATCTTCAATACTACATCATGTAGTGTATGCGCACACACACACTCTGGGTGTGTGAGGGATATACTTGATAATGTCAGATCGCACATCGTTAAAACAACAATTATGATATTATCGCAGACAATATATATCGCACACCCCTACTTTTAACTTCAACGAAGCCACTCCAAGAACGTTCCGTAGTTACTAGTTTTAAAGTGACGCTTTATAATTAGTAACAGAGGCATGGGCTCAACTGTTAAACTGTCAACTTGAGATCTGAATCCGTGGCGGAAGGAAGTAGTTGCGCACACAAGATGGTGTTTTAAGACACTAGTTTTTTGTTTCTTATTTATTTACACACTTGTGCCTTCAAACTTTTATATAAATGCAATATAACACTCGTAGTTATGTGACATGGCTCTATATACTTACTGCATTCGGGTACAGATCACAGATCGGGTATAGATCCATATCGGACTCCTACTCGAGTGATATTACTCATCTGCATATGTAATTTTAAAATTGTAAGCCAATAATATAACTCACTTGCATGTTGAAGACCTCATCCGAGCTCTCTGATTGGCCGGTGATGTTGCTCACTTCATTTGAGGCCTGTGATGACAGCGAGGATGAGGAGTATCGGTTGACGGCTGGATAGCTGAGAGGACTGAAAAGGAATTGAAAGACACAGGAGAATGCCTCAGGATAAACTTAGCAAGCGTGTGGGAGTGTTCTCGTTGCCAATCTGTCAAACCTGATGCAAAAAGATTTTCTAAATAACATCTTGGCTGTGATATGAATCGAGTTCAACTTTTCAAAACTTTAAAAAACGTTTTATCTCTGGCCTTAAAGCATTTGATCTTTTATCATAAAAATCCACAGAAAAACCCTTGCGGTTAAGATGACATACCTGCGTCTCGCCACGATTCGTCCTCCCTCTGGGCTGATGGCATTAGGTACGGGGGTCCTACATGTGCGCGGACTGCCATTGGCAAAATGCAGTGGACTTACTCGCACATAAGCAGGAAACTCTTGTGGCTGGATGACAAAATATAAAACCGTTTTAGAACTTGGTTCATTGGTTGAAATGAACACCACCATTTCTTGAAAGTGAAGTGTTTAATTACAGCACCAACTGCAAATTACCGTATTGATATGTTTTTTTTATTTTTTATGCGATAGTAGCTATTGCATTTATACAGATCATATTGATTATGTGTACATGTCTAACAGAGCATACCAGCATGCTGTCACAGGCTAGAGAATCCCTTATTTGTTGGTTCTTTGCAAAATCAGACTCCCAGGGCATGGAAAGCCCAACGTCCCAGGGCTATGTGTTTTCCAGACGGGCTACCAAAACGTAAGCACGTCAGCAGGCCAGTGAATCTTAAATAGTGAAATAACATTAATTTCTTGATCTCCGATGTGTTTGAAGAGCGTGCACGTGTGGTTAGCGCTTATGTCCACCGATCGGGCTGGCCAAGTAATAAAAAAATGAATAATTTGCAGGTGGATGAGAGATAAATCAAAAACTAAATAATAATAAGGGCCACGAATCAAAAAGAAAATACACACTGCGTTAATCACGCGTTTATATGTTGAATAAGAGAAACATTTTAAAATCTTTATCCCGGATATATATAGCCTATTTTTTAATCAGGAAGAGGGTGGGTGGGGGGGTCAAGGCTTTTACATTTGATATATAAAAATGCTGTGTTTGTGGTAGGCTATACAGCCGCGGATCAGTTGCGCACTGCAAACGCGGCCAATATGAAAGCACATCAGCGTGCGCAGCTCCTGCATCGGCAACTTTAGTTTGGTCTGAGCACGCTATGCACCCTCCCGCCCACATACACCGATACACACTCTAATGGTGAAAGGAAAATTGGCGTGTGTCGTGTGATACAGTCAAATTGTAAGTTGTTTTTATTTACCTGCTTACCTTTAGCTACATTTTCTTGAGATAAAGGAAAGGGGATATTTTGCTTTGCTATGGAAAACTGTAGCCTAATCTAGGTAGAGTGAACAAGCAAAATACAAAATTTTGCAAACGCAAGTTACATATACCCTGGGGCTAAGCCCCCCTTGTCTTCCAATCCTAGCAAAGTCCCTGTATTTTAACATAAAAAATGGACGCAATTCAGCTGTAAAGACCTGTGAATATGTAGCTATATGTACAAAAAGTAAACATACCTGAATTCCCAGACTGGAGCGCATTACATGAAATTGGTCAACAAGCTTTTTATGTAACGGCTTCATATCCTGCGGGACGAACTTCTCGTGCACGGCTAAACCAAATTCTAGAATATGGGCCTGTAAACAAATCAGAGAGAACATTGTATTATTCTTAGAACAAACATGCATTTTCTTATGCCCTATATAAATAAATGTACTCTTCGTATGAATGTTGGTTTCATATGGTTTTTAAAAAACTTTATATCATTTTCCAAAAGTTTTTACATTTAATGAGTTTAAAAAGGTAATATGTCATCAAATAAAAAGTAAAATATAAATATTTCTTTACAAATATAATGAATTCTTAATGCATAAATATTCGATTTTGGATGATTTGCTTCTTCAAATGTATTCAAATCATTGTATGTATGAACTGCATTTTTAATATATTTTTGAATTAATTAGCAGACAAGCAGTGTCACATCACTGACCCGAATAACAATTAGTTTTGTACCTGTTCAAACATCAGTTCCCTAAGACGAGTAATTTTCTCTCCGTCCTCCGGATGATTTGCGATGTAATCTTTAGCAAAGAACGCCTGCAAGAGAAAGTACATAAAGAGATGCGTCCATCATTTGTATTCAGACTCTTTTTTTAAGGAAAGCCAAGTTAATAAATAAACCCACACATTGAAATTCACTGCATGTCTCTCAGCCGTTTCTCTGCTGTAAACTAACCTGCACTCCTACTCATTCCTCAGAAGCCATTACGCAACATTACAATAACGCTGTGAACATTTCCACGACTCTCGCTTAATCCGTCATACTAATTGTCATGTGTAAGTGACATTTTGATCCAGCTTTCATAGAACTGCAGTCCTGTGCTTTGTGGTAAACTCATCATCTGTGCAGTGAGGTGCATGCTGGGATTCAGGAGGACCCCTGCAGTTAGCTCTTCCCTTTTAATAGAGTTAGTTGAAGCTCACGCTCACAAAAGGCCAGTGCTCAACATGCTGTTGCTTGGCAACTGTCAGAGATACATGCAGCAAACAGTCCTATGAAGTGTGAGGATGTGGGGTAGTCATTAAACATCCAGCGAATGCTCTTTTTGAGGGTTTCGCTGAAAACATCTTGCTAAAAGGAACCAGGTGAAACTGGAGTAATTGCACCATTAAATAATTTCACAGACAATTCATGTTGTCAAGACCACGAGGCATTTTCGACTACAACAGTTCAAATATTTCCATATTCTCGGTGCCTCATGTCATAGAATGCCATCTTTTGTTACTTTTTTCTGTAATAGTAATTTCTGTAAAATAATAAAATAATGTATTCAATTAGTATTGGGTAGCCAAAAAAAGTGCCATTTGATACTAACTTGAATTATCCAGTCACCTAGTGACTTTGATTAAAAATACTTTTTTAGTAGGGAAAAAATATTTTACGTTAGTTACAGTCATAGTTTTATACAATAATTTCAGAAAATAATACTTAATATTTAGTTAAATGTTTATCAGTTTGTATTCAACTATACATTATAAGATACTGTAAATACTGCTTTTTTTGCAAAAAAAACTTAAAAAATGTATTTATATAATTTATTTATATATATTTTTATAATTATTAGCAGTTTATAATTTGAATAGTGCCATTCAAAAAATCATGTTCCTCAAATACAGAATCAAACCGTCATGAATCATTCGGATCGCGTGTCAAACTGGCAAACTGCTGAAATAACGTGACATTGGCGATATGAATCACGAATCAATCTGCTGATTCACGACCGTTTGAATCTTTATTTGAGGTTTGAAGACAAACGCGGAAGAGAAGAAAATGTTGAATAAAGTCGTATTTTTTGTTATTTTTGGACCAAAATGTATTTTCGATGCTTCAAAAGAGTCTAACTAACCAACTGATGTCACATTTGGACTACTTTGATGATGTTTTCATTACCTTCTGGACGTGGACAGAAAGTGGGCACACACTTACATTCAAAGGAAAGAAAAGACTAAATCTAAAATATCTTAAATTGTGTTCTGAAGATGAACGGAGGTCTTACGGGTGTGGAACGACATTGGGGTGAGTAATTAATGAAAGACATTTTTGGGTGAACTAACCCTTTAAAATACCACATACCCTCTATGTAGATATCAGAGAAGAATTTAACTTATTGTTTCAACTCATTCTAGGGCACCTTTAAATCAGTGAAATAAAACGCCAACCCAAAGTCCACCTCTAATCTACTAGAACCAGATTGACCCTGCTCTCCCATCCAGTCCTGTACCTCCTGGTATCGAGCCAGCCCTCCATTGACCGCGGCGTCGATGACTCCGTTCAGGCACATGGTGAGAGGGTTGATGTTCAGCATCTGCCTCATCTGACACTGGGCAATCAGCGTTCTCAACTGCAGCGTCTTATTTTCAATCACCTCGCTGGCGTTCTCCAAGGGACTCATCTCCACCTATATTGAAAGCACACTGAGGTTATGATTTCTCTGCTTATGTTTAAATTAATGTTTGATGATGGACATTCCATCTTAGTAGCAGTTACTTTAAATTCATGACTGTGTCAAAGTGCTTAGAAAAACCTTGCCTCGTACGTGATTGGCCATGTTCATGATTTATCAAGGGCCGAGGTCTAGAAGTGTTTTGTAAAATGTTTGCTTTTTTTAAAGTTATGACTCACCAATTCCCTTTTCTCAACCTCAAACCAGCGTGAAATGCCAGGTAAACTCTGAGCGAGGGTGAGTGTAGTCCGTTCAACCCACAGGCTCTAAAGCGCAACACAACACAAATAATATCAACATCATAAAACTTACTTTTAAAAAGTAAATTTTCAGATTCATCTTGGTGTCCAAGACTTTAGCAACATCAAAAATATAAAAGAAGAGGATAGACAGACGTATAGACAGACAGATAGATAAATATAGACAGGTAGATGAAAAAGATGGTCAGACAGATAGATAGACGGACAGACGGATAGATAGATAGATAGATAGATAGATAGATAGATAGATAGATAGATAGATAGATAGATAGATAGATAGATAGATAGATAGATAGATAGATAGATAGATAGATAGATAGATAGATAGATAGATAGATAGATAGATAGATAGATAAAGATAGACAGACAGACAGACAGACAGACAGACAGACAGACAGACAGACAGACAGACAGACAGACAGACAGATAGATAGATAGATAGATAGATAGATAGATAGATAGATAGATAGATAGATAGATAAAAAAGATAGACAGACAGACAGACAGACAGACAGACAGACAGACAGACAGACAGACAGATAGACAGATAGATAGATAGATAGATAGATAGATAGATAGATAGATAGATAGATAGATAGATAGATAGATAGATAGATAAAAAAGATAGTCAGTCAGTCAGACAGACAGACAGACAGACAGACAGACAGACAGACAGACAGACAGACAGACAGACAGACAGACAGATAGATAGATAGATAGATAGATAGATAGATAGATAGATAGATAGATAGATAGATAGATAGATAGATAGATAGATAGATAGATAGATAGATAGATAGATAGAGTCTACAACACCTTAAACTCGTTCTCTTTGTCTTTGGTGCCCTTGTGAAAAGGCCTGTCATAGCGAAACCTCCAAATATGGTTGACTTTGTAGAAGCTCTTGATGTTGTTGGGCACTCCGTCTCTCTGCAGGACGTCCTGGTTTTCAGGGACAGGACTAACAGCATAGATCTGCAGATCTGAATCACGACCCGTTAAGGGACTTACAAAGCACATTCAGTCTTCACAAAAACACACTCACACACATGCAGAGGCTGCAGTAATCTCATTCTCTCATTTATATCCAGTTAAAGGGGGGGGGGGGGTGAAACACTCAGTTTTCAGTCAATCTCATGTCAATCTTGAGTACCTATAAAGTAGTATTGCATCCTTCATATCTCCGAAAAGTCTTTAGTTTTATTATATTTATAAAAGAAATATAGGCTTTACCGAGTATTTCCGGAAAAAACCGAGCGCCTGGAGGCGTATCGTGTGGGCGGAGCTAAAGAATGACAAGAGCGCCCAAAGCGGTGACGTCCTCAAGTGTGGAGAAACCCATGGCTATCTCAGCTAATAGATATGATCCAGAATTAGATTCGGAGGCTGAAATAAATTGAACAGGAGAAACAGCAACAGCAGGACGTCCGTCTCTGTGGTATGGACTGTATTTAGTGGCCTGTCAACATTTGTGTCTCTTTACTCGCAGTTTATGAGGACATGATTCGGTTTATGGACTAAACCTTAGCAGTAGCAAGCAAAACGGTTTTGCACGTCAGACTAGTGTAACGTTATACAGAGAACAACAATTGAGTAACGTTAGCACATTTGGTTGACGAAGCACGCGATCGTGTCGTTTACTGATGTTTACTCACGCGACGATAGCCAACAGCACAGACATTTGAAGCAGTTTTACTCACAGGCGGCTTCCAAAGCAGGACCGAACCTTTATCGCTGGGACCGCTCTGTCAAAAACACACTTCTTGGAGTGTGGAGATCCACTTTGCGATGCGACTGAAGCAATGTTGTGAAGCTTCCCGTCATTTCTACGTTCAAATCGGTTCAAATGCAGCGCTGCCTTCCCCTAATGCTGTGTTGAAGCGTTGAAGTCGCTTGACGTCACCCATAGGAATAAAGTGGAGCGCGGCGCGGCACGGACTATATCAACACTATATGTCGATAAGTGTTCACGGACGAGTGGATCTGGAGCTGAGCGAGTGTTTATGGGCGTGCATTTTTGCACTCTCTCTAGTCACACGCGCGCGCGCACCCTACCGAGAGAAGAGCTCGTACGGCCCATACAAGGACCTTCCGCTCTATTGACGTCAAGCCGACCCATACTCGAAAAAACTCTCCAAAACTTGTGAGAAACCTAAGGAGTATTTTTGACACAGAAATACTCCATCAAACGTCCAACATTAGTTTTTGAAACTTTGTCTATGTTTAGGATGGGAATCCAAGTCTTTAACAGTGTAAAAAGCTCAGTATGCATGAAACAGCATTTCACCCCCCCTTTAATATCATCTTATTTTTATAGGACTGAAGAGAAAGATCCGAGACAAAGGTGCGTACAAAAATGAAACTGAGTTTTAAGTCTCCTGAAATGTAATCGAGCAATACTACTTTCCCCTGAAAGAAGTCTGAGCTCCTCATGAACTATCGGATCATTAGCAGCTGTGAAGAGAAGAGGTCATGGAGCAGTTCAGACACACCTCTGATGAGAAGAGAAGCCATTCTGCTGGCGGCAGACCAACAGCTCGCTCATCTAACAGCTGCCCTATTAGCACTTCTCCACTCTTTAATTGCCCTGATCCTCACACCAGCCCTCATCTACGATCCCCTGAGGAGCAATTTGGCAATCTCAAGAAATTAAATGTGAACTTTACCGTTCTGAATAAACAAATCCAAATAATTACAGGACTTTTTCAGAAATACAGAGACAGTTTTGTGCAAAGAATTTAAAGCATGGTTTTCATATTTTAATTTTGAAAATCTGGAACAAAGTTAAAACAATATCTACATATTGGCTATATAGTATATTGTTTAGAATATTTAAAAAAAGGGGGAAACAAATTTAACTTTATTGTGCTTTAATGTAAATTTTATAAAGAAAAAAATACGCAAATATATAAGTTTTAAAGTGCTTCATTATGCTAAGACCAGTACTCCGCTCTGATTGGTCAGATGGCCCAGTCTGTTGTGATTGGTCTACTCTGCTCTGATTGGTCAGATGGCCCAGTCTGTTGTGATTGGTCTACTCTGCTCTGATTGGTCAGATGGCCCAGTCTGTTGTGATTGGTCTACTCTGCTCTGATTGGTCAGATGGCCCAGTCTGTTGTGATCGGTCTACTCTGCTCTGATTGGTCAGATGGCCCAGTCTGTTGTGACTGCTGCAGCTTACAGTGTGTGTCAGAAACGAAACGGCCATAACCATATCTGAATTTCAGCTCTTCTTCCTTAGCACTTGATACACAGGCTTGTGTATTCTAACATGGGCTTGAATTGATAGGGTGAAAACTCCATCAATTCAACCCCATGCTCTCATCCTTTGAAAGTGGATTTACTTCCGCAGGGCTGAAAAAAGCATCTTCTCAACATATCAACAACGTAAAACAAACTCTTCCAGGTTTTAGCTACAGCTAGAGTGTTTGAGTATAGTACATGTTGTGGCATTGTGTAAATTTGTTACAAAACTACGTAGGTTTGTGCAGGAAGTAAGACTGGATACGATGACTTGTTTCAAGCAGATCAGAATCGCTTCTTTCCTTTGGAAAACAATAACTCCCATTTAACCTGAACTTTGATCTTTGCAGACCTTTTACATTCATAAACATCTAAACTTTATTAAACTCAACAAAACTGTGTTTAAGGATACACTGCGCGTCTGCTTGGTGGATGGTCTGGTCGGGCAGGTTGGCGTGCTGCATTGCGATGGCGTGAGGAAACTCGCCGAGCATCCGCTGCTGAAAGGCCTCCAGACGCTCGTAATCATTCCCTCGACACACAAACTCTTTATTCTGTTCGGCGGCAACACACACAGACAGAAATAATGAGGAGAGTAGAAGAAACTAGAGACAATACAGACTTTGAGGGAATGAATGTGGACAGAACAAATCTTTCATAAGACAATCCTGATTTATTCTCATTTTCCCCTCCGTTGTCATTAAAGACACCTGGTGTGAAAATATAAAGAATAGCATTTGGTAAACAGAATAGCTCAGTAAAAGGAAAATGTTGCAAATTCCAGCTGAGTTACAGTGAGATCTGGGAGAAAAGTGCCCCCTAGAGGACATGATGTTGAATTACAGGATAAATATTACAACATTTTAATATTAAAGTGATAGTTCACCCCAACATGAAAGAGCGTCGTTATTTGCTCACCACTCTCAAATCATTCAAACCCTGCCTTACAGTACTTTTTTCATAAATATAAACAAAATGTTGCTTATAAAAAGTTTTTGATTTTTGCAAGTATTTATAGTGTGCGGGATTTCCTTTTGTTTGTTTATTGAGATTTTTCGATCAGGGTATCCTTTGTCCTATGCACCTATTCATTAGCTACAGGTGTGCGATGGTAATTGTGTACTAATCCATAAATATAAAAGAAATTTATAATGATATCTGTAAAATATTTACCTAAGATGATAAAAGATTATATTATGCAAGAGATTTTTGAATAATTGTAATCATACAAACATTGTGACCAGGTACTGTCAATAATTTATTTTTAACTATTGCTTAAAAAAAAATATAATAATAATAAAAAAATATAATAATAATAAAAATAATAATAATAATAATAATTATATATATATATATATATATATATATATGTATATATATATATATATATATATATATAATAAAATATAATATATATATATATATATATATATATATAAAAATATAATAATAATAAAAAAATATAATAATATATATATATATATAAAAATATAATAATAATAAAAAATATAATAATAATAATAATAATAAATATATATATATATATATATATATATATATATATATATATATATATATATATATATATATATATATATATATATATATATATATACCAAATATATATACCAAATATATATACAAATATTATTACCCGTATTATATTATATTTTATTATTATATTATGACAACAATATCTGTAAAATATTTACCTAAAATAATAAACCTTTTATTATACTATAAATAACATGTATATATAAATATAATATAAATATGCTTGAAGAGCTGTACCCTTAAAAAGAAGGGGAACTTCTTGCCGTAGAATCCAACTCTGAAGAACTCCGGCTCGAGACGCTGCTGGTTCATTATTTTGTCATAAAAGGAGGCTTCCATCATCTATCAAGGACGCAAATAAAACAGACCATTGAGCACAATGTAACACAAACAGCTGTTAATATGACAAATTACTGCCACAATCTGTGAAGCAATCGCCTGTGTAACTGAACAACCCCATTTGTTTTTTTGTTTATTCTGTTTAACAGTTAAAAGCCAAATGCCTCATTAGGATAACAATTGGCCATAAGTATAATGAACATACTGTAATAACAATTCAATCTATTTCAAATAAGTGCTGTATTTAAAGCCGCTGCAAACAAAAAGCGGATGTTTGAATTGCAGACTGGGCTGGGCAATAATAAACATAAATACATAAAACTATAAATAAACACAAATATAAATGCTTACATGCATACATGAATGGTCTGTAAACAGGAAATACTCACCCTCATTTTGCTGAGGTTTCTGTAATCATAATACGTTTCGTACTGATTGGCCAGTTCTCGACACAGTATGATGCAGTTTTCCCAGCACTGGAAGGAAGAGTTCTGTTTTTAAATAACAAGAATACTTCATACATTCAAGTATATTTTTAGTTATAAACAAGGACTCCTGTTATCAAAGAGGTGAGTAATTGCAGCTATTCGCAAGTGCCAGCCACAAGATGGCAGTATGTAGGAAGAAAAGAACAATACTTAATATACAGTAGCTGATCATCAGCTAACTGTGATTGAAAATAAAGGATTTCTAGTCACACTGTCAATGCAAATATCTGTCAGTGTGAATAGCTTTTTAAATTAGCTGCCCAAGTCCTTCAACATTAAACATTATTAGCCACTTGAATGACTAAAATGAAAAATGGACTCACTTTCCCTCTGTCAAAATTGTGGATGATGGTGAGATGGAGGCACTCCTTCCTCTGCCACTCGCTCTGCATGGGGTACGTGAGAAACTCTCTGAGAGGCCTTTCAGTCCACTCCAACAGCTCATCGTACAGCAGGAGGGTGTACGACGCCTCTGGAACACAGTTACACACATCATTAAAAACTGAAAATAAAAATACAATTAAATTATATGTATGTATAAAATTATATACATATGTTAATGTATTATGTACATTATTATTATGCAACACAGATACACCGATCATAAACATTTAAAAATACCAAAAATATAAATAGTTAAAATTATTTTTAGTAATATATTATTATTATGCAACATAATTATGTATAATATAATATTATTATTAATGTTATTATTATGCAACACAATACACAAATCATAATTTAAATGTAAAAACTAATTAAAATAAAAATTATTATTGTTATTCTGCAACAGTTAATAATAATAAAAATGTAAAATAAAAACATATATACAAATTATTAATACTATTCTGCAACACACAGATCATACAAAAAAGTCAATTAAAAAAATATATAAAATATTATTGTTATGCAAAAGAGTTACACATCCTAAAAAATAAACAAATGATTATAAATTGTGTAATTGTGTAATCTTAAATTTAAAATGTAAAAAAAAAAAATTGTATTATGAATGATTATTATAAGTATTATTATTAAATACATTTTATAAATTGTATTTAATTTCCTGTAAATTATCAATAAAGTATCAAATAATAATAATAATAATAGAAATTATTATTTTAATTAATTATAATTTGTATTATTAAAATTATCATCATCATCATTATTATGCTTCAGTTAATATTTTTCTTAAAATAATAGTTTATATTACAAAATATTATTACTACTACTAGAACATTATATTTTAAAAATAAATCATAGTAATTATTAAAAATTGGCATTCATTTAAGTAATCTAAAATACACTTGTGCAGAAATTACTTGCCCCATATTTTGATCAGAGATAGGCTACAGTACAACATTAACATAATCAAGTATACGGTCAAATGAAAATGATATAGATCAACCCAAATATATTGAGCGATTATTACCGGTGTAATTTTGTGCCTTCAGGTGCAGCTCATAGAGCTTGTGAATATAACGGATGTACATTTCTTCTTTATTCAACTCAGTTTTGTAGAAGTTCTGAAAAGAACAGGACAAAGTGAGCAGAACAACCTTTTTTTCTGAAAGTCATCTCAATAAATACCAAAACAACTATAATAAATAACAGGTAAAATGTGTCATATTTTTCAATGTTAAAATATGTTCTCTGATCTCAAATAAACAACATGACAAATTAAAATAAATAACAAAATATCAGTAATATCCAAGCTAACCAGAAGGTTGACTGTACATCCCATGGTTTTCCCATCAACCTCTCCGATCTTCATGCAGTCCCTGTGAAGAGATGAAGAACATCACTGACCCTCATGCATGAAACACGAGTGTGTTTGTACTGGATGCTGGATGCATTCTGTGTATGGTTGTTTGTGCGCGTGTCTGCTTTACCTGTAATCTAGTAATCTTTCCATTAGCCGTGTGACAGTAGCAATGTGGGAAATGCCACTTTCTCTCCAGGTCTCTCTCTCGATCTTCTTCAGCAAACTAAATTACAGACATACAATATTCTGATATATTCTAGGAACTGAACTCATTTAAAACAATGACTGTAGTACATAGTATTTAATGATGACCTTACCTCGGATATGGACCAAACAACGGAATTCTAATACAGAAAAATAGAAAAACAATATATAAATAGTAATAGTAGTGTGTGTGTGTGTGTGTGTGTGTGTGTGTGTGTGTGTGTGTGTGTGTGTGTGTGTGTGTGTGTGTGTGTGTGTGTATGTATATATATATATATATATATATATATATATATATATATATATATATATATATATATATATATATATATATATATATATATATATATATATATAATCATATTATTATATATTTATTTTTATATATTATATATTTATATACATAGTAATAATACACAGTACACACACATATATTATGTAAACACAAAACTTTTTTTTTTTTTTAAATGTATGAAAACTTTTATGACGATTAATTGATTTGACACTAATTTGACACTAACACTAATAAAAAACTAAAAACTAAAAAAAGAAAAAATATAAAAATGAAATGAAATATGCTTTCTGCACACACAAAAAAAATATAATTTTAGGGCTTTAGGTCATTTTAGCGGAGGGATGAGGGTTAAAAAAAGAGAAAGAATTAGGACTCACATGTTGTTAAAGAGCTCTCTGTAAGTCTCGTCTCCTTTGCCCTCTGACATCAGACCATCTAGTTTGTCTATTAGTTTGGCCTCCACCTTTACAGACAAATCAAAAAAAATATTTTTCTATCTTAAAGCATGTTTTTAAGTCCACTTATAATCTTAGTCAAGGTTTCCTGCACCAAAAACATCATCATGTATCATAAATAATTCATGTCTGGTCCAGGCTATATCTGCAATATTTTCATCATTATTTTGAATGGCTTTCTATAAGATAATTAAAATAATAATAAAAAAAAAAAACAACAGATATGGCCCCTTTAAAATGATTTAGAACATAAAATATATACCAAATGTAGTACATCTACATGATTATCTCAAACTCTGACAATCCTTTTCAGATTATGATTCCATTCAAAAGCGTCACGATCTTGGTAAACAAGCTGGACTTCCTGGCATCAGCAGCGTTTTACTCTGGTGCCCGCGCATAATTTACTGTGACATGAACATCACGCTGCTCTCGCACGCTGAAACATGTTTGTGTCACTGCAATTTCAGCACCTGTTTGAAGTTGCCGCTCCGTTGCTGTTCGCAGTCCATCATATCGTGAAAAATGGGGATGAGGACGTTCCGCAGATCCATCTGTGGTACCAGAGTCACCTCCATGAATGGGCCAATTAGGGTAGGAATGAGATTTAACTTATAGTCACCTGGAAGAAGACACCATATAAATCTCTTAAAGGGTTACTTCATGCAAAATGTTTAATTCTGACATTAATTACTAACTGTCATTAACGGACAACTCCGGTGAAGAATTAACCTTTTTCATGAAAATCAAATGTAAAGAGTTTTATCTCTAAAAACAGATTAGCTTATAATGGTAGTATATGGGGCACAGAATAAGTCAAATTAAATCGCTAGTTAATACCACTAACAAGGCTCAAAATAGCCTCACACTAACACGGTAGCATAATGAGGGTCCCTACAAGCAAACCGAAGCATTGAGAACTTTGTAAGTGTACAAACAGTTTAATAAGAAGAGACATTAAAAAGACAGTCCGTTACGCGTATACAGACAGGAGCCATCTTGGAAAACAGTCTCGACGAGTCGAGCCATGAAAGCTGTGCTAAGTGAACTGGTTGATAGCAATTAAGTTTGTGGAATCTAATAACATGGAAATGCATGAATTATATCTGTTTATTAAAATATATGGTTGACTAACTACGAGGGAAGAAGGTGTCCCATACTGTCAATATTTTTTCCAAAAACATCACTTTCAAACAAAATTCATTCAACAATCTATTCTCGTCTGTGTATCAGTCTCCTACGCTGTTGACGTGATTAATACAGTGCAGTGCTTCTGAGATTTACGGCGTAACGGCGGCTCACCATTGGCTAGTTCCTGCGTCCGCATCACATGCATGCGGCATGGTGCTCATGTGAACAACGTCGGCCAATGATAAGCAGGCATTCTACGAAAGCGCTGCACTGTATTTACTACGTCAACAGCATAGGAGACTGACACATAGTTAAGAAGAGACTTTTGAATAAAGTCTTTTTTTGGGGGGGTGGGGGGGGTGTTTTCATTTGTGTTCTGATGAATGAAGGTCCTATAGGTTTGGAACGACATGAGGGTGAGTAATTAATGTTTAAACGCATATAATGTTTTAGGTGAACAAACCTTTTAAATGCAACGGTAATGTGAATCCATCAATGCTAAATGTTAATTTGTACCAAAAGACGTACCCAAATGCTGCCACATGCTGAAAATCTCACAACCGATCATCACTCTCATGTCACCGTACCTTTAGAAACACAAACATAATCATATAAATTCTGCTGTTATATAATGGACATTGGCTGAGTCCTAAATCCCATACTTTTCTACTATATAGTAGGCAAGTATGTCCGAATTCACAGTACTCATAAAATATTAGGCAGGAAGTACCCGAATGACCTACTACTTCTGGCCAGATTCTGAAGTGTGCATGCGATGAACACTTTACTATCCCATCAGGCCACGGGAAAGAATTTGGTGGTATGTCCAGATTACATTCATACCACACACACTCATACTTTTTTAGTGCTCACAATGTAAGTATTTATTCAAAATAAGTACCTACTCTAGAGAGTATGTGAGTTCGGACATGGCCAATGTGGTAATATTACAACACTTTTCCCATGATGCAACTTCCAAAATGCATACAGTATGAAAATAATTAGCAAATACCGGTATACAATAAATCCCTAAACCAGCTGCTAGTGACAGTGTCTCATTACGTAGAATGTGTTATTTTACACATCAAATCTTTCAAATCTCTGTTTCGGTAGGACTCTGATCACATAAAGGAAAAGAAAAGGAAGGAGTCTCACTTCTCCAGGACTTTTTTCCTCTTGGAAGGCGGGAACATTTCCAGTTGGAGGCAAGGCTGGTTGATGAATATTATACAGAGATAAAAATAGGACTCCCACACCTACAGGTAAAAAGACATCTAATTAAATCGCTGACTATGGTTATCTGCATTGCAGGCACAAGTTTATCATGTTCCCATGATGCACCAGGAGAGAATTCTCCTATGCAGTCATTTTTGATGTCATACAGCCCACTGTAAAAAATGGCAATGTGCAGTTGTTAGCCTAAGGAAATATTTATATCTGAGCTTTAAAAATGACTTTTCCTGGTGTGACCTGGTGTCATATTAAATATTTTATTTAATTTAGATGTCAAAAGCACATTTTTAGGTTACTGGATCAAACATTTTTATAGTGTAGATAATGCTTTCACACATACCCAGTGAACCACAGAAGTCTGAATATATTAACATATTTAATGACATGGTTAAAGGCAATCATAATTAAATTCTATATAGAGTAATGCAAATTTTTCTCTGGTATTCCAGTACTCTGGAGAGCAGAAACTTCATTAACAATCTGTAGTATTTAAACACCTGTGTGCATAATTTTTTTTTTTACTTAAATGGTGAGAATGAAGATTATGTGCAGATTTTTTGCAGATTTCATTATATTTACTTTAATAATATTAAATTTGAGAACTTTTGATCCAGGTCATGGGTACGATTTCCAGGGAAACATTTGGGGTCATTCATTTTTTTAATGTTTTTTTTTTTTTTTTTTTTTTAAATAAGTCTCTTATATTCACCAATGCTGCATTTTTTTATTAAAATACAATTGACACAGTAATATTTAAATATTAATATAAAATGTAATTTATTCCATTTCTGCAGTCTTCAGTGTCACATGATTCTTCAGAAATAATTCAAATATCCTGTTTTGCTGCTTTAACATTTCTTATTATTATTAATGTTGAAAACTGTTGTGCTGCTTCATATTGTTTTGGAAACCATGATTTTTTTTTTTTTTTGCTGAATAGAAAAATCAAAAGAACAGCATTTATTTAAAAGCTTTTGAATTATAAATGTCTTTGTCTTTAAATATGAATTTATTAAAAAAATAAAAAACATCTTACCAATAAATGGAAAATCTCCTTACCTTGAAGTCAAATTTCTCATTAAGGAAGTTGTTGCGCAGGGTATCAGAGAGATACAAGATGGTGGTAATAATGACGCTAAACACAAACAAACAGAAACGTCAAGCAATAAAACATTTCTATGGTTGAATGAGATTACATATAAGCCTGGATTTCCAAACCCTTACTTATTAGCGACCAGTCGCATGACAGTCCAGTCTTTTGGGAACATATCCTGTCGGATAAGTATTCTGAAGACGGTGAATAACTGCAGGAGGAAACTCTGGGAAACCAGTGTAAGAGATCCTACAGTTAGACTACAGCTATCCCTGTTATCACAGCAGAGTAAGCTAGTTATACAGTAATGTTAAACTGGTAATGTTTTTGAAATGATTTTACCGTTAGCTCATCTTTAGTAGGAAATCTGCTGAGAAGCTGTTGGTATTCTTTATCTTTTAGCTGCCGTAGCAACGCGAGCAAACAGGCAACAAATTCACCCTGAAACACAAACACATCTGAGCGTTATTCAATATACTGAAATACTTCCCCTGAAGTAAACATAAAAGGTCAATAGAAAAGGTCAGACGCACAGTGACATCCTGGTACTGCAGGCGCAGGGAAGAGGCAGCAGGCTGAGGCCGGTTGGTCACTTCCAGTATAGTTCTGAGTAAGACTCCAGACAGACTCTCCATGACCTGATTCACCTCCTCAGACACTCCACACTCCTACAGAGAAATAAGACAAAACACTTTTATTTTATTTGATATATATAAATCAATATATACTCTTAAAAATAAAGGTCTTAAATGGTTCTTTGGCAGGGTGTATGGTTCCATGAAGAACATTTAAAGAGGTGATGAATTGAGAAATCAACTTTCCCTTGAGCTTTGATATATAAAAGGTCATGGTAATATAAGAATATCCTCTAAGTTTCGGAGCTGAAAACTTCCTTGTTATTCAAAGAAAAGCTTTTATAGACACCAGGCTCAGCAAAGTTCATACTTATTGGTCCTGTGCTTCATACTGACGTCATTGCGCAACAAAACACCGCCTCTACAGAATCTACAGTAGGTCTAATCCAGTAGCCTCGCCCACCGACTCATGGAGGGCTCGTGATAGCTGGTCAACAACAATAAACATGCCGAGGAAGATTAAGATATTGCGCTATTCCTGGTTGTGGAAGAACACACTCGCTGCATAAGCTTCAAGTTCCAGCTCACATGGGGAAGACATGTTCACTTCATTTCACTGCAGGATCGTTTGTAAACCAATCTCCGGTCGATACTGGATTTGGATCCGACAGGAATGGTGTAACACACATATGTGAGTAAAAATTGTGTTTTTATATGTAATAGTATTGCATTGTTATATATCGTTTTGCTTATGCGTACGTGTCTAACAGAGCATAACTTTAGGACTCAGACATGTATTATGAGGAATCTCATAATATTCTGTTCTTGTTCTGCTGTTCTCTCTCTCTCTCTCTCTCTCTCTCTCTCTCTCTCTCTCTCTCTCTCTCTCTGTATATGTGAGCGCGCGAAACGCGCTTATATCGTCCGATCTTGCGGGCTATGTGTAATATGAAAATAACACTCCAATCAATCGCGGGTCGATGAGAACTATATCATTGTGTTGACATTTACAACTATATCATATAAGACATTTACTAGCCCTGTGGTCAAGAGAATCAATCTGGTTGCTGCTTCTCCCTCAATCTCTCCTCTCCCTTGTGGACTGACAGCGGAGCTTAAGCTCATTAAATATGTAAATCTTCTCCACTCCTAGCCGTGGGCGTTTACTTCCAAGTCTCTAGTGCTGCACGCGCACCAAAACCCAGCGTTTTGGAGAGAGCCTCAAAACCAGTGTAGAATAGCCTATTACTTATTGGTTATGATGTTTTTGAATGTAAAAACCACACAACTGTCATTAGTTGACCTCAAACAACAGTATCAATTTTTTTTAAAAAGGCAGTTCATGACACCTTTAATAACCAAAGAACCTTCCCATTGCACAAAAGGTTATTTGTAGAGCCAAAATATTCTTAGTTTAGACTATAAAATTCTTCTTTAAAGAACCTTCCACAAAATAGATCTTTGGGGAACCAAAAATGGTTCTTCAATGGCATCACTGTGAAACATGTTTTTGGTTCTTCCTGGCAAAGGGTATATACACAAATTAATATATATCAAACATTTATTTTCAAATATTCAAAAACTTAAATAAAACATTTAATTATATGTTATTACATTTTTGTATTTAAATTTTTTAAAATTATATTTTAGGGCTGTAAATTAATTTAAATCTTTAAAAATGTTTAATATGAAGATTGAATGAATCAAATTAAATTAAAATTTATCACATATATATATATATATATATATATATATATATATATATATATATATATATATATATAGTTCCATTATATCACAGTGATAGAAGAGTAAATCCAGGTTAAAATAAATTGTTAGAGGAATCAAATTCACTTATTGCGAAATTTACATAGGCCTGCAGATCAAGAGGTAACGATTAACTTAAATTTCTTAAACATATTTGGTTAGACAATTAATTATTATTATTATATGAAGGAATAAGAACCATTCAAATGGTTTTCCTTTTTCAGTAACTTATATATATATTTGAACTAATATACAGAACTTTTTATATATTTACTTATTTTACTTTTTAATTTAAATATTTATATTTATAATATTAAATATTATATATTTAATTTATAATATATTTATGTCATTAATCAAATTAAATTACAATTAATTCAATACAATATTTAGTCAGAAAAGTCACATTATATTCAGAACTAAAATAAGTACCAAATCTCACCAGCAATTCTAAAGGGGAAAAAAAGAAATTAAATCAGGACAAGAGCTAGAAACTAACTAATAAATAGTGACAAGAGTGAATTAAACAGGAAGGAAACAACTGTATCAGCAGTTTTAGTGCGAGTCTGACCGTGGCGGGTGTGTTGAGCGTCAGCATGCTGGTGAGGATGTTGGCACACAGAACCAGCTCCCTCTGCTCCTGCAGGTGTGTGTGCAGCAGATGCAGAACTACCGGTAACAACACACACCTCGACTCTGAAAACAAACAAACAAACACACACACACACACACACACACACACACACACACATACACACACACACACACACACACACACACACACGATTCAAACATCTTAACTCAACATATTTCTAAGGACTCTAAATACTCTTTATAATTTTTAGCAAGTAAAAGGCCTTTTACTATACAGTAACTGTAAAAACGTCCACCTTCAGGTCATGGTTCACGTGTCTTTACCGTGAAATCATTCCTGATTTTATAAGGTAAACAAAAGAATAACTTTTATATTGTGATTAATATTTTATGATGAACACTTTCTGGACTAAAGCAGGTTAACATGATTATCCATTTTAAAAAAAAAGTACAGAAATTTGTAAAATGTGAGCATTTCTTTCAATCATCATCATCGTATTGAATTGCATTATGTTACGTCCCCCACAATAAAAAAACACAGAGATTGATCATGACAATAAGCATTTAGATATCATCTTAATAAGACATTATTATTGGGATATATAGAGTGACAATTATATTTATATGCATTTTATGCATGTAGTCTGCTATACTATAAAGATAGCAGATACTATCAGATTTTCATCTAACTTTTTGGCCATATATATAACAACATCTGCACAAAAATTCAAATTGGGCCATAAAATTGGGCTCCATATTCTCCCATGAGCCATAAATGCCTGATTCATCAAAAATATTACTTAAGTTTGCATATGTGTTTTATGTTATCTTCTTACCTTTGTCAAAAGGTTCAATAAAATAGATAGGTGGTTCCTTAATAGACCTAAACCTGATTTCATGGTGTTTTCAGCAATAATTTCTCATTTTCAAATGCCTTTTTCAAACAGAAACCAACGTGTGATCCTTTACCCGGGTTGACGTAAAGAGGACTCTCCACGGTCTTGGCCATGCACTGCAGTTTGACTGCCTGTAGGGGGCAGTCATTGTGCGTGAGGGCGGGCAGGCTGCTCAACGTGTCACGGGCCAGATTTGCCACCTCTCTCATGCTGAAGATCTTTAGCAGCTCGCAGCACACAGTCGGGAACGATCTCAGGAACACTGCCTGAGAAAATGCCAATAAACAAGTCGCTGAGTCGAGTGTTTGTTTAAAATGAAAACCCCCCCAAAAAAACTGTCAAAGTTATTAGGTGGTACCCAAGAGATAAAGTTGAAGTCAACATTAAATCAAAATGGACAATTCTTGGCTTTTAATGGAATATTGCAGTATTTAATATAAAGGATTTATTTATGCATGTCATTATCTTTAAAAATTCATGTTCCATCATAATCTTGAAAATAGCTTCCCCTCCCTCTTGCAGTGTCGTCTCTTCTCTTATGGTGTGTTTACGGCGAGAGGGCGGGACAACCTGTCACTCACATCAGATCGACAAATAGCAAACCACAACCATCCAATCCCATGGACAAAATCATGTTCCACACTAAATGCTTTCTTTTTCAAGAAGCCGTTTCACTTAAAAATACAATACAATGAGGAAGAAAATACCATTGCAACTTCGGTTTCATGCTGACTTTAATAATAGGTGTAAAGTGCTACGGTATGTGTGTATTTTGTGCATTCGTATCACTGTAATATGCTATCATCTTCCTCCAAACACATTTGCACATTGATTTAGTGGGAAAATGTTCCTCTGGTGTGGTAGGGGACGTCAAACAACAGATGTAAGCAAAGGCACACACACAAATATTGTGTTGACACACAAATCTGGCACAGATCCAGTCGCCTGCATGTGCTTTGGATTATGCCGCGGTGTCCAAAGACGCTTTGTTTTCTTGGCTGTGTTAATTGAAATCTGCTCTCTTGCTGGGCTGCCATAACAAGAACAGACCTGTGTGCGAGTTCAGTGTGAGTGAATGTGAGAATGTGTGCGTGCATCCCCACTGTGCAACCGTTAATGCTCGTCAGAACGAAACGAATCTCGAAAAGAACGGGAGCGGGTCTCTCTGCCCGACGGACACACGCGGCTCAGCTGACTCCCAGCTCACGGGCCGTGACAGTGTGTGGCAGGCTTTTAGCACGCACAGCATGCGTGCGTCTCTGTTTGTGTATATCAAGACTGACTTAACTTTTCATGGGCTGACTGAGCTTTGAAGACTAGAACAAATGTGGGTGGGGCTGAAAAAAAGTACTGTTCTCAATAAATACTGCTAACTGCAGTATGTATGTATGTATATATGTATATATACACGTAGACACACACACACACAGATCAGGCATAACATTATGACCAATGATAGGATATTAGTCACCTTTTTCTGCCAAAACAGCCCTGGCCCGTAGAGGTATGCTGTGGTATCTGGCACCAAGATATTAGCAGCAGATACTTTAAGTCCTGTAAGTTGCAAGGTGGGGCCTAGATGGATTGTACTTGTTTGTTCAGCACATCCCACAAATGCTCAATAGGATTGAGATCTGGAGAATTTGGAGGCCAAGTCAACACCTCAAACTTGTTGCTGTGCTCCTCAAACCATTCCTGAACCATTTTTGCTTTGTGACAGGGTGCATTATCCTGCTGAGGCCACAGCCACCAGGGAATACCGTTTGCATGAAAGGGTAGGTGGTACATGTCAAAGTAACACTCACATGGCTGGCAGGACCCAAGGGTTCCCAGCAGAACATTGCCCAGAGCATCACACTGCCTCCGCCAGCTTGCCTTTTTCACCATAATGCATCCTGATGCCATGTGTTCCCCTAGGTAAGCCACGCACCTGGCCATCCACGTGATGTAAAAGAAAACATGATTCATCAGACCAGGCCACCTTCTTCCATTGCTCTGTGGTCCAGGTCTAATGCTCATGTGTCCACTGTTGGCACGTTTTGCAGTGGACAGGGGCCAGCATGGGCACCCTGACTGGTCTGCGGCTATGGAGTCCCATACTGCAATGCACTGTGTATTCTGACAGCTTTCTATCAAAACCAGCATTTACTTCTTGAGCAATTTAAGCTACAGTAGCTTGTCTGTTTGATCGGACCATGCGAGCTAGCCTTTGCTCCCCTAGTGCATCAATGAGCCTTGGCCAGAGCCGATCCTGACCTCCCTGGAGCCCTAAGCAAAATTCTGCTAAGGGGCCCTCCTACCTGACCCATGAGCTATGTAAACCAATTGCCATGCAGTTACACCTGACACCACAGTGCTCCCTCCTTTGAACAAAACAGTCAAATGAGGTTCAAACAAACAATATTTATTGAACAGTATTTTCTATAGAATCTTAACATAGTACTTGCTAAAGACAGCTTTACTGTTGGTGAATCTGGCTGTACTGGGTCTGTAGTATACTGGGTGAGGCTGGATGTGGATCATTTAGGTCTGTGCTTGTACTGGCAGATGATCCAGCATCTCCTCTACTTACAAACTTAAGCATAGCACCTGCAAATGATAGTTTATAAAATTATAAATATAATTTTATCATCATTGTTTACAACATTGATTGACGCGCTTTGACACGAGGGGGAGGTAAATTAAATTGCGGGGCCCTACGCAGCTTGCGTAGTGAGCGCATAGGGCTGTTCGGCTCTGGCCTTGGCCGCCCATGGCCCTGTAGCCGGTTCACCACTGTTCTATCCTTGGACCACTTATGATAGATACTGACCACTGCAAACTTGGTTGGAAAACCTCACAAGAACTGCAGTTTTGGAGATACTCTGACATCTGTCGTCTAGCCATCACAATTTGGCCCTTGTCAAACTCGCTCAAATCCTTTACGCTTCCCATTTTTCATGCTTCTAACACATCAACTTTGAGGACAAATTGTTCACTTGCTGCCTAATATATCCTACTTAATAAAAAGTGCCTTGATGAAGACATAATCACCTGCCATTATGTTATGCCTGGTAAGTGTACATACACACATACATACATACATACCATACATACCATACATAGACATATGAGGTCTAGTTTACAGGTAAGCGACAATTAGTGCATTCCAAATCACAAATACACTGAAAATATGTCTGGATCAAAGGTGTTTGGATGGCGTTTCTGCTAACATATTCCACAAACACTTTCTCTAGGTCAGAGGACACCAATTAATAGCCAATAATCCACAAATAGTTTTTTTGCAAACAATGTTTAATGCAGCGTGTTACAGGAATAACAATTGCCGGAAGCAATTATTTATGTTGATCCAATTGCTAAAATATGGTTGTTTAGATCTTTCCTAAGAACAAAAAGGAAACTGGATTTCTTAAAACGAAGCCACTTTAGGTTATAAAGGTAATTTTATGATGGTATAGTATGCTCAAATGCTGGAATACCAACTTACATCATATTAAGTACATACTTTCTCTTTACTCAGTGCAGTACATACATTTTGTATAAGAAGTGTGTGAAATTGTACCCAGTGTAGGCATACAGGTGTGTGTGTGTGTGTGTGTGTGTGTGTGCGTCTCACCTGTGTGTGTGTAATGGGGCTGATGCCCTTACTCTCATGAGACAGGAACAGGTGGATGGATTTGAAGAGCTCATGAACGGAGCAGCGGAATTCCTCCTCGTTCTGGCCTCCGGTGGCCGCCGCGTACAAACGCCTTGATTGCACAATGTACTTAAACAAGTACTCTGACGCCTATGGGCCATAAGATGTCAAACAATTGTTAATGAAATAAATATTTAAAATCACATTTTAAAAAATCCTAACAAAAAATTCTTAACCCTGTAAATCCTGACATATGAAATAATATTGAGAAAAACAAGAAAAATGTATATGGAACATTTATATATTTATTGAACCTTTAGACAAAATATAACAAAAAGATGTGTGCATATGTTGTATTTTGAGTATCATATCTGATACACCAGGCTTTTTTGCTTATTTCCTCTCATAATGTGAGAATATGAAGCTTAAGAATATGTTGATCATTTATAAGCCTTAGAAATTTGTGGATCAAATATTGTAGAGAAGGCTTTACAGGGTTAATTTAATAAACATTTTTGTATTTAATATACTGAATATATTGGGATGCATAAGCAGCTTCTTTATTACTTTTTGAAAATAAATAAATAAATCACATTGTGTAAAGTCCATTTTCTGTATTAAACATTTGATTCCGAAAGAGCAAAAATACCAAAAGATGAATGGAACGCATTGTCCCCAAAGAGGGTTGAAGGGTTCAAGGTAAGAAAGTGGGAATTGCTTTCAAATAACACCTTTGAAGGGTGTAAACGAGTGTGGATGCATTTGGAGAATGTGCCTGGTGGTCCCACAGCAGGTCATAAAAGCAGAACGAGCGAATAAAGAAAGAAAATACTGAATGTTTGTAGCTTAATTGCATGATGGGTAAGAAAAGAAGTTCCTGTGGGTTAGAGAGGCTGAGAGGAACAGAACAGATGCATCAAGGGTATATTCATAACTGCTGGGGGGGTGGGGGGGAGAGAGCTTAGAAGATCAGGACAGAGAACCAGCAGGGGGTGAGGGTTTATTCCAACCTGACAGAGATAGGGTGCATATGTTTCCTCATAGATTTGCATGCATACTGTGACATACATCCTGAATGAAGCACATGCTAGTGCTCTCACCTTCAAAACCTGCTGGATCTGTTCCTGGTGCTCAGCATCAATGATACGATCCACATACCACTTCAACACACGGATCAGATCCCTGCAGACACAAGCCGTGAATATTAGACATCAGGAACAAGAAAAAGATGGGTGTTAAAGTTTGCCATTTATGTCTGTATGTTATACATTTCTTGTCCTGCAGGGAACACAAATAATATTATCACAAAATATTCATAGGCAGCGCTCAAGATTTTATGGAGCCTCTAAAATAAAATCTGCAGGGAAAGGAAGAATGTTTGGATGCCCACGATACACTGTTCAATAACTTTATGTTCTTGTTTTTTTGGTGATAAAGAGGTGACAGAACAGCCTCTGCAGAAGAAAATCAACGCCTACTTCATCATTTCAACTGTGGCCCCGCCGACTGCCGTGTTAGTGAGATGACGAGTAGAGAAGAGCGAAATAGGATGGACTACAAATAACATTCTCTTCTAAAGGATCCTAATGCTAGGAATGTGGTTATTTATCTTCAACAATGTGAATGTCTCAGTTGAGCATTATTTATTTGTATTCAGTACATTACACTATGGATTCTGGTATATCAGACGCAATTTCGGCGCAGGCTTTGCAAACAGACTTTTACGATAACGACTTGATAGTAATGCAACAACATGTAAGTAACCGTGTTATTTCTAATGCCTGATCTGTGAGCAGTGATTCCTGAAATGTAATGATTAATGTACAGTCAGGTGTTCTTTATCTATGTATCAGTAAATCAAACCAGTGACTAAACGGTCAACTTCATATTGTTTCTCTTAGTAGGATGAAAATCTATTATTTAAACTGTGATTAAATGATAGAAAGCGATCAAAGAAAGCTCCCTTTACTGTTGCTGGAGCTGTCAATCAAACAGCATGAGTTTATCAGTGACTCTCGCCAAAATTCCCATACTAATCAACAAATCTCTTATTTACATTGTGTTTGCACTGTTAGTTCATGATGAAAGCATTGGTTAGTGTGCAGAAATCGAGATCACTGCATTCATGCACTCAACATATCTTTGATCGGCTACAATGCCCATCACTGCAACCTCTTTCATATCACAATCTAAATATAATTGCATAGATCCAAGCATAATGCTATAATCAACACGTTTCATGATTAGTTAACCTTGAGAGCTGTAATAGTAAAAATGTGCAAAAAGTTTTCAAGAGTTCCACATGTAATACTTCATAAGCAGTTTTTGACAAACCTCCCTCCCTCCCTCCCTCCCTCCCTCCCTCCCTCCCTCCCTCCCTCACTCCACTCACTCCACTCACTCCACTCACTCCACTCACTCCACTCACTCCACTCACTCCACTCACTCCACTCACTCCACTCACTCCACTCACTCACCCGTTCAGGCTCTGTCTCACCGTCTCAGTCTGGCCAAGAAAATCCAAATTGTTTTTGATATGAAACAAAGTTTAAGCTTAACACTAAAACATTTTTTTAATATGAAATTCAAACAACAAATAGCGTTTTGACCCATTAAGTGTGGCATAACAGTTAAAACCAGAGCCGTTGAATAACAGAGTTGAATAATCTCCCGGCAGCGCGCGGTCACGTGATCACGGCGTCTCAATAGTACTAAACAAACCAGCGCTATGTCAATACATTTGAATGACAACAGCTCTACTATTGGTATTTGCAGCAATTGTTTGTAAACAGTACAGCATAGTGTGCATTGATTATTACATCAACCGCATTTACAGAGCATTTTTGAATTTCTCCATTTTAAGGCATTTTAAAATGGAGAATGAAGATGGAACATTGTAATGTTATGCTCGTCTTGTATTATCCTTACTATCATAGTCAAATGTGACCGTACACCTTAACTATTTTTCAATTAAATAAATGTTATTAAATAAACTATTTTAGTTTAGTAATATTTATTGAATATTTTGAGGAGATATTTTGGTAATAAATACTATTTGTGCAATAATTATGGTCCATTAATGACCCCTTAAAATATTTTTCTTCTAGTATTTATATTATTTATAATTACAATTAGTGTAGTAATTAAGGTTAAAATAGAGAATTCCAATGCAAAGAGGCAAATTAGAGTCATTTTGGGGCCGGAAAAATAATAATTTTCACTTGTATTGCCCTTACACACGAAGTGCCTGTATGGCTTTTTAATAAATAATAGTCAAGTTGCTTAAAGTATTGCAGATCATAACTGCTTTCTTATTTGTAGGTCAAATACTAGATTTTTTTAAATGTGAAATTTTAAAACCCCCGTCTGACATGGAGCAACCGCCCCTCATCGCCACCACCACACATTGCTTTCGAATCTGTGGGAAACACTGATATTATTACTGTATTTTCATCAACAACAAAAAACTTGATGAGCAAGTTGTTCATCCTTGAACCTCAAATTTAAAGTATTCCTGCTTATGCACCTAATGCAACCAATTGAATGCTGTTCCAAGATCAATAAAAGGTCCTTAACTGTCCAGCGTATTTCATTAAAGTCTTAAACACTCAGGCAATGAAAAGTCTGAGATATTTTAAGTGATGGTGACAATGAATCAATGGAGTTAGAGAGCACAGGTCTTCATGAATAATTAATGCAGCCGCCAGGAAACTTTGTAAATAGACTTCGGTTTAATGGTCTTTGTTGCCAGTCAAAGCTCATTAAAATGGTTTAAAACGTTCCTTAGGGTCCAATCCATCAAGATCTGTCTGAGAACAACAGTGGGTATGAAGGTACATATATTCACGGCCTATGGACGGCGTCTACAGTGAGTCAAAATCTTGGAAAACCTGGGAAAAATACTTGAAGAAATAGTAGTGAGGATAGGTTAGTTTTGGGTAAACTCTTATATTTGGCTAAATTGCCTAATGCAACATTAATTTTTAAAGTAAGATGTGATAAATGGGGAGGGTGAATAATTGGAGGAAAACTGGGTCTTTGATGTGCCTCTTGTTGGTTTTGGAAGCCCATGAGAGTAATTTGGCCATAAGGAGAAAAATGTTAACATTCCCTGCATGGGATTGCAATTAATGTCAGCCAGTGTAATACCAGCTCTCATTCCCCCGAAAGATTTCATTTAAAATCTAATTAGATCTTAATTAAACACACTGTAACACCTCATGTTGTGATTGAGATAAAATCAACTGCCTTGAAAATAATCCAACCACATCAAGAGTAATCTTTTTATATATTATTTATCCGATTCATATTCCCAAAGATCTGACTGTTAATATAAATCTATTAGCTGAACTACACAGCCTTCAGTTCAGTTTGATTACATTCAGTTCAGTTAAATTCACTTGTGGTCAGATCCAATTTGATTCGAAATGGTTCATTTCAGCTTTCTGTTCTGTTTTGTTCTTTGATTCAGTTCAATTCAGCCATGTTAAAGGTGTTCTAGAATCAAAAATTTAATTAACCATGGCATAGTTAAATAACAAGAGTTCAGTACATAGACATCACATACAGTGAGTCTCAAACACCATTATTTCCTCCTTCATATGTAAATCTTGTTTGTGAAAAACATCATGGAAAAACAGGCGATTTTCAGGCGAACGCCAACTGTGAGGCAATCGCTGGGATCATTAATATGTACGCCCCCATCATTTGTATACAGCAGCGCATGCGTCACGTGAGGATAGCGAAAATAGCAGATCATGGATATAGATGTTATGTTCCAGGCTGTGCAGGGGACGTGGGGACTCTTCATAGCCTTCCCATTGAACAAAACTGTCAACAGGCATGTTTATCTATAACCGGATAGTGCAACAATTTAATTAAAGTTGTTCGTTTGCTCGGCCCATTTCACCATGGACAGTTTTCTAAACTAGACAATATCAGGCTTCACCCAGCGTCTGATATTGGAGAAGCGGCAATTCAAACTATATCCCCAGCAGTATAGTGATTTTATCCACTTATTGACTGTCTAAACAATTTCTAAATTAAACTGAGAGTTTCTTTGTGAGATAACATAAACTATAATATCCCCCGTGTTGTCTAGATCCAACGCAAGATGCTAGTACAGTATCAATAGGAAACTCCAAGTAGTATACATCAGTATGACAAATTTTAAAAGTTAATATTTCCTGCCAGTGTTGTCTACAAATTATACAAAATATAAACGTAGATACATATGGCAATCCCTTTTGTCCTATAGGACAGGCTAATTTTAGCCTATTTTCATCAACAACACACAACTCAGGAGCTAACGTTAACTATGTCAGTTTATTTGCTTGCAGATCGCTCACTCGATCCTTCTAGCTAACATCATGTCCGATAATTTGACAAGGCATTGTCAATTTGTTAAAAAAAAAATTTAAAAACCTGTAGGCTACTGTACTGTACAAACAACATATTTGTGCACTAACGTTACCCAGTTCGCTGTTTAGAGTTTTTGATTCAAAGTGAAGAAGCTATCATTGTAAAATCAAACGGTGACGAATTACAGTGATTAAAATGTTTTTAAAATGCTAAAAACAAAGTTGTGACTGCTGACGATATGAGTTAAAGGGTTACTTCAGCGATTAGCATATGGCTTTGTATCAGTAGAAACCCTGGAGTATATTCGAATGATCGTGCTCCCCCCTCTCATATCCCCCTGAGACGAGAGATTTATGCATTTTATTACTGAAAAAATTACTCCGGTGAAAATTTGCGTCAAAAATTTTGGCCAGGGGCTAAAGACTACAGCCAGCAGAGGGAGCTATTTCCACATGTTTTCAATCCGCATATGGGGGATGGGAGATCGCACTCACAGCTCAGTGAAGGAGCTGTACGGAGCAAAGTGAGTGTTTTAAGTTCTCAAATTAATTCCTATGAAAGTTAAGCTTCCAAAGGCATGAACTGAAAATGCGCCAGACTGAACACGCGCTGTGAACGACTGCCGTGGTCACGATTACCTCAGCTCTCACCAGTCATAGTGATCCAGTAGCGGTGGCTTTGGGAGTGGCCTCAG
Source organism: Pseudorasbora parva (assembly GCF_024679245.1). Taxonomy (NCBI): domain Eukaryota; kingdom Metazoa; phylum Chordata; class Actinopteri; order Cypriniformes; family Gobionidae; genus Pseudorasbora; species Pseudorasbora parva. The sequence continues at coordinate 18,436,390 of NC_090196.1, read as the reverse complement.
AGGGCAGTGAAGCATTTTGGGAATTTTTGTCTTTTATCCCCATAAGACAAAAATACATTTTCTGTCTTTTCTCAGTCTAGAAAGCACCAAATTCAAAAATAATTTCACATTTCTACTACATTAATGACCCAGTTTAAACACAGATTCATCTTCCCAGCGCTGAACTTTAACATGTAAAGTTAATGTTATATGCTAGTTCACATGTAGGCTGAAGTTAGTAGTACTGACGTTAATCTCAACATGATTGACAGTATACGGTAGATGTGTTTCTGTCATTGAAATGAGCCGTGCAATGCAACAGCCAATCATGACCCTTCCAAATAAGGCAAAAACAGACCATTACATCCAAGGGACAATTTCTAGGGTTGTAAATGGACCTGTAAAACCGTATCTGGACATTTTTAACCCTTAAATAAAAGTCACATACCCTATATGTAGATATCAGAGAACAATTTAAAATATCGTTTCAAATCATTCTAGGGCACCTTTAAGATTGATTCGATTCAGTTTAATTTTGCTTGATTCAATTCAGTTTGGTTTGGTTCAGTTTAACTTGTTTCTATTTAGTTCAATTATGAACTATTTAAATCTGTTCAACTAGATTCAATTCAGTTGTGTTCTGTTTGATTGATTGGGTTCAGCTCGGCTCAGTTCAGTCTGTTCGGTTCAATCGAATTCAAATCCGTTCAGTTAGATCCGATTCAATTCATGAGCAAATTTATACCCCTAGATTGTGCCATAAATGACTAATGTAATATGGACCTCTTATTTCATGCTTCTTCGCTTTGCAAATGTGAATATTATTAAGTGACCTCGACTGCTTATTCACAAGCAATAACAGCAGTAATCGCCCTGGCAGCATCAGCTACATTTACTTAAGATACTTCAGGATTACTGACACGTAGTTTGAACCCAGCGGCTCTGTTTTTCACTACCCTGAGACAAACAGACCCTCATCACCACAGCATCCATCCTGACTGCAGATTAACCTTAGTGTGTGTCTTTGAGCATGCTGGGAGACGCAGCGCAGTGTGAAAATGTATGCGAGTGTGGTAACAAAGCACATAACATTAAACTGCAAATAGACTATGAAAAAAAATATATAGGAAACATATTGAGTGGGATTTTCCTGGCTCTTTGGAAATGATAGTTTGAAAACATATGCCACACAATGCAAAAAAATAAAAAGTAAGTTCCACCCGAAGCAAAACTGTCACGTTCAGCTAAGAAAGCTGTTGCCATAGTTTTCCATTTTTACCATAATGCTGTTTAAAAATTAGACATAGCCCAATACAATTTTTCAGGATAAATCCAATCATCCTCTGTCAATCCGAGCTGTCAAAAGCCTGCCGGGCGACGCATTTGGCTAGGCTAGCGTTTGGCTGACAATAAATGTGAATTTCTCAGTCCAGGTAACACAGGGAACAAGTAAACTGTTCATATACTATCGACATTGTAACAATACAAAGCAGGTTGAAAATCAGAAGTTACACTTTGCTGAAATGCAAAAGAAAAGAAAACAATAAAAAAATAATTATAATCATAATAAAGAAGAAACAGCATTGCAAGGGACACGGGATAGAAACACCGAATTATGGGAATTGGGTGACGGGAACAGTGCGAAAGTGAGTATTTTGCAAGCCGCCCACATCCACCTCAGCTTTGACATGATGCTCCACACCTCAGTGCGTTACAGAAGAGGGACCACATCACTGCCCACACACAACAACACAACCACACGCCTCATTACTGACAGAGAGAGAGAGAGTGAGAGTGTGTTGAAGAAGAAATGGAGAGTTGGGAAAAACTAAAGGGAAAGAATGAGGAGCTTTGAGGAGCATCAATCTATTACACATTACACATGCAATCTGAAAACCCAACAGCACACATTACCTTCCTGACCACACATACAGGACAAAACCTTTTTACTAACAATGCAGTTTATGACAGATGATAGCGAGACAGCGCTGTGCTTTGGGTTTGACATACATCTCCCTGTGTGCCGAGAGGACCTGCAAACTCAGAGAAACTCCCTGGGTTACAGTATACAAGGCCTGGAGCTCAACATAAAACACGTTTCATCTTTCTACATTACCAAAAGCAACTCTCAAAAGCATGATACGCTATTTCAGCTGAACACCTCAAGAGCTCCAGTATTTTTGAGTGTTTTGAAACTCATACAATTCTCAAATACATTATTTTTACTTGTGTAGCCTGTTTGCTAGGGCTGAGAATTGCCATAGACCTCAATTCGACTTTAATTAATTGATGATTTTTAGCTGCCGTTTTGATATACTGTGATTTCATGTGTGTTTAATATGTATTTTTTATGCATTTAGCAGTTTAAATATTGATTTCTGTTTAAATACTTTTTTTAAAAAAAGTACATGTTCAAAAAATCAAACATTTAAACAAAAATATATATAAACATTGTCAACATCTAACTTGATACAAAAAGACTAAAGAAACACATCACGAGCAATAACTCAAAGAGTGCTTTCATTCAGAGCTGCTAAAGTTCTGAAGTTTTGTTTCCTTATTTTCTTAACGTAAAATTTTGCATCGTGCAAACATTTTTGCAGTGTCTCGAGATACGCATTTTAAAATTTGACTTGATCTGCATCCTAAAACAATTGACTTAAGAACCGTGATTTGTAACAGAATGTTTACCCCCCCACCCCCCACCCCCACCTAATATGTTTACCTGTAGGACAGAGCACCAGCGAAGTGGTTCTCGATGTAGTTGTCCATTACAGGCTTGAAGAGCTGAAATTTGCTGTCCTGCAGCAGATTTATAACGTGCACCTGAGGAGAAAACAAAAATCGACACCACAGTAAGTTCGTCAGCTAATTTAAGCAAAAAAAATTACATAATCTATGCTAATTTAGTCAATTTAAATTCCTATCAGAATTTATTTTCCAATACTGATCAGCAGAATCAACAACTGACGAATCAGTTTCTGAATCACCTGCTAACGTACCAATCTTTGGCGAATAATCCATCGAATCACCAAATCAATCGTTTGGCAGATCTATTAAATCCATTGGCAGATCAAACACTGATGAATCAACGATTTCATATCAGCAGTTGACGAATCAACCACTAAGGAATTAACAATTACTGTGCATCAAACATCAACATATTAACCACCGATGAATCAATAATTCATTGATCAACCACTGGTGAATCAATAATTCATGAATCAACCACTAGTGAATCAATAATTCATGAATCAACCACTAGTGAATCAATCATTGATGAATCAACCACTGATGAATCAACCACTGATGAATCAATTTACGTTTAAATTATTTTGTTACCTGAAAGAGGCGGCTGTGGAATGATATGAGACTTGAAACTAGCACAGCATTGTAGGAAATTAATTGCCCAAGACAACAACCATTTTCTTATAATGGACCGCAGAATTCAGCAATTGACCAATCAGAATCAAGTATTCCAGAGTGCCATGTAAAAAGTAAAGTTATTGTATAAAACACTTCCCATGCAGCCTAAGAGAACACTCAATCATGCAGAGTTTATTTAAAATGTGCTTTCTGATCTAGAAGTACTTTGTTCTGCCTGATATAAAGAGAATATGAGGGCAGGAGTTGGATTATAGCAAGAGAAGTCTAAGATGGATTTTATGAGTTGCCGTATTTGGCATGTAACCGTGGTAACACAGTCGAGGAAAGATGAGGAAAGCATCTTGTTCTCATTATCAACAAGAAACTGTCTCCTTGCGGAGGAGATGGATGAGTTTGTATGAGTTTGCAGTCAAAATATGTAGAGTATCTCTGGAAACTAGAAACTTGAGAGCAGTGCAATGTCTACATTTTATACATTCCCATTCACAAGGTTTGAATAAAACATCACTCACCAGGCAGTCAAACACCTTTAGTCCATACCGCTGAGGACTCTCGTCTAAAATCCCAAACAAGGTGTCCAAAGTGTCCTGCAAAAACTGTACAGGAGAGAATACAATTTTACAGACACAAAAATATTTTTGGGGAAAGAATATTCAATACTATTTCTGCAGTTTCAGTGGTAAAAGCAAGTTGCTGTAAGTGGTTTATACCTTAACAATTTCAGTGCCATCAATGTCCTTGAGTTTGGAGAGGCAGTCAATAATTCTGTCCAGATTGACTCTCCATTTCAGCAGGTCCAACATGTCACCTGAACACAACACAAGAAACATGCACTTTTTTAAGATAAACTATTTAAATTGGGTTTAATTAATAAAGTGGCTGTGTCAACAATTGCCGAATCACCTGTTAAGTGTTTCAACCTTTAGTGAAGCAACCATTGATGGTCCATTAAATCTATTTGCAGATCAAATGTTGCTGAAATAACCACTAGTGAATTAGCAACTACTGAATCAACCACTAAAGAGTTAACAATTTGCAAATCAACTGTCAACATATCCAGTGGTGAATCATTAATGAATCAATCACTAGTGAATCAAATGCAGGAGAATCAACCGTCACCACTGGTGAATCAACCCCTGGCGAATCAACTGTTGGTGAATCACCCATTGGCGAATCAACTGTACGTGAATCAACAGTTGTCATAATCAATAATTGGTGACTCAAGCACTAGTGAAACATCTGATAGTAAATCAATCACAAGCGAATCAACCTACAGTGAATCAACCTGATCAACCAATCATTGGTGTCAACAGCTGGCAAATCAACTGGTAAAAAAAATCAACCATTCGCCATTAGTAAGTCAATCACTGGTGAATCAACCTAAGGTAAATCAACCATTATCATTGGTGACTCAACCACTGGTGAATCAACCAGTAGTAAATTAATCACTGACGAATCAACCTAAAGTGAATCAAATGCCATCATTGGCGTCAACCACTGGCGAATCAACTGTTAAAATAAAATATTTACCATTCGCAAATCAACCGTAGGTGAATCAGTCACTGGCAAATCAACCAGTAGTACATTAATCACTGGCGATTTAACTGGTACAAAAACAACCATTCGCAAATCAAATGTAGGTGAATTAACCAGCATCATATGAACCATTTGTGAATCAATATATGGCGAACCAACTGGTCAAATGGTCTAGGAACCTTTAAAAATGCCTTTCAAACATTTATATGGTATGCAAGAATTGAAAATAACAAAGGAATAATGACATTCAACTCAATTCTTACGCACGTGGCTATAGTTTAATATAGCTCAAAGGTCTAGAGATTAATATAATCAGTCTCAAGCTTCAGGCTTTTCAAAGTTTAGCTGAGTATAGATGAAATTTAAACTGAATCTAACTTGGGTTCAGTGCTTTCGGTTAAATAACAGCCAGATGGCCGTTGATATGAGTGCAGTTGGGCGAAGGCGCGGCAGAACCGCAGAGACACTGGGCGAACTTCCAAGGTCAACAGAGGCAGGTGTGGGCTCAGCCCCGCTGTGATCTTCGGTCCAAACTCAGACCTCTCTGTTTTCTGCCACTGTTACCATGACATTCACCTGCTCAGATCAATATATCACAATATCAAGGTCGTGATGCAGAGACGGGGCCATATGGCACAAAGACAAAAGGTGTTTCTGAAATCACCGCTTTCCAACAGACTGGATGGGATAGATTTGAGATCATATATAATTTAAAAATGAGGTTATGGCATATTGTAAGGAGGAACTTTGTCTCACCATTCTGAGTGAGTTTAGTGGAGCAGAGAGATGACTGGATCCAGAAGGACTCTTTGCTGTTCTTTATTGTCTGGCTGTTGGCTGGCTGGAGGCTGGCTTTGGAAAATGGCAGTTTGAGATACCGAGCAGGATCCTGAAGATCAGCTGTCTCTTCACACTGTTATGAGAGAGAAGTTCAAAGACAATAGACTTTAATAACATACACATACAGTGAGACCATCGCGGTGATTTTGTATTAACCCTCTGCTGTTCAGTCATTGTTGACTGAAAAATTTTATGTTTATTTTTTACTTCCTCGGATGGTTACATAACTTGGTTAAGGTTTTGGCACTTGCTATGTGAACACAAAAAAAAAATCATGGACATGGTATGAAAAGGTTAAATGGTTCTGAAAAAATGTCACTTTTTGTGTGTAGTCACTCACTTCGGAACACAACTTGTTTAGATTTATGGCAGTTTAGTTTTAACATTTTAAAATCGAAGCTCAAAAAGTCTATGCTCAATAATTTTTATCATAATAATATAATTTATGCTACCAAAAATATCCCTAAAAATACAATACAAATATCCTTAAAAAAATACAATACAAATATCCTTAAAAACTTAATAAAACACAGCTCTGGAAAAAAATAAGAGACCACTTAACATGTTAAATAAATGTGAAGTGGTCTCTTAATTTTTAATTTTTTTATATATTTTACTTCAGAGCTGTATGTTCATTTTATTAATTCTGTCATTTTTAACCATCATAAGAGCAGCACCAGATGTTTAAAAAAGGACAATGGTGCCAGAACTAATTTTTTGTTGTGTTTCTGGGATTTTGACCTCACAACCATTCACTTATAATAAAAATAATGAAAATAATAACAATAATAATAATGATAAAAATAACAATTTATATATTTTATATATAATAATATGATTCATAAAGACACAAAGTACCTTGTGGACAATAAGCTCATGCGTCCCATCAGGCAGTGGTCTCCCATTGTCCTGCATCAGAGGGACAAAAGAGAAGCCAAAAAGCTTCTTCTCACCTTTTTCCTTTGCTGCATGAACAGAGAGAACAGTGGTTATGTGAAATGAGTCAATAATGGGAAAGTCTAAAATCTCAGAAGGTGGAATAACAAGCAGACGTAAAATCAATTTTCAGGAAAAAAGTGCATGTGAAGCATATCGGAATCTTACTGGAGCAGTGCCTGAGCTCGAAGCGCAAGTGTGTGCCGTGAAACATCTCCAGAGGGATGGGCAGTTTGATCTGTTCGGACCAGCGAGGGCTGTTACTGTGATACAGGACAAAAGAGCGGTGCTCATCTACTCCTGGCTCCCCGGAGCCGCAACAAACCAGACCCTGAGACAGAGAGATAGAGAACATAAAACTAATCCTAAGAAATAATTGTGAACCATTCCACCACCGCGCATAATATTTTGAAGTACTCATGAAACGTAAATGATGCGATCATTTTGTACATTTTTGTCAAAAGTTAAAAACCAAAAATCCTCTTTTAAGTAATAAAGTAATAAATGATAATACCGTAAGTTATTTTACATGAAATAAAAAAAAATTATTTCTTTCTTTTTCTTTCTTTCTTTCTTTCTTTCTTTCTTTCTTTCTTTCTTTCTTTCTTTCTTTCTTTCTTTCTTTCTTTCTTTCTTTCTTTCTTTCTTTCTTTCTTTCTTTCTTTATTTCTTTCTTTATTTCTTTCTTTCTTTCTTGGATGATGGTTCACAAGTTCGTTGCATATAAGTCTATGATAAAATACACTTTTTTAAAATACATTTTCTTTTACAAAAGTGATACAAAGTTGAACACATATCAAGCTAATAAAGTGGATGAAAAGATTGAAATAATATCTGAAAACTGAGATAGACATATTTATTAAAGGTGCCCTAGAACGAAAAACTGCATTAACCTTGGCATTGTTGAATAATATGAGTTATGTACATGGAACTAACATACCATGAGCCTCAAACAACGACTGTAACAGTCGGGATCATTAATATTTTCGCCTCCCTAATTTTTTTATTTAAAATTTGCATATAACCAGCCCATGTTCAAGGCAGGCAGTGTTAACGTGGAGCTGCACTGAATCAACAATAGTTCTGAAGGTATTCTGAAAATTAGGACAATATAGTGAAAACAACAGATCGTGGATATAAATGTTATATTCCAGGCTGTGCAGGAGATGTGAGCATTTTTTATAGACTTCCCACAGAAAATTAAGGAGCAATCGTGCTCACAGAGGAGCATTCGTGCTCACGGTTGCCAGATTTCAGATTTTTTAAATCTCCCAATCAGAGCTGTTTAAAGAACACATATTCTATCCTGCGTTTTACTTAAACGTACGGATGATCTGAAAATACCAGTAAACAAGTAAGCTGCATTTAAGCAATCTCCATTTGAGATTTTCTGTGTCATTCAGTCGGTCTGTGTTCTGTCAGGACTCACGAGCCACTTGTGCTGTTTGCGATTGTGTTAGCTGAATAACTGCACTTGTGTAAGCTCCTGAAAGAGCCAATCAGAGCAGAGCTCAACATTACTATTCATGACCCTTCCAAATAAGGCAAAAGCCCCATACCCTAAATGTAGATATCAGAGAGCAATTTAAAATATTGTTTCAACTCATTCAAGGGCACCTTTAAATTATACGCAGGAAACAAATGACATCCAACGATGGTTCTCACCTTTAGCAGCTGCCCATCACCTCCCAACAGATAGACGGAGACTTCCACATTACGTGCCACACTTTTTCCACCTTTCTCAAATTCACCCTTCTCAAGGGTCACATACAGATCATTTCTTATTTCACCTGCAGAATGAAGATAACCGGATCTCATAAATCGTTTTCTACCACCACAGCACTTTCAGGCGGTTATCAGGTGTTGAAATCAACCTATCAGCAGAGCTTGCTGAATAGTTAGTTGGTTTTTTTTCTATCGTGTGCTGATACATTGATAAGTGACTATGAACATGACTGTGTTTGTTTACAATGCATTTCAATACAATACTGTTGTATGTATTTATGTAAGTCATAGTCCATTATACACACCTTAAATACTGTACAACCTAGAAAGGACAACAAAAATGTTTCTTCTGGCAATCCACACTTTTAGTCAATACATTTCAGCTCCTCAGAGATGTTAGAAACACCACAAAACATTTCTAATTACTCTGTCAACACATGGGGCTCAAAGGTGCTTCATCGCCGACTGAGGGTGTGAAAGCAAATATCAAATAAAATGTGGTCAAACCAATGCATTGTGTAATAAGAGAACGCATTTTCATTAATAACTCCCGCTGCTTTTGCACTTTAGTTGCGTATGTACTTACATTGTGTGACAGCGAGCAAAACGAACATCAAATCAATGTAAGACCTGTAAATTCAATCCAATATAGATTTTTTCTGACTGTGCTATATTTAGTAGGAGTGCCTGTGTTATATTATGGTATAAATGACAGTTATATCTCAGAGTTCATGGTAATTCAATACAAAATATTATTTTGCTCCTGTAAAGCCCATATTCACACTGCAAAGCAATTAATTTAAAACATAATGACACGATTAAACCATTATTACAGATGCCACAGAGCGACCACATTACCTTATGATGATGTCGTTAAATGACAAAAGATATCATAATGCTAGAGCTTTCATTTGCATAGCAATGCAAAACATAAATCCAGTGGTAATGTGATGTAAAAAGGCAGAATAATGACAACAAAACAGGATTATCCCACCTGGAATGATGATATCGGAGAAACCCAACCTCTTGGTAATGGAGACGTTGCGGGTGAAAAGACGCATGTAATCCTTACGAATCTGCTCCATATCCCCGTGTAGGAGCTGAAGAGAGACATTAAGGCCTACAAAACAAACAGAAGCAAATTTTAATGAACCTTTGCGGTAACATTTGACAATACTGTAACATGAGAGTTCATGATAGGACAAAAACAGCTGGAGCAAACATGTCTGGAACATTAGAATATAATCCTAACTGAATGTGTTTTATTCAATCACACTTAATGGGATCCAGTTTAAATAGTTTCACTAATTATAAACCAGCATTTTATTATGAAATATAAATGCAATTCTCAATTTTCCTATGAATACTGGTTATTATCCTGCCCTCGGGTCAATTCTTTAAAAAAAACAATAAATAAATTCAAAAATGAGTGTTCATCGAAGTGGTCCAAGGACTTACACAAAAAAAGTTTATGTGGTTGAAATTTAAAAAAGTAACAAATCCTTCCCTCATGGGTCAATTTGGGGATAGTTCACCCAAACATTTAAAATTGTCATAATTTACATTTTCAGTTGTTCATTGACATCCATAGTAGGAAAAAAAAAACCCAATGAAAATCAATGGCTACCGTCAACTGTCTGGTTATCAACATTCTCTAAAATATTCTTCTTTTGTGTTGAACTGAAAAAAATAAACTCATACAGGTTTGGAACAACATGAGGAGGAGTAAATTATGACAGAATTAACATTTTTGGTGAACTATCCCTTTAACGACATCCACCAGGAAGTGACCATTTTTCTTGGGGAAACAACAGCACACACATCAGTAGACAGCAAAAACTCTTTACTCTTTATCATTGAATGATGGCTCACCCTTAGTGATGAACACCTACTGTTAACAATCAGAATCACTGAAGGACAGTCACCATTATGGTGATCAGTGTTTGCTTTAATTTGGCTCTTGAACCTTGACTGTTTAACATTACTTTTTCCCTGACTGCAGTCACTTTTTATCTGGCCCCTGTAACCAAGATATTGCAGCGAGACAAACAAAGAGAGAATTAAGAAAATAGAAAACAGAAAACGATATCAGTTCATCAGGTCACTATGTGGTAATGGCTATGAAAACATAACACCTGAAAATATTTCTTGGTCATAAATAAAGCTTTTCTAAACACACAGTTAAAGCATTGACTGCAGTCAGGGAAAAAGTAATGTTAAACAGTCAAGGGTCAAGTGCCCAACTAAAGAAAACACTAATCACCATAATGGTGACCTAAAATGGTGATCCTCCAGTGAATCTGCTTATTATCATCATGTGTCATCACTAATGGTAATTAGTCATGGTAGTTAATCACTTAATTATCTCATTAACATTAACACTTCTTCATTGTTTATTTTGCACTTTGAGATTCTTCGGAATGAAAAGTGCATTATAAATAAAATCTATTATTATTTATTATTATTATTATTATTATTATTATTTTAATACTCGAGTGTGGACTCAAACTCTGAGGCAATGTAAAATAGTTTGTAGTTTCTCATCCACACTGAAACATATGTAAAGGCAAAATTCAACTTACTGCGCATATGTAAAACCTCATAAAAGCTCACTGAGATGATACAGACATCATAAAGCTCACACAATTCTTCTGGCAGGATCATTTTATTTATCAAATATCTCAGCATTCACTGATGCATCCAGGTCGCACTCGTTCACCATTATATGTGTGGTCTAAAATGCAACTCTACTCGTGTTTTGCCACAGGACAGCAAATGCAAGTCGTCCTTGCAGGAATGTGATATGAAGCGTGCAAAGTAAGGTATTTTAGTAAGTGTGTGAAAGTGAATAGCACATTACTGACACAATAGCGGTATAAACATACATATCTATTGGTACATGATGTGTCACATGACTAAACGTGTCATCGTTTTAAAAAAAAAAACTCCACCCTTCACAGTCCACACTACGATGCATTTTTACATTTATATGCTTTGTAGAGCATTTTCAAAAAGCTACGCTTTCGTTTACTTAAAACGCTGTCTTAGTGTGGACGGAAGGCCAAAATGGAGAGAAAAAGATACGTTTTCAAACGATAATGTATTTGTTTGGACATGGCCTGAGGAGTGATAATTTAGCACTGGAAGTTTTAATCTTCAAGTATCAGCAATGAATTTGATCAATTATGAATAATTAATATCATATTATTAAAATTACTATAAAAATGTCAAAACAAATGATAACTCTCAATCCTTCTAAACAACAGATACATTTTGTTTTAATTTCCACTCTGTTATGATCCACTGTTACATTTTCATCTTAAGTTACAATTAAGTTTTTTTTTTTTTAAGTTAAGGAATTCATCCTGCATAACAGGTATAACCCATCTGCCTCTGGAGTAAATTAATTATGGGTAATCCGGTGCATTAATCCCCATTTGTTAGATTTTTGTGTAACGCAAATTTGTGTAACTTATTGTGTTCCACCACACTTAATGACAAGCATTTCTCTGCCTCCCTCATTTATACTACAGATGAAAGCCAATGATTCTGACATCTGTGCACTAGATTTACACTTTAAAGTCACAACTCTCTTTGAAGAAACACTTTGGGTTTTTCTTTTTTTTAGGAGTAATTTAATCACAAAGCAGAGCTAGAAGTTGAGTTCTTACAGATGGAAATTTCATCCATTCCAATTCCTTCATTTGTCTGAATGACTTTCATCTCAAGTGTAACCCTGCTGTTCATTTGCTGAGGGACACGGCCTGTGGTTTAGATTGACATGAGAGAAACTGCATAATCTCAGTTTTTTTATATGGCCCTCTTCTTTCTGCTTCGGTCTCCTCAGGTTCTTCTGCAGGAAAACTGTCCCATACTTCCCAAACAACAGACATTACAAGTGCATTCTGGGTAACTTTGCAGTTTTGGGTTGCATAGATGAGGTTTGATGGATTTATAAGATCTGGAAGCATCATGGCTTCATTATGGTTTCATAATGTATTCAGAGTAAGCTGCCCACACGAGTGAAATCACCAGCAGTCCATTCATTTTGAAACCACTTGCGAGATGATGCACACCAAGATTACATAACTACTACTCCACCACCTCCACAAAACATGGTATCAACAACACAACACAATGCACTCAGAGACCCTGACTTAGACTTTCATCTGTTTTCCTTTTTAAACCTAAACCAAATATTGTTGTTCCTTTTTTCCCTGTTAGTATTTTAACCCAGCAATAAAATCAATTGCAGTAATTTGGCTTTTATCCAAGCGATTAGCTAGAAGCACTGGCGATTTGCTCGTCAAATCATCTCAAGTGACAACAATGACAAAAAGGATCAACTGCTCTGTGCATGCGATCGATATGACGCTCTAGTTCACACTGATAACCAATGTGTGTGTGACTCATTAATAGCTACTAATGGTCATCGGTTAAAAAGACACTCAGACTGCAGATGACTGGATTGCATTTACCAGCTGATTGAGATCAGGTTCTAATCTAGCTAAACAAAATTACAGGTCTGTGTTCTTGGATTCCACGTTTAAAGCTGAAGTGTGGAATTCCCACCATATCATGTTATTTAATGTGCTGACACATCTATAAAGCCTTATTCGGATGTGATAATTTTTACAAGGGTAAATGAAGTAATGTAATTTTACCACAGAATGTCTGTAATATTAATTGCCAGTTCGCACAGGATAAGAAATCTCAATAAAACTGTCAGAAGTGGGAGGGGTAACTCAATTTACGCACCGCCGTCATGTGCATATTAAGCTGATATCATGTGCACAAACACATGTAATCTATATAAAGTGGGACAAAAAAAGTATCCAGAAAATCACATTGTCTGAATCTTAAAGAATGTATTTGCAAATTATGTGTAAAATACGTATTTGGTCAATAACAAAAGTTCATCTCAATATTTTGTTATATACACTTTGTTGACAATGAAAGAGCTTAAACGTTTTCTTTAAGTCGCCACAAGGTTTTTACACACTATTGCTGGTAGTTTGGCCCATTCCTCCATACAGATCTCCTCTAGAACAGTGATGTTTGGGGTCTGTGACTGGGAACATGGATTTTCAAACATTTTATATGGGGTTGAGATCTGGAGACTGGCTAGGCCACTACAGGACCTTGAAATGCTTCTTACGAAGCCACTCTTCCATTGCCCGGGCAGTATGTTTGGGATCATTGTCATGCTGAAAGAACCAGCCACATTTCATCTTCAATGCTCTTGGTGATGAAAGGAGGTTTTACTCAAAATATTTCAATACATAACCCCATTCATTCTTTCCTTTACACGGATCAGTCATCCTGGTGCCAGAAAAATAGCCCCAAAGCAGGATGTTTCCACCCTCATGCTTCACAGTAGGTATGGTGCAACTCAGCATTCTTTCTACTCCAAACACGACAAGTTGAGTTTTTTTAACCAAAAATTTATATTTTGGTTTCATCTGACATTCTAACAATCCTCTTCTGGATCATCCAAATGCTCTCTAGAAAACTTCAGACAGGCCCGGACATGTACTGGCTAAAGCAGGGCTACACGTCTGGCACTGCAGGATTTGAGTCCCTGGCAGCGGTGTCTTACTGATGGTAGCCTTAGTTACTTTGGTCCCAGCTCTCTGCAGGTCATTCACAAGGTCCCCCTATGTGGATCTGCTTCTTCTTTGCTCACCGTTCTTTTGATCATTTTGACCCCACGAGGTGAGATCTAGCATGGAGCCCCAGATCGAGGGAGATTCTCAGTGGTCTTGTATGTCTTCCATTTTCTAATAATTGCTCCCAAAGTTGATTTGTTCACACCAAGCTGCTTACCTACTGTATTGCAGATTCAGTCTTCCCAGCCTGGTGCAGGTCTACAATTTTGATTCTGGTGTCCTTTGACAGCTCTTTGGTCTTGGCCATAGTGGAGTTTGACTGTTTGAGTTTGTGGAAAGGTGTCTTTTACAGAGATAAGTGCAAACAGGTGCCATTAATACAGGTAAAGAGTGGAAGAGAGAGGAGCCTCTTAAAGAAGAAGTTACAGGTCCGTGAGAGCCCGAAATCTTGCATTTTTGTAGGTGGCCACATACTTATTTTCCGCCATAATTTGGAAATAAATTCTTTAAAAATCAGACAGTGTGATTTTCTGGATTTTTTCTCATTCTGTCTCTCAAAGTTGAGGTGTACCTAAGACGAAAATTACAGGCCTCTCTCATCATTTTAAGTGGGAGAACTTGCACAATTGGTGGCTGAATAAATACTTTTTTGCCCCACTGTATAATCTATATATAACAGTTAGGTCTGGTCTAACGATTTATTAATTAAATTCTGATGGTAATAGACACTTAACTAAAGCTAAAAGAAGATGTGTGCTTTTGACAAGTGCTAGAATGCAACTGAAGGCTTTTTCATGCGCCTTCATACTTGAAAAACAGCGGAAAACTACTTGTAAACAGGAAATTACAGAATATTTTCATACATATTTACAGTGGGTCTATTCACATCGGTTTAGTAATTTTTCCAGACCTTTTTCCAGAAGGTAAAATTTGCCATAATCTTTACTGGAATTGTCCGTAATTATTAATGAGATCGCACAATTGGACAGGACTAAAATCACTGAGAATCTCTGGTAATAATTACTTTACCCCACCTCTCCATGTTAAACTAATCTAAACTAGGCTTAAGTAGGTTATTGAAAGGTGGATTCTCTCAAACTAAAAGTATCTGTAGATCTAAAGCTAGACCAGATTTTCAGATAAATACAGCCACAAGATTGTCTTAGGTAGTCATCAGGGCTTGACATTAACACCTGCCAACCCGCCAAATGCGGGTAGATTTCAGCTGTGGCGGGTACGGCAGCCACTCCCACTAGCCACTTTGGCGGGTTGAATATAATTTACAGCTAAATGAAATGCCAAGACCGTCGTATCACAAAATTGGCTACAATTCAACTACAATTCTTTATACTTAGTGAAGGCGAGATAGGCGGAATCGCGTTGAATGACACAAAACAAAAGCGCTCTCTGTCGCACGTGTGATCAGTTCTCCTTGCTCCTGAATAGTCAAATACACGCGTAGTGCGTTTTAAATCTTCCAAATCAAGTAAAATGACTCAAAATCAAGTAATTTACGCATGCCAAAGTCAACTTTAAACATATACAATGTAATTTCCAAACTTTCTAATAGTTTTTGGTGTCTATTAGAAAAGTATTATATGCTTAATTATTCAAACATAAAAAATATATATAATCACATATTACATTGTTGCAGCACCTCTCTTCCCAGTCTGTCAGTAACACCTTTAGTTATGGTCTCTATGAAGCCCATCCTTCTGAAAAGTGCAATGTGTTACGATTGGTCGGTTAGACCAGTGTGTTGTGATTGGTCTACCCGCTTCAAATGTGTTTTGTAAATGTAGTGCCCCTTATATAACTGCAAGCTTCAACACACTACTACTGCAACTCAACCGGGCTTTGCCTATTTTGCATATGACTTGGGCAGGACTTTTTTTCATGAGAAAATATAATGACGTGTTCCTTCCCGAAAGAAAACTTCAGACTACAATCGAGGCGTTTCAAGGAGTTCAGAAGCCGTGCTTAGTGATTAGTCCTCTGGAGTGACTTTGTGCTATGTAACTTTGCAGACCTTTTTCATGCTCATACAATAACATTACACACTAAAGAAAGCAGAAAATATAACAAAAACATAATATGTCCTATTGATAGACCTTGGTGAACGGTAAAACTACAAAAAAATCCTATATTATATTATTATACATTTTCAGATAATATATATTATATATAACCCGCCAAAGTGGCTAGTGGGAGTGGCTGCCGTACTGGCGGGTGTTAATGTCAAGCCCTGTATATACATATACGTGTGTGTGTGTGTGTGTGTGTGTGTGTGTGTGTGTGTGTGTGTGTGTGTGTATGTATGTATGTATGTGTATATATATATATATATATATATATATATATATATATATATATATATATATATATATATATATATATAGAGGCTTGAGCCATATCTAGAGATCAGAATATCATAGAGACTCAGATGTGCGCCAGTAAACCATTTCCAAACAAACATCGTAGCTAACACATACTGTAGCAACATGCTTTAAAACTGCAGCTCTTTGAGTCATACAGACGTCATAGAAACAAAAGCAGCTGAATAACAGCTCTGCTCCATCTCTCTGTTGAATATATATTGGCGTATACTTTGACTGCAGGCTTCTTCTGCTGCTCAGAACCTGTTGCTAGGAGAGAAACTAGCATTTTCTCTGTAAAGAGTTCTGCTATTTATATCTTAAGAGCAAGAAGAAAAGAAATTCTGCAGCATGATTTAGTATGATTTGAATACTTCAATTAAATGGATCAATTGGTTCAGAAAAACGCTGTTGCTATGAAAGACCAAATGTTCTTTAAAGGGGCAGTTTACCTAAAAAAAAAACTTAATTCTGTGAGTTATAGTCCAAGTCTTATGAAGTTGTATAAAAAATTGAGCTTAATGGAGACTATAATTTTTAAATTTCTCTTTTTTTGAAAGAACGTCATACAGGTTTGGAATGACATGAAAGTGTGGCAAAATAAGCTTTCAATAAAACTTTTTTGACTAGAAAAAACAACTGTTGTCTTCCCTTTTGCCAAATATGCATAATGCATTAGGTATGTTGCTGTGCAAAGCCACTCCCACCAGTTTGGAATGGATACGCTTGACCAGAGTGAAACACCACCTTGCTTAAGTAGGAAATACTTCTTAGCAGACTATTAGTCATAATGGTGTTGACTTGTATTGTTCCCGGATGCAAGAATTCAAAGAGTAAAGTGGAAATGAGTTTGTTTCAGTTTCCAGTGATTGTAAAGAACACAGCGACGGAAAAACCTCCATATTTGTAGTCAACATTTCAAACTGGATGACCACGGACACAGGGTTTTAGGCCACATAGAGGCGAATAACTGTAGACATAGTACGATACAATTTTCATTGATAAACATACCCTTACAATAAATGTTTTGTTAATAACACTCTGTCGATCCATCATCTGAAGGCTGAATAAATAAGATTGATGTTTGGTTTGTTAGAATAGGACAATATTTGGCCGAGATACAACTATCTGAAATCTGAGGGAGCAAAAAAATCTAAATATTGAGAAAAATTGCCAGTTGCCCAAATGAAGTCCTTAGCCATGCATATTACTACTAATAATACATTTATATATATAGGAAATTATATTTATATATATAAAGGTAGGACATTTACACATTCAAGTATTTAAAGTTTTGGTTGAACTATCCCTTTAAGAAGACAAGTGGAATTAAATTGGGATTGTGAGGATCTTACCTGTATTTGAGCCAATATGGCTGTATCGTGAGCTGACCTTCCTGATAATACTGTCATGGATTTGGTACCATTCACTCTCTGCGTTACATCTGTGAATATAATGCACCACAAGTTAACGGTGAATTTCAAACACTTACAATGAGGGCTGGGTGATATATTTGAAGATGATTTTCCTGGCAATATGAAAATAAGGAAAATTGGGAATACAGCAATGATTATAATGCACTTTTTCCCCCATGACTTTCACATCAAAAATCAAGAACGATAAGAACTTGATAGGAAGCAATTAGTTCTTTTATTAAGGAAGTCAATTCTTACTAACTTTCATTTTGAATGACACAAATTAAATAAAAAAAATAAAACAAAGCAAAAAATAATAATAATAATAATGCATACAAATTAAATATTAAAATAAATAAAAATAATATAAAGTATTTTTTTCAGTATGAACAAAATCTGAATTGGTGTATTGGTAGTATTATCAATATTATTGAATGAATCAATTCAAAACTATTTTTAATAAAAATATATGTAGGCAAAAACATTATTTTACTGTAATTTAGTTCTTAGATAAAACATTTTGAATGTGATTGCCTAAAAAGTTCTTTCGTCTAAATATATATAAACATTTGAAGTCCTTCATATTTCAGACATTTCAGAGCAAATACATATATGCAGTTGCATATTGTCAATAGGGTGATATATCTATATTCATTTAATGTAAATTAATTAGCTTCATAAAGTCCCTTCAAAGTTAGATTGTGATACTCACGAGTAGATCTTAAGTAAGTGATCGTCCTTGAAGTCAGCTGTTAACAGGTCGGCCACACTAATCACGGCACATCCGTATGGACGTTTGTACTGTGTGTTACTCACACTCTTCTTCTCTCCTGCGACCATTCGCCCTGCAAACAAACACATTGTGGATCACATACTGCTTGTATGCAAATAAATACATATGCGAACACAAACAGACTTACTTTGCAACATAAAAAGAGACGTTTTCTTATTCTGCCTCAAAGAACACATAGCACTGTCACAAGATATAATGCGTAACGTGACAATTGGGCATTACAGCAGTGTCTTACCCAGAAACTCTAGCTGACGTGTCAGTTTTATGTTGCTCTTATGGCAGAATGATTAACACTTATAACTTTATAATGACGCCTTTCATTACATAAGACAACGGTTACATAACAAACACTTCCCAGTCCACAGTGACATGACTTACATACATGCAAATGAGCATTAATCTATACTGTAACATCACAGTTTCTGTACCGATGCAGGCCATGCATGTAGCGACGACTGCTACACAGACACAAAGGTGACGTTTACAGACAAAGACACCATCTTGGTCACATTTGACTTGTGGCCTGTCATTTAGCCGTTATAATACTGCCACAACTATTGATGTAATTTGATGTAATCTCTCACTCAATCATTAAGAAGTGCACTATTAAGTTGTGAGACCCCATATGACTCCTAAGATAGGGTAATCTAAGGCATTATGACAGGTCACACGGCGAGAAAAGTGATATGCATCCAACAGCTCTTACCTATTCTAAAAATATGAGCTACAACATACACATCTTTGCGAAGATCGCTACTTCCCAAATCCTTAAAAAAAGACAAATGATTCATTGAGCAACATTTACTAGGTTCCATGTACCAAACATTTTTTTAACACGTCTGTTTAAAAGCTAATACTTAATAAATAAAATATAAATCTGAAAAAAAAAAAAAATCTGTCAGTTTAATGTAATTTACTGCTATTACAATGCAAACAAAACAATAGTGATAAAATAAGAGAGAAAAAAAGAAATAAAAGAACTAACAAACAAAACAACCACAAGAGCACAGCAATGGAAATATTTGTGTGTTCATGACATTATATCCCGATAAACAGCAAAACAAAACAATATTTTAAAGATGATTTAATGTCTTGCCGCAAAAATATCTTTTATTAAATTATATAAATTTGGCAACAAATTTATATATTTATAACTGTTAAAGGAACCCGTCGACTTTTGGGGACTTTTCACCGTATCCCCCAGAGTTAGATAAGTCCATACATACCATTCTCATCTCCTCTTCAGTCTTTGTGCTAAGCTAGGCTAGCAGTGGGTGTGTCAGACAGAGTTAATGCACACACAAAGATACAAATGGTATGTGGACTTATCTAACTCTGGGGATACAGTGAAAAAGCTAAAGTCTTCAAAAGTCGCTGTGTTCCTTTAAAAAAAACACATCTAAAATTGTTATTTTCAATCAAAAATTATTGCTCAGATTCGCACACACAAAAAATAGATAAGGGCAGTTTAAACAAAAATAAAATAAAAAAAATAAAAAATAAACAAAAAATAAAAGAACTTACAAAACAAAAATAACTAATAAAAAAACAAAATAACTAATAAAACAAAAATAGAAGAACTAAAAGACATAACAAAACAAAATAAACAAAAAATAGAAAAACTAAAAACAAAACAACACAACAAAAATAGAAGAACTAACAAAACAAAACAACTAATAAAAGAACTGACGAAACAAAAAACTAACAAAAGAATTGACAAAACAAAAAAGAACCAACTTTAGAACTGATCAAAACAAAAGCCCTAACAGAAGAACTAACAAAACAAAACATAAGAAATAACAAAAGAACTGACAAAACAAAAGAACTAGCAAAAGAATAAAAGGACTGACAAAACAATATTTTAAAGATGATTTAAGGTCTTGCCACAAAAATATAATTTCTTAAAATTATATAAATTTGGCAGCAGATGTAAACTGTTGAGAAAACTGATTTAAAATTGTTATTTTCTTTGAAAATTCCTGCTCAAATTCAAGCACAAAAAATACGTTTTTGTTCACAATTAAATTAAAAACCTCACATATTTTCAAAAAATAATGTTTCAGTCAAGGATATGCGTTCAATTCAGGAAACTATTTATCGACAACAGCACCAGACACATTTAATGCAAAAAAGCAAGCAAAATGGACCAAGGACACGCCCTTGGTGCACCTCGAAAAAAAAGTCCATACTTACAACAAAGAGTGTGCACTGCCTCTCAGTCTTCTCTGGAGACTTAGGTAGCCCTTGCTTATTGAGGCGCACAAAGAACCTCTCACTGCGCAGAGAGAAAGAGAGAGCCGGTCAGGTTCACCACAGACATGCCATGAAGCATAAGGAATCACAGCAAGACTGGTGTGAGCGCGAGTGTGTACATGCGCGTCCACAACTGCATGTGTTAGTGGGTTTCCTCTGACACTTGTGCTAGGTAATTACAAAGAGAGGCCCATTGAGGCTCAATATCTCCTCGATTCTCCTTCACTTTCACTAAGTGCCCTGGGGCGTCACTCGTTCTGAATAATTTACAACGAGGAGGGGTGCCTGAACAGTACACTCCCTAACACGAGTGGCGAGAGAGAAGGAGGGAGAGAAAAAAAAGAGACAGAAACCAATGAAAAATTCAACAAACACATCAAGGCCTTAGTTCCATCATGGATGTGAAACTAAAACATCCCTCAGGCTGATGTGGGGAGGTAAACAGATGCATTGACGTCGCAGTCCAAATTAATTCCAGATACAAGTTCCCAGTAGTGGCACGATCAACGCAATAGCCTGAGAGCGTCATAAAAATATACTCAAGGTAAACGCGCTGATGGACGACTGGTTGGGGTTGGAGACGTCTTTCAGACAGCTGATTCATAATTAATGAAATGGAGGTCAGACTGAATTTTTTTGTCTTTCTGCTAGATCTGGTGGAATTTAGAGAGGAGTCAACAGTTACAGACTTTTGTTGCACTCAAACTCACAACCTTTATGATTACCGACTCAAATGTTTAACAACTATGCATTTAAATATGCATATTTAGGAATTCATATTTCAGCTGTCTTCATACAATTACTTTGAATGGGGTCCAAAACGAGACAACATTGAATCCCATTCACTTTCATTGTAAGGAAAATGTTAAATCGCCTTATTTCATACAGGTTTAAACAATGTAAGCATGATTAAAGTACACCTTTTTTATTTTTGGGTGAATTAATCATACTTTAGTCACTTAAAGACTTAGGTGTCTAGGGTCAGAATTGGCACCTGATTGGTCGCATTTCCCTGCTGTCATAGACAGAGAAGAAGACTTCCAACTCCTCCCCCAGGTTTGAGCTCATCATGCTCTTCATCTGAAGGAACAGGTGGTGCATACTGGCCTGCGGGGGAGCCTCGCGTCTACGATGACGTCTCTCCATCTATTTAAAAGAAAATATCATTACAAAGACAATTACGACAACATGGTCAATCAAAATTACTAAAGGTTTAACAGTACCTCATCCCTACCATGTCTGCACATACTGTATCTATGTGTAAAGCCCCGTTTCCACCACAGGAACTTTACCCAGGAACCAGGAACTTTGGGTGGTACTTCGTGTGTTTAGACCGCAGGAACCAGGGTCTAAATGAAGTTCCGGGTAAATATTTCCCCCTCCAAACGGCGATGCTCGCGAGGTAGTACTTTTTCAAAGTTCAGGAACTTTCGAGGGCGGGACTTGGGCGCTGAACATGCTGATTGGTTGAGCTCAGGCAGCATTTTATTTCAACTCGGCATTTTTAAAAGTCTTTTGCGAGGTTCGGTCTACGTTCAGTAATAATCAGTCTTACACGCCGCGCTCATGTTGACAAGAGAGGAAAGAAATTTTTTTCTGAGGGGTTAACTTTTTATTTCGTAAGTTATGAAGATAATGTTGGAGTAATGACACTGCGTATATTGCCACAGGCAGTTTTTACTTTAACTGCGCCTGACAGAAGATTATTTTTTTTCTCAGATGATTATTTAAACAAATAAATAGCTTATAATATAATACTGTATTAGTCCTGGTGGCCGCTAAGAGTTGCTATGGCTTCAGTTAACACAGCTGCTGGAGAAAACAGCGTTGACATTTTTGATGTGGCAGACAAACTGCTTATGTGACAAAATGATTGCGATTGAAAGTCATTACATGTAAACACCAAATCGGTTTAGATAACGTCTCATGTAAACAGTCCACTAAATCTTTCAATCGGTACACACAAAAATGATTACTGTCCGGGCTGTCATTTTTGAAAAAAAATCTAATTCGAACGGATATCAAATATCAAGCAATGCATTCGAATATATTCAATTATCTACAACGCCGTCATCTCCAGCAGCTGGAATGCGTTTACGGATGCCATAGCAACTCTCAACGGCCACCAGGACTTATCCGGTTTTATAAAAGCTATTCATTTGTTGTAAAGTGTATTATCATCTCAGAAAAAATAAATTCTAATGTCAGGCGCAGTTGAAGTAGTTAGTGATTGTTTGCTTACATAGGCGTAGGGACAGTGTCATTATGCCAACATCTTCATAACGTCTTATGAAATAAAAAGTTTATCCCTCAGAAAAATGTATTTTCCTCTCTTGTCATGCTTGGTGCATGAGCGCGACGTGTGCTCGTCAGTGGTGAAGGCGCGCGCTGTGTACATCACATAAGGACGCACACTCAAAAGTAATCCGGTCAGGTCATTTACATGGTGAAATGTTTCGTTTGATCGATTCATAAAAAGGTTTATCCACCCATCTCAAAACGATTACAATTTCATTCAGTTTGGGCATTTTTATTACGATTGATCAGGTGTTTATATGGAGCATTTTCCTTCAGATTGGACTTTTAAACTGATTACAGTGCTCCATGTAAACGCACCGACAGTAAAAAAAAAAATTGCGCTACATGGCACTTTAAAAACCGGATAGTTTATTTATAGTTCGATTACGGATATTTCACGTCATCTTCGAATGCATATCGAAAAGTGACAGCCCTTGTCCGTCACTGGCTTGGAGGAACAGTCGCGTGCAGTCCTACATCACCGGACTAATTTGCCTAATCTTCTCGGAACTTTATCGCGGTCGAAACGCAGACAGCTGCAGGTCTGGGGGGGAGAAAAGTTCCTGTAAAAAAGTTCCTGGTACAAATTGTTCCGGGTAATTTTGGTGGAAACGGGGCTTAAGATACTAAATTTGTCTGTTGTTAACCATAGTTAGCAAATACAATAACTGTCATTAACATTATTCTGTTATATAAGTTAAAAACTAAATATTAGAACACCAGCACTGATTTTATATTTAGGATCTTTCCTTTGCTCTTCTGAAGAACATGTTGCTGAAAGATCCTTTAAAAAGGCACTTAACCCTGGGGACACATTGGTGTCTTTTTTGCTTGCTACTATCCATTTTTTAAACGCTCTCTCTAGTGTACTACATCCACACCTACATCTTGTTCTCTTTTGTTATTTTCTTCTTCCTTTAACCCCTACCCCCACACCTCTGCCCACCCATGGACCAGTGAAAACTGGGACACGTGTGGTCCGGGCTGCAGCTGGGAGAAAACAAAAGAGAATTTTGTGAATTCTGACTACATTGAAGTTGTCTCACTAGCTCTCTTTTAAAAACCTTGTAAGCTAGGCATCATTTTTAAGGCATAATAGAATCCTCCCGATACAACGGCTAAACTCAGTAATGCAGCCTACTAAGATACTTTCTTCTAATAGAATTCAAACGCAGAACTTCACGTTTCCTTTGGGGATAATTCAATTCCATAATGAAATAATCTGTGAGAAAAATATATTTCATCATAAGATTATTCATTTAATACTGAGAAGTATAGATTTTAAAAATATATATATATTTAAATAATTAATAATAAAATAAAATATTTTACCCCACATTTGTGTGATACGTATATCAAAATCAAATCAAAATAATACAATAAAAAAATTACAAAAATAAAATGCAAAATGGTGTGTGGCATGTATATTTAATACTGAAAAGTAAACAATAGAATTATAATAAAACAAAAGTATTTATGGTATTTTAAATAATTAATAAGAATCATATGTATTTTCTTTATGGAAATTAAAATATTTAATAACAAATATATTAAAATAAAAAAAATAGGGCTGTTAAACGATTAATCGCATCTCAAATAAAAGTGTGTTTACATAATGTATGTGTGTGTACTGTTTATAATTATTATTTGTTTATTTGAATACACACACATGCATGTATATATTTAAGAAAAAATTGCATGTATATACTGTATATATTTTAATACCATTTATATGATATAAATATAAATATGTTGTATTTAAATATAAAAAAAAAATTGTGTGTGTATTTATATATAATATACATGTACATGATAATTATACAGTAAACACACACAGAGTACATTATGTAAACACAATTTAATTTTGGATATGATTAATTGTGATTAATCATTCGACAGCCCTATAGTTTATAATAAAATAAAAACTTGCCATCTGCTATGCATATTTAATACAGAGAAGCATAAAAAACACTATTTATAGTATTAACATTTAAATAATTAAAAAAATAAATAATAATAATAATAATAATAATAATAATAATAATAATAATAATGAATAAAATTAAAATGATTCCATGTCAGTTAGGATGCTTCCTTTGAAGGCAACTTATGTAGGCAGTGGGCAGCTCAGTAGGTTTTGGAATAGATATTATTTTCCAATCTGTACAGACACTGTTGTGGCTTTGAGAGATTCGAACCAATTGTGCCAATGATGCTGCATGTATGCCAAATTATAAGGGCAGGAAACTGCATGCGTGAAGTGTCTCTACAGTTTGCAAACAGCCTGTTAATGTGCCATTTAGCATTTCTCTCTTGTTCTTAATTACTATCATTTCCCTATGCACAGGCGACTGGAGGTGTGTGTGTGTGTGTGTGTGCGCGTGTGTGTGTGTGTGTGTGTGTGTGTGTGTGTGTGTGTGTGTGTGTGTGTGTGTGTGTGTGTGTCTTTGTTAAAACAGAGGATGAAGCACTCGAGAGAGAGCCTTGGCGTCAGGTCGAGCTGCAGTTGCCATAGTAACACAGCAAAGAATATAGGCGGCTGAGGAGGGAGGTGAGGTGACTCATGGGTAATGGAAATGTGCGTGTGTGTGTGTGTGTGTGTGTGTGTGTGTGTGTGTGTGTGTGTGTGTGTGTGTGTGTGTGTGTGTGTGTGTGTGTGTGTGTGTGTGTGTGTGTGTGTGCATGAGTGAGTGAGCTTGAATGTATGACTACCCACCAGCCGATACAGCTCTGTGATGCTGATCTCATCAGGGTCCACCATGCCGAAGTCCCTCCTGGGGACCAGATCCAAACCCAGCTGCCTGTCACACACAAAAACACACATTTTTATCCTACCAAATTCTTTTAAGGTTTGCATTTGCCATTTTGTTTATTTCAACACTATTTATAATTTAATTCTACACTTCCATTTTTAATGGGCACATTTTTATATGATATATTTTATATTATACTGTATAATACATACATCATTTTGATAAATAAAATTTAAACTAAGTTGTAAATTAAATTACATGAAATTAAATTGATCTAATAATCAATTGCAATGAATTCCTCTTGGCTGAGAAAAGCAGTTAAACATGCTAGAACTGCAGACAATGCTATTAAAATCAATACTTTATTCTAATCAAATGAATTCATAAAATTAACAATGTAATAATTTACTGCAATTTTCTGGAATGTGTATTTTATGGTTTAATATAAATATATTATCAAAAATGGTTAATGACCATCATTTAACGAATCTTTTAAAATGTAATCTAATTAAATCTGAAAAAATCCATTATTTTAACAGGTTGTCATTAGGATCTTGCATATATAACTGTAGCACTATTTGGACGGGAGTTTTCTAAACAACATTTGTGTTAAAATTCTTATCACCCGACGTCTGTGATTTCATGTACCGTTTCGGACAGGACTATTCTGTGATTCTGTCTGCGTTTTCATAGGGCCCTATATACAACAATAACCCAAATACTTTCTAAAGCTTTTCCAAGTAAACAATCTGCGGTAACTTTCCCAAAGCATGAATCAAATGTGAGAATAATCAGTTTCATTGAAATGAAATATACAGAGAGACAAAAAACCCATACGTAACACGTCCCACACATTACTACCATCTGCGACTTATTTTTTTAGAGAAAAACAGCATATAAGCATTCAAGCACATGGCAGACAGATTGCCCAGCATTTGCCGGCAGTTCATCATGGCCGTCCCCGCCACTGCGTCCCACCCACTGTTTTTATGTGTAATGCACAATATATTTGCAATCACTGAAAAAAACAACCCAATGTGGCAGCAACAGGAAAGCTAAACTCTAATGGCATAAATGAATCAAACTGAATGATTATGCATTAAACTTGTCACAATACCCAACATTTCAGTAGTCGATTCGAATACCACCATAATAATGACAGAATTCGTATTTGTATTTTAGCTCTTGAGGTGTATCTAAGGGTTTAACTCACTCATTGCCCCAGTCTAGGCGTGCCGTGATGTGCTGTTTGATGTCACTCAAGCGGTCGTGTGTGAGGTGACCCACTAGAACCTGCTGCCGCAGCTCCAAAATCTCGTTCATCACATGCCACAGCCTGTGAAAGAGATCCCCTTCATTTCTCTGAGAGAGAGAGAAAGCAAGAATGTGAGTGGGTGACAGAAACAGTTTACACATTTTTTTCTTCTTTTCAAATTCGCTTAAAGAAAATTATCTAGTTGGCTGGCAAAGTCTTGTTATATATTATATATACCAATCAGGCATAACATTATGACCTAATATTGCGTTGATCCCCGTTTGCTGCCAAAACAGCCCTGACCCGTCGAGGCAACTAGACCTCTGAAGGTGTGCTGTGGTATCTGGCACCAAGATGTTAGCAGCAGATCTCTTAAGTCCTGTAAGTTAGGTAGGTGGTACATGTCAAAGTAACATCCAAATGGATGGCAGAACCCAAGGTTTCCCAGCAGAACATTGCCCAAAGCATCACACTGCCTCCGCCAACTTCCCCATAGTGCATCATGATGCCGTGTGTTCCCCTAGGTAAGCCACGCACACATGCCTGGCCACCCACGTGATGTAAAAGTAAATATGATTCATTCATCAGACCAGGCCACCTTCTTCCATTGCTCTGTGGTCTAGTTCTGATGCTCACGTGCCCACTGTTGGTGCTTTCATTGGTGGACAGGGGTCAGCATGGGCACCCTGACTGGTCTGCGACCATGCATCCCCATATGCAACAATTGAGCATTTTAAGATACAGTAGCTTGTCTGTTGGATCGGACCACACAGGCCAGCCTTCGCTCCTCACTTGTATCAATGAGCCTTGACCCTGTCGCTGGTTCACCACTGTTCCTTCCTTGGACCACTTCTGATAGATACTGACCACTGCAGACCAGGAACGCCCCACAAGAGCTGCAGTTGGAGATGATCAGTCGTCTGCCAACATCTAGCCAACAACGTGGCCCTTGTCAAACTCGCTCAAATCCTTAAGCTCGCCTATTTTTCCTGCTTCTAACACATTAACTTTGGAACTAAATGTTTCCTTGCTGCCCAATATATCCCACCCAATAACAGGTGGCGTGATTAAGAGATAATCAGTGTTATTCACTGCATCAATCAATGGTCATAATGTTATGCCTGATAGGTGTATATAAGATACACACTGATACTACATTTCTCAAATAATACCGATAGTCGATTATTCAGAATGATATCTGCTCAAGTCATATCAAGTCATTTGTAATTCCTGGATATGTAAAAAAAAAATCTATTAATTTCCACAATTTTTCCAGGTCTGGAATCCACAATTAAAAGATTCCATCATATTTCCAGGTTTCCCATGACCTTGTGAATCATGTAAAAATATATATCCTTAATAAATTCATCGATGATTGACAGTTTCATCAACTCAGTTTATTCAGTGTAACACAAAGAGTGATATTTACCATGTAGAGCTGCTTCCACATGGTGCCCCAGTCTCTCAAGGTCATAGTAATCTCTGTAATGACCGAGTCCTCAGTGGGTATGACGGTCTCAAACTGCCTGCAGCGCAAGACACACAAACACACATTCACACACACTCATCTGCACAATTCCATAGAGAGCAGTGACCTCACATGACCCTGAGGACTAACACTGACTCATGAGGACATGTCCGCAAATACACTTGCAATGGCTTGTGGGATAGTGAAGGCTCCTGTCACTTCAATAAAGCAGACGTGTCATTTTGCAAATACATTTAATCTAAAGCACAAAGATGGTCCCTGGTAGCAGTGTTTTTCTAAAGGGCACTGGTGGCAGGTCAAAGGTGAGATTTCATTAGCCATCCAGTTCATGGGTCACCAATTCATGGGATCGAACCCATTATCCCTTACTTTAACAGATTCTAAACTGTTCTATTACAACTGTATCTTTCTTTCAAATCATTTACATTTTAAGGCTTTAATTGTCCAAATACAAGTAAATGTAGGAATTGCCATTGTTTCCAGTATGTATGTTTTGTGTGTGTCAGACTCATACCCTTTGTTCTTGACGTGAGCATTCTTGAGGTGAATATAGGAGCTTGGGAATATTCCCTAGGCGAAAAAACAACAAAGTTATTTAATGAGCCAATTACTGCATGTAAAACACACAAGAGTAAACAATCATCTGTATATAAATGTGCTGAGGTTCAAAGCAAGGGAAATATATACAGATACATTGAAAAGAACAGAGAGAAATAAAGGAATCATTTCAATTTTGTACATTGGTACTCGGTTACAACTGTGCAGCGACGTAGGATTGCTCTCACCTTTACATTTGGATTCTTCGTGATGAATCCTCTGTACCATCCTAAAAAATGCCATTTATAATTATGTCAAACTTTCACATTTCAACAGCATAATGGATTATGTATTACATTTCCAACCATTTATACGTCAAGGCCTGGTTTCACAGAAAGGGCTTAGACTAAAGGCTGTGGAGGTGAAGAGTCAAAAATACAAACTGCAACTCATTCATGACGTCATCAAGCTATGCCTTTGTTTTGAATAAGCGACCTTTAGCAGCGAAACTATCATCATCATCATCAATTATTTATTTGAGCATCTTAGTTCCACAAAATTCAACATAGTAACAAATTTCAGCCCAATAAGTATACACAAACATACACTATATATTTTATATATATACATTTTATACACACACACACACACACACACACAGACACACACACACACACACACACACACACACACACACACACACACACACACACACACACACACACACACACACACACACACACACACACACACACACACACACACACACACACACACACACACACACACACACACACACACACACACACACGTATAGTCCATAAATTTAAGCACTTTGTTACTTTGTTAAAACAGCATATTTGTATGTTCTTGGTATCCTAATTTGTGAATAACTGATTGCTCGTTTTTGAAGTATTACAAGGGAATGCAGGGAATTATTACCCCAGACCTCAATTCCATAAATGAATTATGGCAAAATAAGACATAATACAATATACACTGCGCCTTGTAATTTAAAACGTACTTAGCTTTATTTATAATGGCAACGTTTTTAGATATCGTCCTTTGAATGTGTCCAATGTGTGATTTCCTGCTTAGTTTGTTGTCTATCGTGATTCCCAAAAATTCGATTTCTGTTATTTTTTCTATTTTAATACCATTTATATGTATAAATAGTTCTGAATTTTCCTTATAATTACCAAACATAATATTTTTTGTTTTGTTTAAATTGAGTGATAGTCTGTTTAAATCCAGCCAAGTCTATTATAGTATATATGGTTAGAATAAAGTAAGTTGGTATCGTCAGCAAATAACACAATTCTTAATAAATATGATACGTTGAATATATCATTAATACAGTATATAAGTTAAAAAGCAAGGGAGCCAGAATAGACCCTTGAGGAAGCCCACAAAATGCTCATATATTTGGTTTCAGTGTCCCCTATTTTAACAATTTTTTGTCTCTCATCTAAATAGCTTTTAATTCAGTTCCCAGCTACTCCCTGAATACCACATTTTTCTTTTTTTTGTGCAAGGATAGAATGATTGATGTAATCGAATGCTTTCCTTGGGTCTATAAAGATTCCAACTGCATGTGTTCTGCTGTCTACAGACATACAACATACCGTGCCTTTAAAATGCTTGCTGTTTTCTCAAATTTGTTCAGTGTCTAGTTTGCTATTAAGAGGAAAGTGCGCAGCACATAATTTGCATGTTCATCTAAGCGTTGCTCTCAGCAGTGAGCAGCGTCAGATGTTCACGAACAGTATATCGCTGCTCACGTATTTCGAACTTCATTTTACCCCTAAACTAAGAACAAAAAAGGACTTTGCCGTGAGTGTTTCGGCGCCTTAAGCCAGGATTAGGCCTTAATAAGGAAATTTAAGTTAATAAAAGTTCCTTAGAAAAAAAACATTACTGGTGTGCATCTTGAGACAAAACAATGGCACTTAAGCCTACATATTTTAAGATATAAGTTGCGGTTAAAACAGCATTTTAGTCTGGGACTAGCTTAAGCCTTGTCTGTCAAATCAAGGGTGAGTATGTAATGCAACTAAGGGTGTTTCTTCAACTTTCGACCATGTGGATATACTAAAATATACTTAATATACTAAAACGTACAACCAACTGACTGCATATCAACAATTATATTCAACAGAATCCATCTCCTTAGCTGAGGATCTACAGTTGTAAAGAAGTTGACTGTCATCAACACAACAACAACATTGAGTACCTTCACATTTCTCCAGAATCTGCACTGTGTCGCCGATCTCCAGCGGGAGTCCATGCTGAACCATTCCTCGAAAATTTGCCAGCACTGAGGGAAAAACAAGCAAACAATAAGTAAATCAATGTGCGACATGAGCAAAATCACAGTTCTGAAAGTCCACAAGGTGACAAAACCGTCTGTCTTCACAAAATCTGCATCTTTAGTCAGCCCAGTGGACAAAGTGATATAAACAACATTACATTCAATATTCACTGCAAACGGATTTTACAGTAATTCTCAATTCATTTGTGAAAAACACCCAACCCAGCAGATATTTCTTTATGAAAAATAAACCATACTATGCTTAAATATGCTTTCTAACATTCTCTGCTTTCTAAGATTCTAACATTATCTCACTTCTTTTAAATAAACCCTGAGTCACCTCCCAAAGCATGTTACATAAGTACAAGATCTCTCCACACAGGAGCACATAGGCTCAACCTATCAACCACTTTCTGCATCCATATGCGCACGCTCTTTATGCACAAATATGTTAATTTTGAGTGCTCATTTTCATATCAAGTGGCTAAGGAAACTATCTGACATGGAAATAAATAAATAATCATATGCATAAACAAAACCGACAGAGTTCTGACACTGCTCAGAGGTTAAGCAGGCTGCCAAAACAGCCACGTCAGCTTTTAAAGATGAGATGTGTTGCTGTGCTCAATGCCTGTCAAAAATGTGAAGCAGAAACACAGTATTCGCCCTGAACCCACCAGAGGTGTTGCAAGCAAGGCTGTAACCATGTCCTGAACGATGGGGGGGACCAAAGATTTATTTTCTTTTTTGGGGGTGTTTTTTATTTAAAGAAATTATATATTTAAAAGATTTTAATGGATTTAAGGGAATAAAGAAGAAATAAAAACGGTAAAAGTTCTTAGCAATGAGAGTTGTGAAGCAATCATTTAAAATTTGCAAATAATATTTTAAAAATTACTTTGCAAATATATTTTTAAAAATAGGCACACATTCACTTTTGTAAATATGTCTAAAAATACACTATTAATAATTGTTGTCTTATCACATTCAGTTATGAATGACACCAGTTAAATTATTGCATATTTTCAATTCAAAATAGCAGCATTACATATAAAAAAAAGTTCCTTTTATCTGATAGGCCATCATTTTGACATTGATGACCGCTATTAGGCTGCTGAGGTTCTTTTAACAAACAGTTCATATTAATCTATCAGACTTTTTGTTGTTGTTGTTTTACATTTATTCACAACGATTTCAGAACAATTACTTTTAGTAACAAAAAAATATTTTGATCAAATAACTTTAAATATCAAATAATTTAATAAATGGGCGAATATAAGTGCTTGCATTTTACTAATTTCAAAAAGTTTTTCTTTTTTTTCAAATGAAAAAGTAACATTTTTTATAGAATAGGATAATTTAAAAAGCAAATATTCCTTTTAATCAGTTTTGTTAAAAAAAAATCTTTTTTTTCCTAGATTTTTTATTTTATTTTACCCAGGCTTTTTTCTTCATTATGATATCCAGGCAAGTGATATGTCTGATTTTATTTTAAAAAGTATGTGGGGGGAAAAAATCTAAAATGATTGTGCATTTTTAAAATAAATGAATTTCACGTCACCGTGACGTCATTGGCCCAAATATCTTATTTAACCAATGAATTTTCACAATGGGTTTTTGCTCATGGAATTTTCCATGACTAGACATATTAGTTCATGAACCAGCTTTGAGTGATCAACTGAAAATAACAGAATCAAAAGAACAACTCCTCACAAATTGACCTTACACTCCTGACACAGTCCTGACACATATAGCAATCATAGCGGGGAGTTTTGCATGGGCAAGCAGTCATGTTGTCTTCAGGAAATGCACAAATCTAGTTCACAGAGTGAAATATAAAATTGCATATGATATGATGCCTATTATGACTAAAACCTCTATTTCAACCTCAGCCATTGCCAACGGGAGTGACAAAAGCTCTGTTGTAATAGGACAGGCAGCCCCGTTTGAGCTGTGCGCCTGTGCTAAACGCTTTCCCACGGTCCTGCTGTCAGCGCTGTGGACACACACTGCTGCTTGGCAGAGAGACAGGGCAGCCAGAGGCCCGTCTCGCATAACCCTTACCAGGTGCAAAGAGCCCTCCGGACCCCTATAACGCAGTCCCTGTGACTCACTCGTGTGGCTAGGATCTACAGGTATAATGCAGGAAGGTTCAGTCTGCGACAATACGCCTGCTATGAGACATCTAAGCAGTCTAGAAAGGTTAAGGTGGCATTAATTAATGTGGCCACATTTAGAGACTGAATAATATTATGCACTTACAGCTTTTAAATCTCTGTGGATATGAAGAATATCACACACACTGCACATTTCGGAGCTGGGTATGTTTGGAAAAAAAGGTCACGATGGACTGAGCGATTGTCCCTTGCATCACTCCGGTTGCTGCTGACACGTTTTTCTCTGCTGTGTTTATAAATAATTTCCCCACAATGTTATGAACTAAAAGATTTCAAATTTTAAAATTCAGGTGTGCATAAAGCTTTCTAGCCTGTGCATTCATAATATAAAACATTACTGATGCACGAATCGGCTAATATTACAGATTTTTTGTTAAATCAGCCAGTATTGCATATTATTGTGTATTTCTCCTATTTTTATATTTATATTAACTTTAAAATATAATATATATATATATATATATATATACCGTATCCGGTCGGCTAAACTACGAACACATCTTCCCGCTCTTTGTTCTTTTCTCAGAGAAAAGCTTAACTCCAAGTCTTCCAGAGTCGCGGTCAGAGCTGATTCGAAAAACCGCCGGCGTTCGCCAGTTTCTGTGTTTACTAGAAGCACGCAAACGCAACTCGGCCGTCGTCATTATGGCCCCGCCCGCCGACTCTATACATGAAGTGATTGGCCCGGCAAGATTTTGAGGAACACAGCTCAGAAGGGTATTGAGAGTGCCTAGACGACAATTGTGGGCAGATTAAATTTGCTGCCGCTAGGGTGCGTCTAGATTTCTAGGCTAGAAGACTGGAGCAATGATGCTAAAAATTCAGCTTTACATCACAGAAATAAATTACTTTTTAAAATATATTAAAATACAAAAAAGTTATTTTAATTTGTAATAATACTTTGCAATATTACTGTATTTACTGTATTTGTGATTAAACAAATTCAACGACAAAGTGAATGTTTCTATACTTTTGACAGGTACTGTAAATATTAATATATAATATATAAATAAAAATGTATATAACATTTTTTTATTTACTTTTTTATAAATACTTTTTAAATGTTAATGTTACTTTTTTTGTTGCAAAAAACTACTTCAAATAATTTACTAGGTTTTTACATTTTCAATAATAACAGGAAATTATACTACAATGAAACTTTATCAAAGTTATGAATTAATACAGTGCACACATAACTTAATTGTCTGATGCTTCCATGACCATCATTCGTGCACGTTTTTAACCAAATCATATACACTCAGCTAAAGGATTATTAGGAACACCTGTTCAATTTCTCATTAATGCAATTATCTAATCAACCAATCACATGGCAGTTGATTCAATGCATTTAGGGGTGTGGTCCTGGTCAAGACAATCTCCTGAACTCCAAACTGAATGTCAGAATTGGGAAAAAAAAAGGTGATTTAAGCGATTTTGAGCGTGGCATGGTTGTTGGTGCCAGACGGGCCGGTCTGAGTATTTCACAATCTGCTCAGTTACTGGGATTTCACACACAACCATTTCTAGGGTTTACAAAGAATGGTGTGAAAAGGAAAAAAAACATCCAGTATCCGGCCGTCCTGTGGGCGAAAATGCCTTGTTGATGCTAGAAGTCAGAGGAGAATGGGCCGACTGATTCAAGCTGATAGAAGAGCAACTTTGACTAAAATAACCACTCGTTACAACCGAGGTATGCAGCAAAGCATTTGTGAATCCACAACACGCACAACCTTGAGGCGGATGGGCTACAGCAGTAGAGGACCCCACTGGGCACCACTCATCTAAACTACAAATAGGAAAAAGAGGATACAATTTGCACGAGCTTACCAAAATTGGACAGTTCAAGACGGGAAAAATGTTGCCTGGTCTGATGAGTCTCGATTTCTGTTGAGACATTCAGATGGTAGAGCCAGAATTTGGGGTAAACAGAATGAGAACATGGATCCATCATGCCAATTTAAATACAGTTACAGAAATAGTTGAACGATCAAGTATGATGACATAAAATAAAACGTGGCGCTTTTCTAAGTGGATTAAAAGGAGAACTATAATGTATGGCGGAATAGCACTTCTGAGAGTACTTCGACTCGGCGCAGTAAAAAAGTCCCAGCTGAAACATCCTCCCTCACATCTCCCCCTCCCTTCTCATTTCTGTCAATAGGGGGGAGGGGGAGATGTGAGGGAGGATGTTTCAGCCGGGACTTTTTTACTGCGCCGAGTCGAAGTACTCTCAGAAGTGCTATTCCGCCATACATTATAGTTCTCCTTTTTAATCCACTTAGAAAAGGGACACGTTGTATTTTATGTCATCATACTTGATCGTTCAACTATTCGTGTAACTGTATTTAAATAGAGAAAACGTGGAGGTGTTTGGTCGCTTCTAACTTGATCTCTGTTTGGTACCATAGTGAATGAACTGGATTTAGTGAGCTAAGCTAAATGCTATCAGATCGTCACCGAAATTAAGTGAGATTAAAGCAGCACTAGGTAACTTTTTAACCTTCAAATTATATTTTTTAAGACTCTTGTGATGATAAATCGACTTACAATAGGTTGAATGACACGTCTGCCATAGCCTGATGTGGTCTGTATGGTTTTTAATCGTACTTTTAAACTTCGGGTTTCGGGTAGTAACCAGAGAACAAAAAGAACTACAAAATTCGACAGCTTTACAGCATATACGTCACTTCCACCAACACACACACTTCCTTAAATTCGGACGTGCGAGCCCAACTTTGTTCGTCGGATAATATAGTCATGTCCGAAGTAGCAGAGACAAATAAGAAAGAAAAGGTTTTGTTGGAGGAAAGCAATGAGAGGAAACGAAAAAGTGATGGGATTAAAGGCAGGATGAGGATCAACATGTGACCAGCGTTTGCTCGTCGGCGTGAGCTGAAGGAGGCGTGCCCGACCGATGCTGTCATGCTTGTTACGGTGAGCTACCACTCAAACATGGAACTGAAGTATCATATAGATTCTGTAAAACGGTAACCAATAGACTACTATAATGACGCTAGCTTGTAAACGTGAGCATTGTGATTATTTGGCGTTTGAAAAAAATAAAACCCATGAAATTATATTCATATGACATGCTGAAACATGCCACTGACTGTAACGTTACCTGGGATGAAGACATTTCACTCGCGACGTCAGAAGAACTCTGAACTCCTCTTGCAGTGTTCAGGGGAACTGTTAGTGCTGCACCGACCTGCGGGACGCTTTTATGAAGTTATTTGGTCCACACCACACCACTGTATATATTTTTACAACCTGCCCCGCACCCACGACCATTAAATAGACATACGGGGTCCGCGGATTATGAGACGACCCACGCATCACTAGGTCAGGGCTATCAGGGTTGTCATGTCAACAAATGCACGCGCGATGGCATCCCCTGTTGTAGGATGACAGATCTTACGACAGTAGTTGAGGACATTATTTTTTCCAAACTGTAGGGGGACCCCGAGAGCAAAAGTTGCCAAGTGCTGCTTTAAGATTAAGAGAAATTAAGTGCACGCACTCAGACGAGAGAGGTATGTATCAACTCGTTTTAGTTAAGGGAATGACATCGTTTAATATGAAAAAGCAGTGAAGTATCCCTTTAAATGCCATGGCCTACCTGAGCATTGTTTCTGACCATGTCCATCCCTTTATGACCACCATGTACCCATCCTCTGATGGCTATGTCCAGCAGGATAATGCACCATGTCACAAAGCTTGAATCATTTCAAATTGGTTTCTTGAAAATGACGATGAGTGCACTGTACTAAAATGACCCCCACAGTCACCAGATCTCAACCCAATAGAGCATCTTTGGGATGTGGTGGAACGTCCCCTGGATGTGCATCCCACAAATCTCCATCAACTATAAGATGCTATCCTATCAATATGGGCCAACATTTCTAAAGAATGCTTTCAGCACCTTGTTGAATCAATATCACGTCGAATTAAGGCAGTTCTGAAGGTGAAAGGTGGTCAAACACAGTATTAGTATAGTGTTTCTAATAATCCTTTAGGTGAGTGTGTGTTACCAAGCAAAACATGATTCGGCCTGAAACAATCTCACACTGCAGGCTTCATGGAAATCACAACTGAAAACACACAAAGTCCACAAAACACTTATCCAGCATATTCTGTGGTTCCATCATTACTTACTATATTTTATATGTACTAATGTATTCAATGCAAACGCCATTTATCACCATTACTGGAGACAGTAAATGGCTGATGTCAGAGTGTTAATCCAGCAGCAGAATACCCTGTAGACAGATATCTGTCTGCATGCCAGGGTGATGGATGGGGGTGCACACTAAACTCTCTTCATATTGCTTTTTGACGCTAGCTGTAACGTTGTATTGAGTCAGCCTCGAGAGAGGACAATGCCAGCCGAAGGCAAAGCGCGATACTCTTGATACACAGAAATACCAACACAACTCTTGGAATGCTAACAGAAGAGATGTTAGTATGAGTACATTTGGGATCAGTCCTGCCAGTTTTTTTGTACTGAGTGAGGCTGGGATTGCAAAACTAAAGATTACATGGGATTGTGCTACAATTGGATAGGTTGAACATAAGGTATTGGCTGGAAAGCACCTAATGTTAGAAAACATTACTTCACCGTTTGCTCCAATTAAGAATTTCTCCATTAAGAGCTATTCAAATGTAGCTGTAAGATTTGTGGTGGAAACATATAAAACATTTTTGATCATTTGATTTAATTGAATACATTTGAATTTAAAAACCAAGTTGCTGTTTGCTGGTGTATAATTTACAGAGTGCTTGATTCTTGCACTGTCGATACAAGATCTTGACTGGAAATAAATGTTGCAATGTTTTTCCATCAAGAGGTGCATCAGTTTTTGGTCAAGATCTTGTATTGACAAAGCAAGAGTCGAGCACTCTGTAAAGTCTCCTCCGGCACATCCCAAAGGTTTTCAATCAATTTAAGGTCTGGACTTAGATGTGCCAATTCATGTGTGAAAAAGATTCTCCATGCTCCATCACAACTCTTTCACAATTTGAGCCTAATGAATCTTGACACCGTCATCCTGGAATATGGCCATGATGCGTCTTCATACATGTGTTTAAGAAATGAAAAGCTACACACTCCATCAATTAGGGTTAGAAGAACTGTCGCCACGCATATAACATGCTAGAAACATTATAATCACTGCAATAATAAATGATCAAGTCATTGATTCTTAACATTTTCCGACTCATCCTGCACTTTGGGGCATGTCCATATTTTTTTCAATCAAACGCACACTACAATGACAATGCCCTTCCCCAATACCACTCGCCAAAGGAAACAGCAATTCCTGGTTCATGTTTCAATAAGAAATACATCAAAAAGAACTATACCGATCAAGCCATTTTTTTTAACTATAAAGCCTGATGAAAATAGTCTGAAAAATCGAATTGAACTTTTATACTTTATTGTATCAAATATGATACATTAGGCTTTATAGGGTTAAGCTGTAAGTCTAGAATATCTACTGGATGGTAAAAAAGCTTTTGGTTCATTTAATCACACCGAGCATTAGGAGAGACACAAGTTCAATTTATTGGCCAAAAATGGCTCAGCCAGTCTCTAAAAACAAACTTTAATAAAAATCAAGCATCAGAGGTACACCAGCAGTGCAGTTTTCTCATTTGAAGTGCAATGATTTCCAGACTCAGCCCTTGTGTGCAGTAATGAGAATATTAGTTTTGATATTACATCTCTCACATATTATGCTTTGTTCTGTTTACAGAGCACAACATCTTTCTATATTAACACTCCATTTGCATATAAAACAGTTATAGGTCCTATTGTAGTTCTAAAGAAATAAAATGCCATCACTGTAAAAACATCTTAGTTAAAATAAATAGGCACTATTATGCTCAAAGAATGTTTAGATTAACAAATAAATTCTGTCAGAAATCTACAGGATTAGCAGAAAAGGAAATCACAAAAAAGGTCTTTAACATCTCAACTCTTTCTCCTGGACATCAACAATTTTAAACCAAGACTTCTGTGCGTTTCCAGATTTGTCTCCAGAGAAAAACACCCCAGTAACCTCTATACTGTATGAGCAGAGCAAACGATTCTTTGATAAAAGTAACTGACCTTTGTCAAAAGATGTTTCTAACATATCAGCCTTTTCTATCCCTCCTTATTAATAAGCCCCAAAAGTGTAAACACTGTGGCTCTGAGGTACTATTCAAACATTGCTCTGTTTGTTTAAAACCCCAGCCACCCTGACATAGCAACAGTGGCTCAACCAATAGCATGAGTTCAGGGGTGTGGCTGTCTGGTCATCTGACCAATGACAGACCGCTGAGTATTCTGGAAACCTGTTTGCAAAGAATCATTATTTAAGTGAAGATAGGCAAGGGAATACATCTTTTTACTTTGTTGAATTTATTAAGAAATATCAAACATTATTTCACAGCCTCATAATTAAACAAGAGAGCATCCTCGGATGATTTTCTGACAACCGAATGGAGTCTAAATGTGTTTGTAGTCTGTGTTCATTAGTGAAGCGTGGCTCTCAGATGGGAATGTCTTGCAGCTATTCTCCATGGCGCACAGGACGGCCGTTATTACCAAAATGCCCAGAGAGAGAACAACTGAGACAGAGAGAAAGAACTGGACGAGAGTGGTTGAAAACACACAGTTAACTCACTTTTGGGAATTGTTTGTCTTTGGCTGTCACTTTCTCTAATGTTACAGAAGACAGAGAAACTGTACTTGATAGAAACCAAGAGTGCGTAGCACATTTCAGAAACGCATGATCACTTAGCTCCGTCAATTTGATCCACATTTGGAAGAGTAAATGATCTGTTAATGCCTTTATTTAAAAAAAAACTGACAGACACATTGACTCATGTGCTCATGCAGGCAATGTAGGTTCAAATCCTCCTCTCTCACATATTTATTTGAGATATTAGTGAGATCACTCTGAAGAGAAACGACCGCTTTATATGATTATATTTATATGATAGCATATTGAATTTAGGCTTTTATTCACATATAAACATAGATCAAACATAAGACGACCAACTGCCCTTGCTTGATGAATAAAAAAACAAACCTCATTGTTTTTTGCTGAAGCTCAAACATGCTAAACAACATGAGAATGAACCTCATTGGTTCATAGCAGAAGCTAAACTTGCAGCGTAACTTGAGAATGAACCTCATTGGTTCTTACGGAATCTCAAATGTGCTGAGTAACACAAGAATGAACCTCATTGGTTCTTGCGGAAGCTAAACTTTCAGCGTAACATGAGAATGAACCTCATTGGTTCTTGGCGGAAGCTAAACTTTCAGCGTAACATGAGAATGAACCTCATTGGCTCTTGCATTTGTATTGATTAATAGTTTTATGTGAATAAAAGCCTAAATTAAATCAATTCATCAAATAAAGCAATACAGTCCCTTGAGAAAATGTCCCTTTCAGAAAAGCAATCATTTCATATGGATTCGTTCCACTATCTCTTAAATTCTCAAACTGTTTAATTGAATTTATTTTTTGAAGAGATAAAGTTGCATAGACTGTCAAGGAGGCACAGAAATCTTTCAGATTTCATTAAAAATATCTTCATTTGTGTTTTGAAGATGAACAAAAGTCTTACGGGTTTGGAATGACAAGAGGGTCTGTAATTAATCACAGAAGTTACATTTTTGAGTGAACTAACCTTTTAATAATAGAGTTGCAAGACAACAGTGCGTGATTACGTAAACAAACTAGTAATTCCTTTTTTTTAAGCAGTTCATTAAAACAAACTATCCGAAAGAACCAGTTGACCGGAAAATAGTCGGACTTCCAATAGTCTTCGAAGTCTATCCAATAGTGTAGCATAAAAAAAAACCTGACATGTCAAGTACGGCCTCACAGGTTTTTCAGAGAAAAACAAACCATATGCAACTTCTCCAACCAGTAGGTTAGAGTAAATTCAACTGACTATCAGCGTGGTTGCTATGAAAAACAGCCGATGAGCTCTGACGAGCTCTAACAAGCACAAAGACAGCAGTTTGGCGAGAGTGCCCTTTTCAAACCCTTCCCACACAGACAGTCATGCTCTACATGCGTTTTGACAGCAACCAACGAGCACAACTGTTCAAGTCACACTGTAAACTACCTGACAGACAGGTTCCAGCCTATACGGTCAGTTCTTATCCTTAGATATTTCAAAAAACTTTCATGTCACATAAAACATGAAATTGTAAATAATTGTTGTTGAGGGCCGAAAAGAACTTAACTACTGTAAGCAAAGATGGATTTTAAAGGGACAGTACACATAAAAATGAAAGTGTGACATATTCCCAGTGAGTTCGGAAGAACATTTTTGGTGTTCCAATAGAATTGTACTTTTTGGTGAACCATCCCTTTTAACTAGGGATGTCAAGTTACATTCATTCCCATAATCGATCATTGTTTAAATGAATTGATTTATCGCTAACCTTAACGTCTTAATGTTTCCCCCGCAGGAATTTTCCCCATGCAGGAACTCAGGATTTTGGGGTGGTACAGGGACCAGGATCTAAGTGAAGTTCAAGATCCTGTTCGCGAGGTAGTATTTTTTCAAACTTGCTGGAGAAGACAGTAGGCGTTTCTCAATGTCAAGGAAGGATCCTCGGAAGCCAGAAATCCGAGGTCATCGACATCCGACGAAGGACTGTTCCAATGTCGAGGATCCTCAGAATTTCAGCCAAGGACTGAGTCCTTTGTTCGAAAAATATACCATATACAGGAAAGGATGCATATGTGTAGCCTTCGCAATCTTCGCACTCTCAAATCACCCACAATCCTCTGCGCACAGCTTTGATATCTTCAGACGTTGACGGAGTCGGAGAGTTAACGGGGCAAATATGCTTATATCTGGGTTCGTAGATGGGAAGGAAGGAGGCGGGAACCGGTGAACGTTCAACCACTTTATAATAAATAATAAACAAAACGAAAGTAACGCGGGCAGCCCCTCACGGACGACTGCCCCGCACACACATAATAAAACATTAACCATAACAAAGTCCATGCCTGGTCCTCTCTCATCTTCAACGCTCCTCCTTTTATACTCCCGTCACTCTGCCGTGGTGAGCCGAGACCGTTGTGGCAACTGCGGCTCATTATCACTCCACCAGCCCGCTCTCACGGTCCCTCGCCTCGCTGCTTGCCACAATGCTTTTACATTAAAGTATATTTACGTTACCAAACATTTTTGTTATAACCGTAGTAAATATAAGTAAAGTTTAACGTTTAAATGCCAGTACAAATGATACTGAAAAAAATATACAAATAACCTTACACATAACGTTATTGATGGCCAACGGACCTGTAATTTAATTAAGCTTGGTTGCCGTCAGCAGCATTTCTTTTATAAATAACTAGTTAAGTTGTAGTCCTACAAATTAATTTAACGTTAATATTATACTATACACAGCATTATTAATAGCTTTCTCGTCTTTTTTAACAGGGACCAAGGAACATACGGAAGCATTCATACCTTTTCACTGACGTAATGACGCAATGACGTGCACTTGCTAGCCTGTTCCATTTACATGTCTCTGAATGCTAAAGAGGAGCCTCGCCTAGCCTCTGAAGGAAGTGACTTGGAAGGATCAGTCCTTCCAAGGAAGCATCCTTGACATTGAGAAACACCTTGTTCTCTCTGTTTCTCATAAGTTATATTTAAAAAAAAACAACTATGTAAAATTGGTTAAGTAAAATTACCCACAGTCTACTTTAATTACTTTTGTTAATATTTATACCTCTGTGATTATGGTATCTTTCTTTAATTATCTAAAATATCTTTTATCTACTAGTAATGCAGAGTACGTCTTGAACGCTTTCCATTCAATTTTCACTGTATATTCTGTTCTTATTAATAATTTGGGTGCATTTTATTGTTATTTTATGTTTTTTAAAATACAAAAAATCCACTGTATTAGGATATAAATTAGGTTAATCTACTGCATGTCTGCCCACAGAAATATAATA
The DNA here is from genome assembly GCF_024679245.1 of Pseudorasbora parva. Lineage (NCBI taxonomy): Eukaryota > Metazoa > Chordata > Actinopteri > Cypriniformes > Gobionidae > Pseudorasbora > Pseudorasbora parva. The sequence continues at coordinate 18,392,742 of NC_090196.1, read as the reverse complement.
AATACATATAAAAATTACCAACACAGAACTATTGATCCCTGAACGTTGCAGGCAACATAAAGTAACGTTGTGGCAACGAATCTGATGCGGCAGACAAACTGTGTGCGCATGTCACAAAATGGTTCCGATTGAAAGCGTCAGCACATTTAAACGCCAGATCGCTTTAGACAACGTCTCATGTAAACAGTCCACCGAATATTTCAATCGAAATGAATTGAATCGGAATGACAAAAAAGTGTGCATGTGAACGTGGCTAGTTTTTCACAGCTGGAGCGCGGTGGATTGGTTTGATCACTCGGATTAACAGATCTTGATTTCCCAAGCGCCATTGGTAAATAGAAGCGCACAGCTGAAGACCAACAGCGCTGGAAGATCATCAACCAGGACAGCGTTTCTCAAGAGCCTCACAAGCTAAGTTGAGCAGCGTTCCTTTGGGAAACGTAGCCCAGGATTGTATTACTTGTTGTTTAGTCTATGTACCTTTATTAAGTAGTTCTTTCAGTAAAATAATTTGTTTAGAGGGTTTTTTGGACCCTCTGTTAATTATGTTTCAAAAAATAAACAAACAGCCTCAAAACTGTAATGATGACCTAGCTAAATTGGCCATCGATACATTTTAAAGACTAAATTCGCTTAATTGTTAGCATCCCTAATTTAAACCCATGAGATAAATTAGAAAGAAGCTCTGAAGTATCAAAAGCTCAAAGTCTGAAATCTGTAGAGATTCCTGTTCCTGGCAAGGCCTTAGAAAAATTAATCCAATATTGGCTTCTTTTTGCCATCTCCTGGAGGGCGAAAGGAATTATGGGAGAGAGTAAAATATGAGTGGATACTGGCAACAGGATGCTGGATGAGCTGATTGTTACAAAGAAAGAATAAAACCCTAACGACTATTTTGGCAGTGACTGAGAACATAGCACCTAGTATGTAATTGAAGTGGTAACATGCAATGAATTATGCAGAAAAGGCTGCTGAGATTGTTAGAAGCATGAATGATTCAAATCTATCCTGCTCTCTCACTAAACTGAGTCTTTTTAATGACAGGATATATTTTTTTAAACGCCCCTAGATCACCCGTATCAAAGAACTCACTAGTGACACTTTTACACCTTGTCGCGATTCTTGCGACATGAAGCTATTTGAACTGCGAAAGCTCACTATGGGCCATAAACCTTTAAGCTTTCACAAATCTTGAAGTATATGTCAGTATGTACAAAGTATACATGCGTTCCCAAAGCTGTCTTGCTATCTATTGCCTACACAGACAGCCTCCTTTTGAAATGATAGCAGCCCATCGTCCTTGATGGCACCCTATCATTTGAAGCTCGCATAATATTATTAGTTCTGCATATAGTCATTTACAAAAAACAAACCGTCTTCGTCCTTCTCTGACAACTAACAGCAATGATATCCTTGTACATGCACATCACATAGCCTATAGAGTAGACCATTGGTATTCTCATCTCTTTTGTATCCCTTATACATTTCTACATACACTGTCAGAAAATTAGGTACATTTCTGTCACTGGGGCAGTAAACTAAGGTACAACACCGAATATGTACCTTTAAGGTACTAATTCACACTTTTAAAGTACTGATATGTACCTTTAAAGGTACTAATATGTATTATTTAGGGGTGTACCTTTTCGGTAAAATATCAGATTAATTGTAAAATCTCGCTCCTTACAAACAAGGCTCTTAATAATCTAGCTCCGCCATATCTTTATGATATTCCCGACCCTTACCCTCAGATCTTCTTCATCAATCTTTTCAGTCTTACATTGCATTCGTCTAAACATTATGGGGTCTAGGGCTTTTAGTTATGCTGCCCCACATTTGGGGAACTCCTTTACCCTGAACATTAGTATTCACAATTTTAAAACTTGTCTTAAAACTTAAACAGGCTTATTTATGATTGCACATACATTAAGTAATATCTTATCCTTTAGTGTCTTAACATGTTACTGTCAGCCTGATACTTCAATATTGTATATAAATAACACGTTTAACATTGGGTGAAAGTAACTTTAAAATGTGACTGTTATAACAATAACAGCGCTAAACACATTATATAAGAGACTCAATATGCAACTAATTCTAACAGAGTTTGTAGTTGCTACAATAACGTGATAAAATTGGAATTAAAATGAAAAATCACCTTTTTTATCTTCTAAATGCATTTTAATGCATTGTTGTGAACACTTTATCCATCTCTTGTGACTTTTGCAGGACTTCTCCGCATAAGTCCTACTCTTACAATCCCCTGCAATCTTGAAAATGGGTTCAAAAGAAAAAAGGATTCTGAAAACAGATTAGATTGCAAAATCCAATTTTGTATTTGATCTGGATCAAATCATCAGTTTGTGTTGTTCATTACTTTTTTTGTAAGAATGGGATACCTTTGATCCACAAAAAAATCTGTATTATCCTGATCCCATCAGAAGGGTGGATTTCAGGAACAAAAATGTAATAAAACGTTAAATTTTTATTTTTTCAAATGTTAAAAACACTGGTAAAAACAACTACATGTGTACTACGTAATATACAACTATACATATCAAACCAAATATATTTAGTTTAAAGTGTTTTTTAATAAGTGTTTGTTAACTACATTGGCACAATCATAAGGGATGAACCAGTCAAAAGCTATTTTCGAGCAAAAGCTACGTTTCTTGGGTGAATGCTACACGAAACTTTTCAGAGAGAATGCAAAAGCGTATATCAGCATCATGAAGGTAAGATCCTACGGCTTTATAAATGAAACACTCGTTGTAAAAAGCTCGTAATAACTTTCGTTTAGGGCTGTGCAATTAATCATATTTAAAATTCAATTTCTTCTGTCTTCCAACAATTAAGAAAATAAGATCATCGATATTGGTAAACTGATTTTTGTCGCTGCCGCATTCAGTCCTATTTTGCAAGTAAGTCCCACTTAGAAATCATGGAGGGATCTGAAATTGTCATCATAGGTGCATGTCCACTGTGACATAATCTAAAAAAAAAAAATCCAGAAATCACAATGTATGATTTTTTAACTATTTATTTGGATGATACAGCTGCAAATAAGTATTTGATCTCCTGAGAAAATCAATGTTAATATTTGGAACAGTAGCCTTTGTTTGCAATTACAGAGGTCAAACATTTCCTATAGTTTTTCACCAGGTTTGCACACACTGCAGGGATTTTGGCCCACTCCTCCACACAGATCTTCTCTTAATCAGTCAGGTTTCTGGCCTGTCGCTGAGAAACATGGAGTTTGAGCACCCTCCAAAGATTCTCTATTGGGTTTAGGTCTGGAGACTGGCTAGGCCCCGCCAGAACCTTGATATGCTTCTTACAGAGCCACTCATTGCTTATCCTGAATGTGTCCTTCAGGTCATTGTCATGTTGGAAGACCCAGCCTCGATCCAACTTTAATGCGCTGACTGAGGGAAGGAGGTTGTTCCCCAAAATCTTGCAATACATGGCCCCGGTCATCCTCTCCTTAATACAGTGCAGTCGCCCTGTCCCATATGCAGAAAAACACCCCCAAAAGCATGATGCTACCACCCCCATGCTTCACAGTAGGGATGGTGTTCTTCGGATGGTACTCATCCTTCTTCTTCCTCCAAACACGTTTAGTGGAAATATGACGAAAAATTCCATTTTGGTCTCATTTGACAAAATGACTTTCCTCTGGATCATCCAAATGGTCATTGGCAAACTTAAGACTGGCATGGACATGTGCTGGTTTAAGCAGGGGAACCTTCCGTGTCATGCATGATTTTAAATCATGACGTTTTAGTGGATTACCAACAGTAACCTTGGAAACGTTGGTCCCAGCTCTTTTCAGGTCATTGACCAGCTCCTCCCGTGTAGTTCTGGGCTGATTTCTTACCTTTCGTAGGATCATTGAGACCCCACGAGGTGAGATCTTGCATGGAGTCCCAGTCTGAGGGAGATTGACAGGAATGTTTAGCTTCTTCCATTTTCTAATGATGCTCCAACAGTGGACCATTTTTCACCAAGCTGCTTGGCAATTTCCCCATAGCCCTTACCAGCCTTGTGGAGGTGTACAATTTTGTTTCTAGTGTATTTGGACAGCTCTTTGGTCTTGGCCATGTTAGTAGTTGGATTCTTACTGATTGTATGGGGTGGACAGGTGTCTTTATGCAGCTAATGGCCTCAAACAGGTGCATTTAATTTAGGATAATAAATGGAGTGGAGGTGGACATTTTAATGGCAGACTAACCTTTGAGGATCAGAATTCTAGCTGATAGACAGATGTTCAAATACTTATTTGCAGCTTTATCGTATAAATAAATAGTTAATAAAATCATATATTGTGATTTCTTTCTTTCTTTTTTTAGATTATGTCTCTCACAGTGGACATGCACCTATGATGACAATTTCAGACCCATCCATGATTTCCAAGTGGGAGAACTTGCAAAATAGCAGGGTGTTCAAATCCTTATTTTCCTCACTGTATCTTCCTGAAAAACAAAGTACTGATTTTTTGTTGTGTAAAGTAATCGTGATTTCAATATTGACCTAAATAATCGTGAATATAATGTGTCATAATCAAGCAGCCATAGTTTAGTTAACTCTACAATAAGTAAATCCATTTCACCAGCTAATTACTCTTCGACAGCGATGCCATAGAAATACAGAGCTACTGCAAAAACGGAAGTTCAGACACAAAATTCTAAAGATGGCTGTGAAGGATACATGGAGTGCCGCCTCATGATTTGGCCAAATTAGAGGGCCGCATAATGTTGCTGCCAACCTTTAGGAACAGCTTTTGCCTCCCATGATGCCTTAAAATGCTCCCTAGATTTAGGAACAGAGCTTATGTGTGCACTGGAAGTCTCATTTAATTCCCACCAACGTCTCACAGATCTAGCAGCTGACTATGCCTCTTCTAGCCTTATCTGTCAATCTTATCTCTTTCTCAGAGTGGCAGCATGCCTGTTGACCAGGGCACAGTAGGCGCCCAGTCAGCATGTGACAAAAGCAAGAGACTCATTTGCATGCCGAATGCGCTCCCGTCATAAATCCAAACCGAGAAGCACAGGGACACGGCAATCCCAGCTTTTGCTAAAGAGTTTGACTGAAATCAGCTTTTGGTCTGATGGAAAGTAAAGCGGTTGATGCTTCAATTAAGCTAAATTTTTAAACAATCGGAAGAGATGTCACACAGCGCTGATGCACATGTGGGAGTCTGGAACAAAAAGTAACAAGAAAAGTGTTATGTGCTGGTGACATCAGCTTTCACTTTACTGATTAAATGTTCTGAACATTATGGCGTAATTATAAACCAATATGGTCTTGTCAAACTGTCTGTTCACAGCTGTTGCCTGCAGATTCCACATGGTGGTTTTCATCACTAGCCAATCAGCATCTCAATTCAGCAGGGATGCAGAAATGACATTCAGGATGATGTTTAAAAGGAGCATTCAACCAAATAAGAAAATTCTCATGGCATTTTGTAGAATGTTTGTACTGTTTTTTTTGTTTTTGTCCAGACAAATTAAAGTTAATGGGATCCAAAACACCTTCTTTCAAGTACCACAGAAAGAAAGAAAATCATACAGGTTTGGAACAACATGAGGGTGAGAAAATGTTCATTTTTGGGTTAATTATACCTTTAAGTTTTAATTGTATTACTCTCACAACACTACTTGAATTAATTGAGAACAATTAGTATTTGCACAGAAACATATAGACTAAATTTAAGGTGTGTTTGGGTCATTTTTGAAGTTTGAACACTATAATCTGGACTCTATAACAGAAAAAAGGGAGACAATAATGACAAAATGTCATAAAATTCACTTAATATCCTCATTTCCTTTCATCAGCATTGGTTTTGGAGGAAAAGCCAGGTGTGAAGATGATCAACAGACACATTCTTATTTGAAATGCCATTGCATTTAATTGTACATTTACTGTAAATAGCAGATGGTTTATTAAGCTGATTTTGCAACCAAAAGGGCTGAGAGGCCAAGTTTACAGTGCACGCCTGTGTATAAATGTGTATGCATGCATTTGTGTGTGTGTGAGTGTGTGTCATCCCGGCTGGACTCCATCCATATTTCATGACTGATAAAGGTTTCGGTAGCTGTGTACACTTTCCAAAAGCAGCACTGTAATATGCAGCCATTTTCCAATGCAATATGCTCCAGATGTGGCTTGTCACTAATGTGAATAAAGAAAATAATTCCCCGATTTGCCATAATATAATTTTACAATTTAAGCACAAAGATACAGAGGCTTTGTTTATTGTCTAACCTTCCCTGCCCCTTCAAACCACCACTCTTCTTTGCTCTGACCTTCTCTCCTTCTAAGTGAAGAAATGACCAAATGTCACCCTGTTGTTTATTTGGGTAAAGGCGTAAAGCTGTAGTGAATGAGATCATAGAAGTCCTGAGGTCCATATGTGAACTCCTCTGTAATACTGGACTCCTCAACTGACTTTGTCTCTAGCTATCAGCCAATGAAAGCTGGGCAGATTCCAGACTGCTCTGCTGCTCATCTGCCAAAAATCATCCTTCAAACTGTCAGCTGCTATCACAACAAACTTACAAAAAAATAACAAATCAAAATAAGATCACTAAGGTTGTCATTTAATTTGCCCTGAAGACTTGGTTGCACTTAATAAAAGCATGATTCCATGATTTCAAGCACCATCATTCATTTATCAATATGTAAACAGGGTGTGTGTGTGTGTGTGTGTGTGTGTGTGTGTGTGTGTGTGTGTGTGTGTGTGTGTGTGTGTGTGTGTGTGTGTGTGTACACATAGCCTACAGATAGATAGATAGATAGATAGATAGATAGATAGATAGATAGATAGATAGATAGATAGATAGATAGATAGATAGGAGTATACAAGTAAATATTTCAATTTGAATATTTAAATAAATATTAACAGAACGTAAATCGTAGGCTATATGTTAATAGTTGCTGTAGATGTAAAGAAGGACTGATACAAATAAATACACTATTTGTCAAATAAAACAGTATTGTTTCTATTTTAGATGTAAAACCCTCACAGTCTATGGTAATATCATATTCTCAGTAAATGAATTAGAGCGTCTGTATGAAGAAAGACAAAAGATCAGTCTTTACTGCGGCTATTTCTTCTTATTGCTGCAGAAATTAGCTATTCAAGATGACCATTCAAATTAATGAAGAAAAACAAAATAAATTATTTCCTCCGAAAATAAATATAATAATAATAATAAAATAATAAAAACACTCGATATCCATTATTCTATCACTTGCCTTGAATATTTTAAATCAGCGGGAAATTATGTGACATTTCATCTGCCATCAGATTGTGGATGTCACGGCTCATTATCGCACCTGCAGCGATTTAACTTGCGTTTTTATTAACGATGCGGCAATATAATGTAAATATATTACTTACCAACGCCATATTTTTCATGTTCAGTCGGTATCCACATTTTTTCCCGCGTCAAGTGAAATAAATGTGCTATAAAACAGGGCAATTACGGCGGATACTATCCATATTGTTGTTACACAGGGTTGCACTGTATTGTTCTGAGGGCAGAGCCACAGCAGCATCCCACATACACCACACTTCTCAGCCCTGAAGAAAAACACCAACACCTCATGGGAGATGTAGGAAATGAGTGAAAAAAGCTTGGATATAAAACTACAATACCCACAAACCGCACACAAAGCGGTGGTTTAACTCTGATTGGTCCATGAGTCACCTACAGGTCACCTGACTGAAAAAAAACAAAAAAACATGGCAGCTCAGACGCACAACACTAATTTGACAGGTTGGTTAACCAAATTGAACATATTGGCAGATATGTTGGCATTATATTGCGTTGTTTGCGTTTTTTTAAATGTTAAAATTCCTAAGTTGTATTGTAATTTTCCTAAACATGCCCGCCAACTATCTATGTCAAATGCTAGTTATAACAACAAGTCTGCATATAAATTATTACCGTAATGCAATTGTTATCTGCTTTTCATGGCACATGTGCACGATTAGTTTTGTTGTTGCTGTTGATGATGACAAGGACACCGGATAATAACTTGTCCTTAAGTAATACTGATCTAAATTAGTGGTTTATTCGTCAAAGCTAGTTTATTTTTGTCTCCCAGCCTTGTATAACTGGTCTTTTGGATGTAAAGCAGCCAAAAACCCTTAAAAATCAGCAACAGAGCAGTCTGACTTTCTGGTTAGACAGTCCAGCTCAAACCAGTAGACAATCTTAGATTAGTTTAAGCTGTTTTCCCCAGCAGGGAGTGGGTGGTTAGTGTTATGGATGAACTATCTTCTAATAGATGATCAATAACTCTTTAATCTGTCACTGCAAAAGCTCACTTCAAAGAGGCAAAACGAGGAGTTTTAGGAGTACAGATGTATCAGGTTTTAGAGGATAACCTGCTGTTTTCATGAATCACATTTTGTGTGAATCAGCTGCTTGTTTGTGCAATGACATCATGCTAGGTTGTGGGATGTACTAGATGGGGATAGATATTTGTGTATCGTATTTTTTTGAATGTTTTGAGATGTGTTTTCTCCCACTGCTAGGTGAACAGGATTGCATACTAGAGCCGCTTTGTTTCCCTGAGCAGCTGTGTGGCAGCGCTTGCCTCGCCTCCTCCAGCGATGACCAACCGTTGACCTGTGTGCTCTGTTCTGACTCTTTTCCCTCTTCTGAAAAAGACCAAATTCTTAAGCACATGGTGTTGAATCACAAACTGGTTATTGCTGATGTGAAACTCATCGCAGACTTTCCACGGTGAGACTTCACATGTCTAAATATTTCTCTAAAGAGATATTAGACCGGAACAATATGAATAACACAAAGTAATGAAACCTTTGCAGGTATATATTGTACTGGAAGAAACGGTTTACAGAACAACCCATCACAGACTTCTGCAGTGTTATCAAGACCAATTCTGAAAGTTCTGAAGGTAAGACACATTTGAGCTGAACAATTTAGTATTTGCATTTTGTAATAGTTAGTTAGGTGCCATGTAATTTATTATAAAATAATTTAAAATAATTTAAAAGCAAATCACGTTTTTGTTGTAAGCAATTATCTTACATATACCATGTCAAATTGTCAAAATTGTCATGGGGAAAAATAAGAGATCGTAAAGAAAATAATGTCAATGTTTTTGCATTCTCTCCTAAATGTTTTGCATTCCCCAGAGAAACGTTGGGTTCCACTTTTCAGTGTCTTTACGTTTTCTTTTTCTATTTCCTCATTTTTTGCCATTTTTGCAGATTAACTAAGCCACTGAAGGGACATGAGGGCTTTTGCATTTGCAAAAAGGTTGCGAGCAAACACTAAAGTTTCTTGGGGAACACAAAAAGATTGAGAGAAAATGAAAAAGCAGTGAATTACATATTTTTCCTCCCATCTCATATTTTTTCCATCACCATGTCCTTTTAGTAAAAAATTTAAAACAAACAAAGTGCCTTCTGTGAAGTGGGGTAATTTTTTTTTATATTTCTCGACAAATCTAGGTCTTGGGCAGTGTTTTTATTATTAAATAAAACAAAAACAAAAAATTTCATTAAATAAAATTAAGCTAAAAGATTATATGAAAAACAAACGTAAAAAACGAAAATGAGAAATGTTGCTTTTGGCATCGAACTGAAATAAAATAAGTTTGTTAAATACTAAAATTACTTTAAAAAAAATAGAGAATATAAAAAGCTTATTCAAAATATTAACAAATACAAATAATAGTATATAAATAATTGTAAAATAACTTAAATTTTATATTTTAAATGTGATGTCTGAAGTCTTGTCCTTTTTACAATGGACTCTGATAACCAAAATAATGCTTTTTGTCATTTTAGAACAACAAGAGCTCTACTTCTTATTATGTGATGTGCTGCAAGAGGACAGAATCCTCAGAGAGCAGCTACAACAGAAACGACTGGTGAGTGTCTGTACGAAGACAAGGACCTGCGACTGTCTTTCAGTTCCGGAGTGCTGCTCTGAGATCAGCTCCCACCCTGTGAGATATTAGCTTATGAATATTCAAAACTCATCTTATAGCAGCTCAGATTCCAGTCCGACTAATATGCAGAATCCAAAGAATACACTGTAAATTCAAATAAGTTGGTAAAACTAAAAAGAAAATGAGGTAATCAGTTACATAAAAAAAAATTGAGTTAAGTAATTCAAAGTTTTAAGAAAGCACGACTTGTATATTTTTATTTTGTACTCATACATTTGAATTGCTATTAACTTGAAATATTTGAGTAAGCAAATTTATACATTTAACTTAAAATTATGTAATCTCAACTTAAATATTTTAGAAGTGGAAACTTGTGCCACATTTCCACTGCGGGAACTTTCCCCAGTTAGGGACTTTGGGGTGGTACTCTGTGTGTCTCGAATACAGGGACCAGGGTCAATAAAGTTCCGGGCATTAGTAGCATTGCAATTGCTGAATAAGTACGACAGTTTAGATCAAATCTGTAAAAAAATTTGCAAACTAAGCTCATGCTCCCCTCGTCACCATGATGGTAACTTAAATTTTATATTTAACTTAAATTATAAACCCTAATAACAGAAATGCATCTAAATTAGCATAGCAAAACATTAAACACTAATAGATATCTTGCTTAAATGTTAGTTCACCCAAAAATGAAATTTCTTTCATTAATGACTCACCCTAATATTGTTCCACACCCGTAAGACGTCCGTTCATCCTCGGAACACAGTTTAAGATATTTTGGATTTAGTCCAAGGGCTTTCTGTCCTTTGAATGTAAGTGTGTGCCCCCACTTGCTGTCCACGTGCAGAAGGTAATGAAAACATCATCAAAGTAGTCCAGATGTGACATCAGTTGGTTAGTTAGACTCTTTTGAAGCATCGAAAATACATTTTGGTCCAAAAATAACAATAAAAAGACTTTATTCAGCATTGCCTTCTCTTCCGTATTCCTCAAATAAAGAATCAAACGGTCATGAATCAGCGTATTGATTCAATATTCGGATGGCATGTCGAACTGGCAAATTGCTGAAATCACGTGACGTGACAATCCGTATAAAATATCAATACCCTGATTCATGACCGTTTGATTCTTTATTTGAGGAACACAGAAGAGAAGACAATGCTGAATAAAGTCGTAGTTTTTGTTATTTTTGGAGCCTAGTTTGGAGCCTAGCCTAATTTCAGTTCAATTTAAGTTAGTCTAAATTAAAAGAAACCGGTTCATAAAACTCAAAACAATGAAAAAATTCAGATGACTTAAAATGTGTCAGTTTTGTGAACGCAAAAGAAAAAGAAAGTTCTAAATATTAAGTTTGATTTATCTAATTTGTTTAATTGAAGTTAACCTGACCCAAACCAATTAATTATTTTGAGCATTAGGGTTTACAGTGTATGAGTGACATTATAATTACGAGAAGACTTTGTGAATATTGTTTTGTTTTTATATTTTAAAAAAGGATTATTTTGATTATTTTCAATTTTATTGTGAAATATATTACTGATGTAAAAAAATACTGATGTAAAGATAGTAGTATATAATGATACGTATCATTAGCCTAGAAATCTAGACGCACTGTAGCGGCAGCAAATCTAATCTGCCGCGAGTGTCGTCTAGCAACTCTCAATACACTTCTGAGCTGTAATCGGCAAACTCTGGTTGGGCCAATCACATCGAGTATAGAGTCGGTGGGCGGGGCTTAACATAATGACGAACGAGTGGCGTTTGCGTGCTACTAGTAAACACAAAAGCTGACGAAACAGCTGTCTTTCGTATCAGCTTTGGCCGCGACTCTGGAAGACTTGGAGTTAAGCTTTTCTCTGAGAAAAGAACAAAGAACGGCACTGAAGTCATTCTTAAAAAGGGAAGATGTGTTCGGAGTTTTGTCGACCAGATAAGCGAAAGTTTAATCTATCAACGAGCTCCGCTTCACCCTTCTCTGGTTGGTTGTAGCGCTATCCTATCGCGTGCAGAGGGGGTTTAAAAGACAACCGTTTATCCCGCCTCTCAGATTGAGCCCTGTCAATGGTGAGTTCCCAGACCAAACATCTTGATGTAGGCCTGGCTTGTCAGGCTAATGTATCATGTAACAAAAATATTATTGAAAAGATATTTTGGTTAATCATTTTTCCTATCCACATCCTATTACGTTAGAAAGGAAATGAAACAAACGTATTTTTGTTTTAAGAACTGATATATCACTCGGAAAGTTTAAGTATAAAGTAGGGCTGCACGATTTATCGAACCGCAATTGCGATTTGGGTAATGTGCGATTATGAAAGCTTAAAGGCTGCGATTTTAATTAAATAAATAAATGCCCAGTGTGTTAGCGAAGAGCGGCTCTGCGATCAGGAGTAAACGCTGCTCTGTCTGAAACACTGCGAGTTTGAGTCGCTTATAACGTGCGTTTGAAAAAGCAACAGGAGACAAACATCTTCACAAACTAGTGAAGTGTTCATAAACCTGTTCAACAAAAGACAACGTTTAATAACTCACTTCATATCGTCAGTCGAGTGTTTGTGAGCTGATGTGGCTTCTTATCACAGAGTGAGGCAGACGATGCATTATTTTATAGTATTACATACAGTGGTGAAGACTTTGTCAATCAGCACTGCATTATAATATACTTTATTATTATGAAAATACCCTAGATGTCTTGAAGAACTCAAATACAGCATATTTTGCTGCAGTCGTGTTTGGTTTATTGTCGCCATGTTTAATCAAAGCGTTTCTACCTTCTGTTTACAGCGTTAGCTTCACATAAGGGATTTCTCTGAGGCAAATGTGGCGTTTTCCGCTCGAGGGCGCCCTCTGGCCTTCACTATGAATTAAACGTTTGGGTAATAAATAAGAAGAAAAATAATACTTAATAAATTAAAAAACTTAATAAACTTAAAAAATAATAAATTTATAGGACAAACCATGTTTTTCTTCAGTGTACAGGATTTTTCCCCCCACAGTGGATGCCCAAGAGGTTTATTGATATCACAGATAGCTGATATCACAGAATTCTTAGCAGTAATAATAATCATAATAATTATTATTAGTCATATTAATATATAAACACAACATGTTATACACACACTTTTCATTTGTGTAAAAATAAAAAAAATTATAATAATAATCGGATCGCAATTTTAACCAGAATAATCGCAATTATATATTTTCCCTAAATCGTGCAGCCCTAGTATAAAGCATAAAATTAGATTTTTTTGCTGTATAACAACGCAACAATTTAAAACTACAATCGTATTGTATGACAAAAGTAATGGCTGTGCAATGAAACCATTATGGGTAGGCAGAAATCCCACAGTGGTTACATACTGTACCTGAAAGTACTGACGAAACAATTAACACAGTGTTCAGTGAAAATCCCAACTCCCCCCGTACAGATTGTTTTTGCACAGATATTATGAGTCAACATAGTCATCTTACACACATTTCATCTCTGGCAAAAATCTGCGATTGTGGTTGCCTAGCAACCACAGCACCTCTGCAGTCGCGCTGCAGTGTGGCGACCAGCTGTTTAACAGTGCAGCTGTGACCTTTCTCAATCACTCGGTGACACGCTGCACGCCGATGAAACTCGAGCCGAGAGGATTAGCACTGTTTATTAAACACCAATCATTTGCAGATTGCGTCTGGGATAATTATCAATGATTATGGCAATCGAACAGCGGGTTTTAAGAAACGCAGAATGATAAAAATCATACTGCACTGAGATTCATACCAATTATGAATATTTTTTATAGGCTCACAATTATGTAACCAAATTTATAATGTATATAGTGATGTCTTATAATGCTAGACAAGTCTGTGATGAAAGTTTGATATGTTTTGATAGGAGAAAGTCCTGGAGCAGCAGCAAAAAGAGAGGGACGATACAACGTTTCATCGCACATGTATGTTCTGCAGCGAGGAGTTTACTGGAAACAGGTGACTATTGCTTCTGAATAGACCTTAAATAGGCCATGAAAGCGAGGCTGTGAGGGATAGACTTGCCGTGTTTTGTATAAAGCTCCTAGATCACTTATCGTTTTCCATAGCTCATTTGTCGTCTGGGGTTTTTTGTCTAATGAAATTTCTTGGAAAGATATTTTTGCTGCGTTTTGTCTAAAACAGATTAAATAACAGTACAACCCGCTAAAGAGATGAATGTCTATCCCTCACGGCCTCACTTTCATTCCCATTAAAAAATCAAAGATGCCACTTCTGTGAGCATGGTCTATAGGTCAGACACATGCATCCCTGTTTGCTGATATTAAGCAGCAATTATGTAATCTACCACTGTCAGTTGCATTTACTGCTCAACTTATTTCAGATTCATTCCTAATTCTAGGATTTAATTTATAATCATATCTTGATGTGAAATTGTTTTTTGTTTTTTGAATTTGAGTTTTGTCCTCTTGGACATGACCTCTACTAATTATTTAGTATTTAATATTTATATATAGTGATTATTTATTATATATTTGTATATAGGAATATGTAATAAACATTTAATATGAAATATGTTTAATGTTATTTATAGAAGTTATATTTAGTTGTTGTTTATGCTTGTGTTTTTTTTATATATATATATATATATATATATATATATATATATATATATATATATATATATATAGTAATAAATGTAACAAAATACTAGATACAATATTTCAAAATTTTTCAAAACCATAGCACATCCTCTCGCACCTTATTGCTTATAGATAATTATAACATAAGTACTATTAAATAAAACATTTTTATATTATTTACTTCCATATAATACATTTGGCATGAAACATCTGCAAAGTCATGCTACTCAATTTGCAAAGAAAATTCTAAATCAAATCATACCAAGATGAAGACTGCACATGAATATTTATTAGCTAATTTGACTGAATGGCCTAGACAGATTACCTTGTGGTGTCAGAGTGAACTAAGCAAAAATAATAGTGACGTCTTCATTCCTCCATTCTGTTGTCATCTCCACATAAACCGCTATTATTGCTTTATTATTTTATTATTTTTGTAACTTGCAGCACTAAACAGCACTACATATTCAGGTTTAAAGTGCTGTACTTGTACCCTGTGCTGTCACTGCAGGTCTACCCTGCTGAACCACATGGCTAAAGAACACTCGTTCAGCATCGGCCTGCCTGACAACGTCGTCTACTGCACAGAGTTCCTCGACACTCTGGAGTGGAAACTGGAGAAGTGAGTGCTTTAAGATTTTATATGTGTGTATATATGCAGTATATATTATACTATTTTCACAAATTTCAAAATTAAAATGGAGATGAAGAATGTATGAACGCCATCTTTTGGTGGTTGTTGTCATTGCATTAATCCAAAGTCTCCAAGTAAGGGTTAGTTTTAGGTCAGTGACATATATAAATATAATTTATAGGTAATTTAATTAGCAATGTGTATTTTGTACTTTTTAAATATATATTTGTATGTATTATATTGTGCATTTAAAGTTTTTTAGTTTTCCTATGAATTATTGAATCCATTGAATGAAACAGGAAAATCTCCTGTTGTTCATTTATTTATTCTTTGTTTTTTCAAGCAGGTTTGTTTAGTCTATTGTCCCATATAATATTTAGGCACTTAAGCATAATGGTTTCAATAACTAAAACTATTTACTTTTTTATATTGTATCATTTTAATGTGGCATAGAAAATTGGCTTGTGAAACTAGACATTCATCTTAACATTATTTTACATAGCATGCAGTGTCTGTACTGTGAGAAGACATTCAGAGACAAAACCACCTTGAAAGATCACATGAGGAAAAAGCAGCATCGACGAATTAACGCCAAAAACCACGACTACGATCGCTTCTACGTCATCAATTACCTGGTAAGTCCATGCTTTGGTAGTATGTTTCTCACCTGAACAAATGATTTCTCAGCGTGAATTCTGGTTCGCAGTTTACACTATTGTGCTGTTTTAATGTTGCAGGAGTTGGGGAAGACATGGGAGGAGGTGCAGTCTGAAGATGACAGGGAGCTGTTTGAAGATGAGGATGAGTAAGCCCTTCATCTTTTTACTTGTTCTTCAAAGGCTGAATAAGAAGTTTTATTCCGTTTTTTTGCAATCTCTGCAGCGATTGGTCGGACTGGCAGGCCCATCCCGTGTGTGCCGTGTGTCTGTTTTGTGAGCAGCAAGCGGAGACGATGGAGAAGATTTACACACACATGGAGGTAAATGATACCACTTACCACATATGATACCACATATGTTCTATTTTTACATCAGCTTCATCACTATCATTTTTTCTCTCTAGGAAACTCACGAATTTGACCTGCACAAATTAAAAACCGTCTTAAGTAAGTATGATTGCATAAAAGAGTCATTTTGGCCGTTTTTTGAGAGGAACCCGTGACCACACAGAAGGTATTTAATGACATTTGTGTCGTTTGTCCAGACCTAAAGTTTTATCAGCAAGTCAAACTAGTGAATTACATCCGCCGTGAGCTTCACCAGTGCCGCTGCTACTGCTGCCAGGAGAAGTTTGAAAGCAAAGAGGAGCTAGTGCAACACCTTGTTAACAAAGGTCATGTGATGCAGCTGCCTGAGGTCTCGCACTGGGACCAACCGCAGTAAGTATTACATTGAATGCGTATTATAAGTATTATAATTATTAAATATGATTTCATTTTATTATTATAAGTATTATAATAGCATGCTTACATAAAGAATCTAGTGGTAGAATAGTGACACTACACATAAAAAGCATTGAAGAGTGTATGCATTAAGCAATCTACTTATATCCTGTGTTTCCTTTAATTTTTAAAAAACAACATTTTTATATATACATTTTGTCATTTTAAACATGATGCTTAATTGGTGTCAAACTCTATAAAAGGCAGCTGTGACAAATGTTGGATTGTTAAAAGTTGTTGCGTGACACATTCTGTGTTTGTGAAGTTCCTCTTTGCCATAATTTTGGTGAGGAAAAAACACAATCTCATGATTTTTAAAGGCAAGTGTTGTCACCATAAATGGTTCATTGGGGGTGTTTCCGAATGCTAAAGACCGTGAACGAGCATGGTACTTACGCACATGTGGGATTTATCAACAATGGTTGCTTACTCATTTGAGTAAGAACTGTGCGCGCACGTTTGATAAATACGGATATTCTTGTACTTAGAAACATTCTAAATGTAAGCCGTAGGACGAAATATAGAACCTTTCTACACACTGTTGAGAAATGAGTGCCCGGGAGCCTCATTTGTGTTTTTTGTGCCTCATTTGTCCCTCACACACACACACACATATATGAATAATGCGACTATAACACAGAGCACATTTTTGCAAATGTGTGAAACAAAATCAGTAATTCCGCCACAATGCAGTAAAAAAAAGGAAGAGGTTACACTCTAAAACATCAAGAGTTCAAAACAGACAGAAACACTCAAACACACACACATGTAAACACACTCAGAGACACACACACAAACCACAATAATATACACACACAAATGAACTGGTATGGCTGTTATTAATGTGGTAAAATTGAGCCAAAAGTCTCAAAGAAGAGGTTAAAATCAGATCAGTCATGTGGTGATAAAACATTCATTTTTGACGTTTCAAGGTTTCATTTCAATGTTCATTTTTATTACATTTTTATTTAATTTTGATATGTTCAAAATGTTCTCCTCTGTGCTCAGGTTTGAATGTAGTAAAATTAATGCAAAAACTGACATTCAAATCAACATATATTTAAAAAAAGAAATCTAAACCTTGATAAAAAGTAGTCTTTGAGAATGTCTAAGTATAAATCCAAATCCACAACTTAATAAAAATATGTATTTATGTCTAAAAACACTAAAGAATTTATAAGCCACTTTATAAAGAGTTATATAGGAACCTAGTGGTCATAACAGGGCATTACATCAGTTTTTTTTTTTTACTGCCACCAGAGGGCAATAACTACCTTCACTTTTTTTTTTTTTTTTTTTTTTTGGAATGCCCTGTCTCTATTTTAACATGGAATACTGTTTTAATTGAAAAGTAATTAAAAAATTGTTTTAATACATTTTGTATTATTTTCACAAATACGTACAAATACGTATTGCATATTATCACAAAATACCCTCAACATTCTAAATCTTATAATCAAAAAATATTATTGAGCTAAAATAAATTTCTATAATAAATAAAGAGGGGTTACTTTTTAAGGCTTGACCAGGAGGAGGATAAGTGTGACCCTAAAACGAAGAGGACCAGAGGGCTAGTAAACCGTCAACATAATATGGTCTCTTTAAAATATCATGTGCTGTTTTTCCAGATACTACTTTCCTACGTATGAGAATGACGCACTTCTTACAGCTCTGTCGGACAGCGAGAGCGAATCTGAGGGTCCAAATCACACCTCTGAAGTTCCTGTTATTGCTGAAGACATTTCAAACCTGAAGGTCTTAAAACAGAATAGTGTGCTTGGTAAACTTCTCAAAGACAGGGGCGGCTCCAGCTGAAGATGAGCGAATCCAAATGTTCCAATTGCTTTCAATGTAATAAGTTGAAACATGTTCTATTCATATGAGCTTATGATCATGAAAATGAAGTCAAATAAACTTTATTTATTTACATATGTCATCAGTGGATCATTGGAAAACCCCAAAATGATTTTAAAATATCTTGATTGAAAAAAAATGTAGCATTGACTTTTTGTTGGGAAATTTTGACTCATGGCTGGATAGTGCAGTATAGTAGTATTGGTACTATAAATATTAACATTTGTTTTAATATAGATATTGTCAGAATAACTTACAACACCTTCCCACTTTGAGCAAACTAATATCCATACACAGGTCTATTTAACACTAATGATGGTATATTATTAAAAATAGCCAGCAGAAAATGTTAAATCAAATGATCATATCAGTATTTTAATGGATACAAAATATCAATTTATATATCAGAATATAGTTTAATATACTTTCAAACACACTGTATACACCGATCAGGCCTAACATTATGACCACTGACAGGTGAAGTGAATAACACTGGTTATCTCTTCTTCACAGCACCTGTTAGTGGGTGGGATATATTAGGCAGCAAGTGAACATTTGGTCCTCAAAGTTGATGTGTTAGAAGGAAAAATGGGCAATTATAAGGATTTAAGTGAGTTTGACAAGGGCCAAATTGTGATGGCTAGACGACTGGGTCAAGGCATTTTCAAACCTGCAGCTCTTGTGGGGTGTTCCTGGTCTGCAGTGGTCAGTATCTATCAGAAGTGGTCCAAGAAAGGAACAGTGGTGATACAGAGCGCCCTCTACAAAGCAAAAATGTTCAGGAATGGTTTGAGGAGCAATAGTTTGAGGTGTTGACTTGGCCTCCAAATTCCCCAGATCTCAATCCAATCGAGCATCTGTGCATTCTGAACAAACAAGTCCGATCCATGGAGGCCCCATCTCGTAACTTATAGGACTTAAAGGATCTGCTGCTATCATCTTGGTATTAGATACCACAGCACACCTTCAGGGGTCTAGTGGAGTCTATGCCTTGACGGGTCAGGGCTGTTTTGCCAGCAAAAGGAACCCAACACAATAGGAAGGTGGTCATAATGTTATGCCTGATCAGTGTATATAACAGTGAATCAGCACAAACGACCTTTGTGAAATCTGTGTGAGGAAATCTTTCACCCTCAAATTAACTTTACGATAGCTTATATTTGCCAAACAATGGTAAATGTGACCACCTTTAGTTTATTTACCTGACGTTGTGCAATAGTTTCATTTGTAAACGTTGATTACATTTACATATCTGTCGACAGAATAAAAACAATTTCGTACATGAGATTGCAGTCAAAGAACAAATCTTTTATTCATATTAAACTCATTCTCATGTCTGATTTCATACACACAATCATTGAAATCATCCCAGCTTCTCGTTCATTCTCTGTTGCAGTCATTCGCAGGTTTTTTAATAAAAAACAACGCTTTAGACCTTTGCATAAGTCTAAAATCAATCAATAAATATTGCATATTTCACTCTTTTGGTGAGGACTAATCTTCCACAAGGCACTTCAGAACATGTTACTTGTGCTGTAAGTACTAGCAACACGCAATATTAGTCAAATGAATAAAATATAATTAACTAAATGAGACCAACCGAAGTACACAAAATATAGTTATCAATTTATAAAAAGACCATAGAAAATCTTGTTTTGTATAAACAAATAAAACAAATACACCAATACACATACATTTCTCCAATAGACAGATCTGAATGTGTGGGGTTCTAGTGTTAAATGCACACTACGTCCCTTGTATAGATGCCAAATATAAGGCTGTGCTTTGTCTAGTGCAGTTAAGAAGAGGCACTCTTCAATAGGTTTCAAACTGTGCTGCTGGATCTGTGTACTGACGCTTTACAAACGCTGCATTCAACCGTTCAGTGCTGCTACATTTAGAATTTAGAAAGCTAATAGCCATGAAAACAAGTTATAATGAAAAGTGATAAAATGGGAGTTCAAAAATACTTAAAGCTGTAACAGCTGGAATGAGCAATGCTGTTAAGCCAATCAGTAACATACTGCATGCATATGCATATGAATCTCATGAAAGACATCTCCAGGTCAAACTTAACCCCATTAATGATAAGAAATTATCATTTTGCATAAAGAAAATAAAGCCTATTTTAGGGTCATTCATTTTTTAAGTATTTTCAAAAAAATTAAGGATAGAAATTCTCATTTATGTAATGTTTTACTTTGTAATAATTCTCATTGCAATTTCCTGTAATTTCAAAGTCATTGTATCCGATACATTATTTTACATTTTAAAAAGGCAGTGACATTTCTTTCATCGTGTAATCATAGGATTTTAAAGTGTAATAAACTTTTATATATATATATATATATATATATATATATATATATATATATATATATAGATTGAATATTTTATATAATTTTTACATTGTAGTAATGACGGGGATTTTTATAATACAATTTTATTTAAATTTATTAAAGTGATAGTTCACCCAAAAATGAAAATCTTATGTTTATCTGCTCACCCCCAGTGCATCCAAAATGTAGGTGTCTTCAGTAGAACACAAATGAAGATTTTTTTAATTCCAACTGTTGCTGTGTGCCAGTCATAATGCATGTGAATGGCTAACAACTCTATGAACGTTTAAAAAAACAACAACAACATGCACAAAAACCCTGCTGCTCTTGATGACACACTGATGTCTTAAGACACGAAACGATCAGTTTCTGTGAGAAACCGATTGATTTTTTTTTTTTATACCTTATATTCAGACGAATCTCATCTAGTGTTCCCATCCTATTACTTCCGTCTGGTACGGTCAAACTGGCCTATATAGATGTAGATTCTTCATTAGTGCCTGTGCAGATCGTCCGAATGAGGCATCTACATAATATATATCTTGACCTTATCCAGCGGAAGTAATGACGGATGGGAACACTAGATGAGACTCGTCAGGAAGTGAGGTAAAAAAACAAACAAATACTGTTCGGTTTCTCACAGAAACTGATCGGTTCGTGTCTTAAGACATAAATGTGTCGTCACGAGCAGCAGGGTTTTGTTCACATGCATTATGACTGGCAGACTGCAACGGCTGGAGTTAAAAATCTTCATTTGTGTTCTACTGAAGAAACAAACACACCTACAACTTGGATGCACTGGGGCTAAGCAGATGAACACATTTTCATTTTTGGGTGAATATGCCTTTAAATAAAATAAAATACAAATTTTCATATTACAATTATATTTTTTCAGTACAGTAATGACAGGGAAATGTACTTAATTGTAACTTGTAACTTTTATAAAAAAAAAATAATTCTTTATGCAAAATATAATATGTCCATCTAACCTTTTAATTATGGGATGATCTATGACCCAGACATGATTGTTTCACGAAAATTGGTTCTTGTTTAGATACCAAAATGACATTCTTGTAATTTAAGTTGGCCTATTTTTAGCTCTTCTCACCATCACAAACACACACAGAGTCTTTTCACACCTGAGATTTTATATATTGCTGCGCTGGTCCATACAACTTAAAGCTGTTGTAGGCGAGCGTCACCTAACGCGTCTGGATACAGCTCAGAAGCTGCTTTCAGGTCCGTTACTCTCAGGTCCGTTCTATGATTTAACCAGCTTGAAACCCTGGCCCGTATCTAGCACCGCAGGCGGGAACCATGTGAGTTTGATCCTTCGGAGCAGCCGGACACAGTACCCGCAAACCCAAAAGAGGTTCAAGCCGCCGCACCAGTGGGCGAGCTGAACCACAGGGTAAGTCAAGCGTGGGAAGTAGAGTCTCCAGTGCCTGGTGACGTCGCTTTCAGTGGGCAGGTGAAGCTTGTAGTCGCTCCAGAGTCTGGAGATGCCGTAGGCAGCTCGGACGGACCGCCCGCGATCGGACCACCGAACAATGCTGTCAGGGTTGCAGTTAAAATCGACCCATTGACAGGTGAAGTCCCCGAGCTGAGGCGTGTCCTGGATCTCCAGGTCTCTGAGGTCTGTAGAGAGCACTGCTCCTTGAACCGCAACATAAAGTCCCTCGATTTTCTGCACCTCCTTCACCCAGGGGAGTGAGTTGTCAGTGTCGAGAATAATGATGAGGCGCGAACAAGATCCGGCGTTCTTCTCCCTCCAAAGCTGCACAATCTCATCTAGACGTAAAACTTCGCCACCTGATTAGACAAAAAGAAAAAAAAATCCCTCTATAAGTCTTTACAATATTATCAGAGCTTGGCTGAACTTCATATGCATATAATCTTTTTTTAATGTATATTATGTAAATGGTATGCAAATTTTATTATTAAGTCTGTTAATGACACAAATCAATGTCCACATCATATTTCTCAATAAAATCAAAAGAAAACATGATCTGTCTTTTTAGTGTATGTGTGTATATTTTATAAAAAACCGTCAAAACGTTTAGAACGGTAAGATTTTAAAAGATGTTTTTAAAGAAGTCTCTTCTGCTCACCAAGGCTGCATTTGTTATTAGAAATACAAAAAAAGCTGTACTATTGTAAAATATTATTAAAATATAAAATAACTTCTATTTGAATACATTTTAAAATGTAATTTATTCCTGTGAAGCAAAGCTGAATTTTGAGCATCATTACTCCAGTCTTCAGTGTCGCATGATCCTCAAGAAATCATTCTAATATGATGATTTACTGTTCAAGAAACATTTATGATTATTACCAATGTTGAAACTGTTGTGTACATTTTTTTAGGATTCTTTGATGAATAAAAAGTTCAAAAGAACAGTATTTAGCTGAAATAAAGCTTTTGTAACATTGTACTTCCATTTAAATGTTTTGGGTCGGTAAGAATTTAAATTGTTTAATTTTATTTTTTGGGAAAAACTTAAAGAAATTAATACATTTATTTAGCAGGGATGCATTAAATTGATTGTTGCAAAAGCTTTATATATTTCAGATACCGTAATTGCTGATCTTTTGAACTTTCTATTCATCAAAGTTTTTACACAATGTTTCAACGTTGAAGACTGGAGTAATGATGCTCAAAATTCAGCTTTACATCACAGGAATAAATTGCATTTTAAAATATATTCAAATAGAAAACCGTTATTTTATATTTTAATAATATTTCACAATATTACAGCTTTTTTTTGTATTTCTTATAACATAAATGCAGCCTTGGTGAGCAGAAGACTTCTTTAAAAACATTTAAAAATCTTACCGTTCGAAAACTTTTGACTGGTAGTGTATATTGTGATGGAAATATTTGATATAATGGCCTGATATAAAATTGTAAAAGGGTTATTTAACATGCAGACTAAGAATGTTCGGGTCAAAGAACACCTAAAAAGGTGCTTAACACAAATAGAAGTATATGATAGAACATTATAAACCAATCACCAGAACCAATCACAGTGAAGGAAACTTGAGCCACATTGATTTTCACTCAAGCTGTATTGTTTAAATGTACATGTTTATTTCTGTTCAGGAGACTCATTTGGTTGTTGTGACCAGTGATCTCCCAGCTGTGAATAAAACTTCATTTCAGCAAAAAGCAACTTAGGAGTGGTGTCAGTTTGCTACGTAGCTGAGGAATAGAAGTACTGAAGATTCTGTGCTCAATAGATCACAGCAGAAACAGTGATAGTGTTGGAAGACTATAGAGACGTCCTCCAGGTGAGGCTGTAATACGAAAGTATTCAGGATCCAGCAGAGACCAGCGTACGGCTGAGAAGGACGGTGACAGTGTATAGATGCTAAAGACCTGTGTGCTCACGTGTGTTTGAGTAAACGCTAGTGATAATAGCTTCTCAATGGGACGCCGTCACCTTACTTCGAGAGGAGAATTACCTCGAAGCATTGAAATGTGTTTGATGTATTCGAGAAGGGGATTACCTTGAGATACTTTAGTTTTATATCAACAACTGGGAGTTGTTTTGAATTGTTCGTGGTGAAGTCAGATATTCGTATTGAGAATTTCCACGACAGTATTCTTGACAATATATACACTTTTTTTTGATTACAGGTGAATGTTCTTGAGTCAGAACTTGTGAGATTCAGCCAGATATCTGTCTCTACAAGGGTAAAGTTATGTAACCGATTCTCCCACCTGCTAGAGCCCACTCTCCACTGCGGTGGGTGTGGCCACTATAATAGAGCACGTAGGTGTCATGTCGTGGGCCGTCAGTCGTGTGCGCCTCCATGAATACGCGGAGCTTGGCTTGCAGGGCTTCCAGACTCAAGCCGCTCGTGGAGTAATCACAACCGTAGGTCTCGATCATGTGGTGAGAGAAGAAGCGTTGCACGTTGTTAAGCATCCCTGTGGATCGCAAGTTGAGCTCCTGCACATGCGCTGGGGGCAGGAGGGTGGGCTGACCATCTGGGCTGAGAGAGAAAGAGAGGATGCAAGTTACTGAGTAATCAAGTAGCAGAAGTATATAAGTTACAGACATGTCAGTGTATATGTATACAGTACCTGCAATAGTTGGTAGGAATCACCACAGCATAACCGACACAGGTTCCGCCAAGACTGTTTCCCAGCTCATGGAAGAGGCCGTGGGCTAGTGATTCAAGAGGCAGGACCAGCAGAAACAAGGCGATAAACAGACTGTTGGACTCCTGCAGGAGGGGGGAAATAGCAACTTTAAGACTAGACTACCAAAGAAAATCAACATTTTTATTTTAGGGTAGAACATTTTGACCAAGCAAATGTTACACACGCACTAAGAGCCACTGAATATAACTGAAATGGGTCAGAGACTGCCTTTTTTTTTTGTCTAGATCTATTAATTTATTTATTTTAAACAATGATCAAAAGTTTGAGGTCAGGAAGATTTTTTTTTTAAAAGAAATCCCTTTAATTTTAATCCCATTAAGCTGGTTAAAAGTCAAAAGATTTATATTTTCAGTTTTTAACATGTTTTCAGCATTGATAATAATAATGGCAAATATTTTTAAACAGCAAATCAGAATATTACAATGATTCCTGAAGGATCATGTGACACTTAAGACGTAATGATGGCTGACAATTCAGCTTTGCATCACAAAGAATAAATAAAAAATTTAATATATTCTAATAAAAAGTTATTAATTATGTGAAAATGTTCACAATATTATTATTTTCACTATTTTTGTTCAAATACATCCTTTTTGAGCATTTCAGAGACAAAAAATCATACTGACTCAACTTTTGTACAGTACATTAAAAATGCAATTTAAACATGCAATTGCTTGAATACACCTCTTTTATGATGAGCTTGTTATTAGTTTCTGAATTAAAATACATTTTTATATAATTGTTTTGGAGGCATAAAGTTTTCATAACGAATAAAAAAAATCTGAAGAAAATAATTATATTCTTAAAGGTTTTTCAAAATCTTTTTCTTAGAAGTAAACTATATTTTTAACAAAATTGCATTAAAACTTAATAATAAAAAAATCTGCAAACATTAAAGTCAAGTGTTGGATGAACATTGACCCCCACCTTAAAAAGGACTTGATCATACAGAGATCTCTTGTTGAACATTTTATGGAAGGTTTAAACATCATGTGGTAATGATGAACAACTTTCAAAAATAATGTATGATTAAAATAGTTATTATTATAATAATAAAAATAAAATGTAAATGTTAATAAAAATGCAACTTTTTTTAAAGTAATAAGCTTCACTCACATTTATTCAAGGTGTAAGGGAGATATGTTTTTAGAGTCCTTACATTTATTTTTTAAATATAATTTTCTAAAGAACATGATTACAAGAACTACATTTCACGAGTGTAAGAAAATCTTACACTCGTGAAAGATTTTCACAGCAATTATTACCTGCCAACCCAGACCCCCGATTATGATGGTGGACATCAGGCTGAAGAGCACCAGGCGTTTTGAGATGAGGCAGAAGTGTCGCATCCCCTTAGAAGCCATGACCCTGTCCAGTTCTCCAGCCTCTGACATGTGTGCCATGCACATCCTCTGACAGTCACTCAGCTTACTGTGAAAACCCCACAGCGTGACGAGGAAAACCAGGTGGCAGATGATCCAGAAAATGGTGGATGCTGAGAGACCCGGGATAAGCAGGTACCACCGATCCAGATCTCTCATCTTCAGAGCGGCCACGACCAGAAACATCATCTCCACGACAACCAGAGGAAGAAGCGTTAAGCGTCTCCACAGGCCTCTTCTCGATAGGAGTGGTGACCAGCGTTCGGTGACCGAAAGTCCACTAAAGTAGACATCCAGGAATGGGTCACAGACGAGGCGGCTGAAGAAGCAAGACAAGGCGAAGGGGTTGGTGAACATTCCTAAAGTCTCCTGGAAGAAGAATGCCGCGATCCAAGAGAAGCAGGTGAGGTTTAGGAAGGCCAAGAAGGACTTCATGCGCAAGTCCACGATTACAGCGGCCAAAGCGAGTGTGAGGACTACAAGGCTTATGGATTTGTGGCCGACCAGGGTCGTGCTGGCCACAGCGAAGCCTGTGAGCTCCAGAGCTTCCCTTGAGGTGAGAAAAGCGGGTTTATGTCGAGTATAACCGCACATTCGTTCAACCAAAGCCCAAAGGATTCGTATAACCATGCTCGCTATTAACATACAGTTGGCCACCTGTTCCTTGATATCGTGCTCTTTGGACGGGACACTGATGAAGCACAGCAAACCAAGAAGGAAACCAAACCACAGATGTAACAGAAAGAGGCTGACGCTCTTCATGCCGAAATAATAGTGGAGAATGCAGGCAATCCCAAGAACAAAGAGGCCCAAAATAAAAATGACCAAGATGATAGTGTCTGCAGTTTTCTCCCATTCTACATAAATCCCTAGGCAAATGGCCACCAGGGAGGTCAGGCTGGACAGGTAACCGAGGTAACGGATGGATGACCATGTGCTGACCCCTCTGTTGGCTTCGTCCAGCTGGGTCATTGCAGCGTAGAGGAAGTGGCTCAAGCAATACTTGAGCAGTTTGCACATCGCTACAGAGTTAAAACTCGCACAACAGCAGAAAAATTTGCGTCGCGAGTGACGTAACTTATACGTCACAGCAAGAAAAAACTATTCGCGGCATTATCACTCAGCAAAAAGCATGTAAGGACATGTTATGTTGTGAATTTGAGGTACTAAATCGTTTCTTGAGACATTTTACTGCAAACGTCAGGCTAGCATTTACAACGAAACAGTGATTGTCAGCATCCACCTGTTACTGCTGAATGAACCGAGCTATTCAACTCAAGGTCATGTTATAATGACTAAAACTAAGACGTGAAATGAATGTGACAATTTTAAACTCGTCGAAAGTTATAAAAAATATACATATAAAGAGCTGAGGAGAGTTAATGTGCTGTCAGTCTGATATAGGCGAGCAGATTCCAGTCTGTTTACCGGCATCAGAAAGTTCCCCGAATGTGTTGTTTCTCTTCACGAGGAGAGTAACATCGATCAAATCAAAGCTAAAGAAATGCGCCAGCAGATATGCAAGTCATTGGTTATTGTTGTTTACAGAAAAACAACAGAAACGGGTAATTTGTAGCAAAATACCATCGAACCATCGTCTAAACTTCAGTGTCCGCCATATTCGCACATAGGTACTAAACCGCTACAGAATCCCTGAAAGGACAAAAAGCGTTTATCCTCCTCTCAATGAAAAGGGTGTGAATGAATTGTCACACGATCTTTCAGAAAACGTTCTGATTTGCTACACAATAAAAATGTCTTATTCTATCGATGTCGAAATCAGTTCTTAATATTTCTTTGGAAAATGTAACTTTTTAGGATTCTTTGATAAATAGAAAGAACACCATTTATTTGAAATAAACTATGTCATGTAATAATGTCTTTACAGCCACTTTTGAATAAAAGTATTAATTCCTTCTTTTTCTATCTTACTGATCACACGTTTGAGCTGTGTAACTTATTTGATGGTGACAAATGGAATTTATATTTAAAATGTATTCAGCTGGAAATTAAATGCACATACCGGTAATCCTCCTACATGAGCAGATGTAAAGCATTTAAAGCAACCTGCTATAGGCAAATGAAAGACCAGATAGAAGGCGACAAAAACCTTTATTTATAAAAGATGAATGACAATAGTTCTCACAAACAGCCCATTCCTGTGGAAGCCAACCATCTTAACACTGATAAAGAAAATCAATCATGCAAACAGTGGATTAAAGCCTGGGGAAGACAAATATGTTTGATATGTGAATGTTTGAACACACCACCAAGTAAACATTATAATACAAAGCTTTTTTTAAATGGTTTTAAAACTTTTTTTTCTATTTATAAATCGAGTACAGACTAAAGAATGCCTTTTAAATGCTATTGCTAATAGGGCAGTATTTTTAGTAATTTAGCCAAGAGCTGGTTAAGTTGCTGAAAGTATGTACTGTAACTGTTTATTGTGGGACAGAAATTAGCTTAGTTACAAATGACAATCAGTAGCCTGTTCTTGCATCCATTCTATATAATCACAAATGCAAAAATACAATTTGGGTTTGAAGGCACCTTGAGGAGGATTTTTTTTTTTCTGATACCCTGAAAGATCACATACTGAATTCTTTCACCGTTTCAAATCTTTCCACACTTATATTTGGCATCCCTACAACACATTTAAAGTGCCCAACACTAAAACCTCACATAGATACTTCAACAGGACCCCAAAGTACATCTCACACCCATCACAGCATATTCTCATATCATGAGGTTTACCAATCGGTAACCACATTAACACAATAGGAAACAGTGCCTAATATCATTTACTCAATACTACCAGGTTACAGTGATATGGGGCATTTTTGACCGTTTATGATTATGAACGTATTGCTATTCTAATGAAGTGCTGATGCCAATCTCGATATTTTGCCAACCCTACGGAGGGTGTAATCAAAAACGTGCAAATATGTGCTTGGACATTTAATATAGTGTTTTTAAGAACCTGGAGTGAATAAAAAAGCTGCAAAATTGTTCTATTACCAATACAGGAGCTAAAAACAGACGCAACAATCTTCAAATCGACTGTTTGTGAAACATTTGGCAAATTACTTTCCAAACTTTTGTACCTTAAAAGTTATATTTTATAAAGTGGGACGCTAAAATGATATACTGAAGAACCCAATTAGATATACACCAGATATTACAGGAAGTAGATTTAAAGCAACTTAAGGTTTTGAGAGTAAACAGCCAAGAGTAAACAATCATCCTACTCAAAGTCACATTAAGGCAAAATGCACAGAAATCTAATCTGCTCCACACTACATACTACTGACATGTAATTGGATAGTACTGGTTATAATAGCGGTTTGATCGCAAGATTAGAAACAATACATGCATCCAATCCGGTCACCTGTAAGATTGTTTGTTCGGAAAATCTACGACTACTTCGCATGATTTGTACCCTTGTTGAAGCGAGAAATCCACATTCACAGTTACAAAGTCACATAACCAAACACGCACAAGTTCTGCAGACACTAAAAATGCTACAAATATCATTGATAAAGGCTATTCCAAAAAATCGGTTGAAATCTCCATCCAAAATGTCCAGTGGAAACTTGCTGAGAATCTAACCATTAAAGGGTTAGTTCACAAAAAAATGGAAAATTTAGTCATTTACTCACCATCATGTTGTTCCAAACCTGTATGACTTTCATTTTACAATAAAAGTAAATGCTTGTTTTGGACCCCATTGACTTTCACTGTGTGGACAAAACCCTTTTTCGAGGCATTTTTCTAAATATCTGAGTTTTAGAAAAGTCATGGGTTTGGAACAACAAGAGGGCGATTAAATTATGACATTATGTTCATTTTTGGCTGAACTATCCCTTCAAGAAATACAACTGAAAAAGACCAACACAGTATAGTAATAATAACTACGGCTAAACTTATGCTAGTTCAAAGGTTTGTCCAGTTGACACTCATTCTGAATGAGAAAAGTGGCTGAGCTAAATCTTCCTCGATCTGATATCGCACAGCTGCTTCTGTTACAAAACCACA
The DNA here is from genome assembly GCF_024679245.1 of Pseudorasbora parva. Lineage (NCBI taxonomy): Eukaryota > Metazoa > Chordata > Actinopteri > Cypriniformes > Gobionidae > Pseudorasbora > Pseudorasbora parva. The sequence goes on along the minus strand of NC_090196.1, from coordinate 18,362,328 downwards.
TCACTTCTATATCTAAGTTAAGATTGTTTAGTGTGTATATTTGTGTTCAAAGGGATGTCTAGCACGCTCTTAAAAATCAACGCCCACTTAAACGTCCTCATTCACTCTGTGCAAACTTTTTGCTGCTTAAAAAGGGGTCAAGTAAACAAACGCAGCAGAGCAATTTTGGCAGCACAACGGTAGGTTACTAAATATCAAGAGGGGCAGTAAACAAGTTCAGCTCTGCAGCAAAATGGGGTCTTCCAGCTCGTGGAAGGGCGCCGAGCTGCTCTGGCTCTCGCCCGAGTCCGAATCGTACGGCGTGTCCGGCAGTTCCGCGAAGCTACACGCCAACTGGTCGTCCTCGAAATCAGAGCGTGGATGTTCGTAGCAATCTGTGAATCCCTCCTCGTCGATCGTGTTAAAGTCCTGCGGGATGTATAGCATCTCCGGGTAGTTGCGGCTGACCAGGTCGCTGCTGGTGGTGGGCGACACCTTACGGAAAGCGATCAGGTGCATGTGCGAGAACTTTATGTACTTGTAACGTTTGAAGCCCAGAGACTCCACCGCAACTCGCCAGCTGCGCATCATAAGCGCATGCCGGCCCTGGTGGGAGGAGTCAGGGGTGATGATGAGGAGGAGGCCGTTCAAGGTCAGGAGTTCATGCGCTTTCTTGCAGCAGAGCCAGCGCTGATAGGGTGAAGGGAAGTAGGAGAGAAGCAGGGAGAAGACTACCACGTGAAAAAGCTGGGCAGGTAAAGCGTCGATGGGGCCACGCAGCTGCCGCAGGAAGGCATCCAAGGCGTCGCTGGCCAGCTGCAGAGGCTGCTGCAGCTGCAGGTTAAGAAAGTCGCATTTGTAGACACTCTGTAGCCATAAAAAGGACAAATGGAAAAGGAGAATCAGAACATTTAGCTTCAGGACAGGCAAAATTAGTAAAAGGGTCATTGTGTCCAAGATTATATTTCTTATAAATCCTTTTTTCTTATACATGTTGGATTTAAAAAAATCAAATCCAACAGTATCCATTGACGTTGTGTTGCGTGAAGCGGTCGCCTTGTCATTTCTTACTGATAACAAAAAAACTGAACAATGTCAAAAAGCTGATATGTGACAAGGTGTACAGCAAACAAGCTAAAAACACACAGATCTTAGTTTTATAAGCTGTCGACCCCCCCAAAAAGTGCGTTTAAGGAGACAAAAGTGGATACAGGCAATAAGGCATGAAGCTTAAGCAGGAAAAGTAAGTACATTTTGGGATCCTGACACTTAGTATGCCTACATGTGCAGTAAACATTTAGTCAAATAACCAAATGTCAGTTTTATACAATATATTTCCTGTCACCGATTACGTTCCCCTCCAGTGGGAGTAGTTCTCAGTGTAATATAGCATATCGCGCTCTGTCTCAATTGCCTGTATCCACTTTTGTGTCCTTAAAGGGTTAGTTCACGCAAAAATGAAAATTAGCCCATTATTTACTCACCCTCAAGTCATCCTAGGTGTATATGACATTCTTCTTTCAGACCAATACAAGTTATATAAAAAAAATGTCCTGGCTCTTCCAAGCTTTATAATGGCAGGGATTGTTGCTCTGTTTTTGAAATGTAATTTATGAAGAATGTCATTTACACCTTGGATGACTTGAGGGTGAGTAAATCATGGTAAATCAGAGCTTATAAAAACTTCTGGGTTTTTTAGATTGTTTTCTGTACACCTTGTCACATATCAGACATTGTTCGTTTTTTGTTATAAGTCAGAAATGACTAGGAGGCCGCTTCACTCAACAGAAAGTCAATGGAGCCAGGTGGTTTGTTTCCCGCTTGTTTCACAGTGGGTGTGGCTTTCAGATTATGACGTGTGCCGCTCTGTCTCTATTCTTCAAGTGCTCTCGCTACTTCTGATATGAAGAACAAATGGATTTTGCGTCGCATCCAGTGTGGACAGTTTCTGGTTGCTGTGGCACGACAATGTAATAAACCAATAAATTATTAAAATTATTTTTTAAAAACTTCACTCAGGATAAATGTCATATTTAATTTGATGAGACAACATCCAGCTGTGTTAGACATAACATGCTTTCAAAAGTTCCATAAAATAAAATAAAAACAAGCTTAACTTAAAAGGACCACAAACCTCTACTGCTGGCACAATGTCAATACCGACAGTCAGAAACTCATCGAACTTCAGGAAGGGATTGAAGCAGCTGCCCACATCCAACAGTCGTATTCTCCCAAGCTGGAACGTTGAGTTGGTACTAAGCATAAATAAAAGGCGGAGTTAGTCAATTCATTTGTTGCGATGTGGAAAAACTTTGTGTTTGTGGATCTGCAGTGATAACAGTGTCTTTGTAGTGCACCTAGGAGAGGACGATTGTGGTAGAGAGTTTGCAGAGGTGTTATTTCCAGCTGCTGCATGCTTAGTGCTCTTCTCATCCTTCTCCAGCACTCGTCTCATCCCTCCATCCTGGAAGTACTCCTGACAAACACTGTGGCGAGAGAGATTTAACAACAATTGGGCTTTTCACACTGTATTTAACCCCACGTAAAGGAGAGTTTCACACTTTTTACCCAGGGTTATGAAACCCTGTTTCGGAGCAGGGTTACCGCCACTTTTGCAACCCCACATTGTGGTGTCAAACGTGTCCAGCGTAAAGTGATGCAGTGTTAAGAGGCCATTCACATGTCACAGCTAAAAACATGTACAAAGGGGCGGCTGTTCCGCTTTCTCCTTTTCTCCAAATCACACGGGATGTCTGCCGTTGCTCAGCAACCATGAGCTGCGCTCTCCATGGCGACGAGGAACTTTCAGCAAATAAATGGATTTCTTGGACAGTAAATCACTTGCAGTAGCTCCGCTACTAGATTTATTTATGAAGAAGAGAAAAAAAAACATGTTTGGGTCTTTCTCCATCTTGGCTGTGCTTTCAATGTTGTTACAGAAAAGGGGATGCTGATTAGTTTGTTCTTGTCACATGATTGACGCGCACTTGCGGCATTCTTAAAAATTGAGATTCTTTCATCTCGCTGCGGCAAAGATGTGCCTGTAAAAAAAAAAGTGTGTTGCGATGCTCTATTGTGAGCGTGCCTGCTGCATGTCTACTTTTAAAACAACTTGAGGGTGCAAAAGATGCAACATGTGAACTTAGAATGTTACAACTAGATGCTTGGCAACCGTCAACCAATTGCATGCCTCATATTCGCATGCTTTGGACAGTCACAAAAACAGCTTGTTTTATAAACAACAGCTTTCGTTAGTAAAATGTCAAATATTGACGGAGAATGCATCATTTGTAGTGGAGACGTTTCAAGATTAGCTTTATAGTATGAAAAGTTAATTCTGGAATAACTTTTGAAAAATGTCATCAATGTATATAATATGAGAATGTGTAATACTAGAGTCTTAAAGGAACACTCCACTTTTTTTGAAAATACACTCATTTTCCAAGTCCCTTAAAGTTAAACAGTTAAGTTTTACTATTTTTGAATCCATTCAGCCGATTTCTGTATCTGGCGGTAGCACTTTTAGCATAGCACACATCATTGAATCATATAGACCATCAGCATCGGTGCTCAAAAAAATGATCAAAGACTTTCAATATTTTTCCTATTTAAAACTTGACTCTTCTATAGTTACATCGTGTACTAAGACCAGCGAAAAATGAAACGTTTTTTTTTTTTAGATCGTTATAGCTAGGAACTACTTTCTCATTCCTGCGTAGGAACTTTCCTGCGTAGGAGCTGTCATGGGTGCAGCGGCGCAATGATATTACAGAGCCTTGTAACCATGGAGACGTTTGTGAGAGACAATTAAGAAGATATTTACTCCGGTGCAGATTCCGAAACGTATCTGTTTGAACCGGAATAACAGTTACACTGAAGATGAGCTTTTGAAATGTGAAAGTGTGGCTGAACAGACTGGGGCAATAGGACAGAGAAGAGTCAAAATTCAAGGGAAAATGGTCCGACATGGATTTGGTCTTCCAACCTTTTAATTTTGAAGTAATATGTGAATGAAATATGCTAATACAGTGCTGCTTATTATGAAGACAGAGAGAGTGTGCGCGCTCCGTTGTTTCTCTCTGTCACTCAGTTAACATGTGCTCTCTCATCAAAATCACTCATAAATCACACAAAAAAAATAAATAAATAAGGCTTTGACGGGACAAACTTTTTTTTTGCCGGCCGCCAAATAATTTTCAATGCAGGAGACACACTCCGAAGCCTCGGCACTTAATGTATCATTACTAACGTAGTATTTTGTACCAAAAAAAACTGTGTAGAAAAACAATACCGGCAATTCCACATTCTATTTTAATCAAACTATACACTACCTCACCAGAATGCCACAACAAAACAACTAACGTTACTGTATAAACCAAATAGCCGCACAAACCCCCACGCTTAGTGATTGCATTCACAAGTAACGTTAGCTAAAGACAACAGCAGTGCTTTTCAATCTGGTCATTCAAGCTAACAAAAAAAATTAAATAATGTTATTCTTACAGCCATGGGTGGTGATACACTTTCGCCCTGTCTGGCCATTTCCTTTATTCGCCGTACCGTGGTAACACTGCCTATGTTTTTCAAATAGTCATCTGGTCCCAAATGCTTTGAGCAAACACGCAGTTTCTTGTTTGAATCTACTGGTAAGTTAGATTAGATACCGGTAAGTTAAGCAGTCAACCACTGATTCTATCGTAACTTGATTTTCGTTGGTATTCTGTGAAACATGATGGTAGAATACACCTTCGACTCACTGTCACAGCTCTTTACAACACACAGAACCATGGCTAACCGCACAGTAAATCAATTACATAATTTGCCAGTTGTAACTCTGCATTATCTGCAACGACACAAACTTAGTGCCGGTCACATTGGAAGTTACCTATCTAAGAATGTAATATCTCACCGCTGAACCCATGGTACGACCACAAAGTTCCATGATTACTACGCAGGATTCAGAAAATAGTTACTATCTATATCGGTATAAAAATCTAAACTTTTAATTTTCCGTTGGTCTTAGTACACGATGTAACTACAGAATAGTCGAGTTTAAAATAGGAAAAATATTATCCCTGAAAAAATTAATTCTTTGGTCAATATCTTCTGAATTGTCTGTCACAAATGTCTCCATGGTTACAAGGCACACTCTCTGTGCAAGTAGATTGTCATCTGGTTATATTGACGGAAGTTTGCCTATTTTAAGGCTCTGTAATATCATTGCAAAATCGCCGCAAAGTTCCTACACAGGAATGAGAAAGAAGTTCCTAGCTATAACGGTCTAAAAAAGCAACTTTTAATTTTTCGCTGGTCTTAGTACACGATGTAACTATAGAAGAGTCAAGTTTTAAATCAGAAAAATATTTAAAGTCTTTGATCATTTTTTTGAGCACCGATGCTGATGGTCTATATGATTCAATGATGTGTGCTATGCTAAAAGTGCTACCGACAGATAGAGATCGGCTGAATGGATTCAAAAACGGTAAAACTCAACAATTTAACTCTAAGGGACTTGGAAAATGAGCCTATTTTCAAAAAAAGTGGAGTGTTCCTTTGATGTAAACCAATAATGCAATCATCCAATCAGTGACAATGCAATTATGCAAATAAGGATGTTAACTCAGGGTTTAGGAATCTACAGTGTGAAACGTCAGGTTATGAACAACCGGGATTCATTGTTAACCCTGGGTAAATTATGAGCAATGTGAAGTAAGATAACCCAGCATTCCATTAAACCAGGGTTAAGAATGTCCCAGGGTTAACCATTTCAATTGTGAAAAGCTCTAAAAAGTACCAAATCGGTTTCTCAACATAAAACAATGACCATCAACGGTTGTACCTGCGGCACCACTCGATGCGTCCCTCGCCCTCGCATTTATTCGCCCAGTGGTTGTCGGCCAGGTTCTTCATGGCCATGGCATACTCGCTGAGAGTCTGCTCGTCTTCACAATGCTCACGCCATATTTTCTCGAAGTCTCCCACTGCATTCGAAGAGACAAACAGACGAAGAGTGTACGGTCATGCCACATGACTGATCGTTCTGCACAGCATAACTAGTGAACATTCTTCTAAAGCCTACTTTCTGAAGTCAGCTGATGTACGTGGTTTCTCTAATCTCTGATTTTCAAGCGGCACGCAAAATACAGTCCGTTTTTCTTCAACAACTCAGTGGAACTCCATCTCCATGCTCAAAAGTACTATATCATCAAAGTGTTTGTGCTGATTCACACACAGTTCGAAAACTTGCTGATAATGTCGATGACACCAGAAGGCAACAACCACTACCCTAAAAGACTGATTTGGAAGGAAAGAACTGACAAAAAGTGAGCTATCCCATGACAGAGTGGAAAATACAGGCCTTATCAGATTTACAGAGAATAAGACCAGAAGGGAAGAGACTGCAGCGTCGTTACATATGAATACTGCTGTACAATGCCAAGAAGACCAGATCACGCCTTCCTTATTAACCCATCACGGGGTCTAATGAATAGACTACTGTGTGTGTGGGATTTATAGCGCTGCTCATCCCTCTCGGGGGAAACCAAGAAAGATTCGATAAAGAACCAGGAGAAGCACAACAACAAAATTTAAAGTCACAAAGTATTAGGGTGGTGGTACGTTACATTAGGTCCTGCTTCTTGTGTAACTAATTCCAGGCAAAAACAGAACATTTCATAATCTCCTGCAACTCTCTATGGCATCATAACCTGATGATGGGCATGATAACCTTCTTCGATAATTGTCATTGTAGCGCAAGATTGTAACAGGAAATTTAACAGCATCCTCACAATCCATTACTTCTGGTCCATCAATACAAAGACAGACTATTTGACTAACAAATAAAGTTTTCAAGCAAATATTTCTCACAAAAATATGCATTATGGAGTGAGTCTTGATGTTTTGATATTTTGAGAAATGTCTCAGCGTTTTTTTTGTGGCCACACAAATGGAAGTCAATGTAGCTGTGTAGCTTCCACAAATGGAAGTAACAAACATTCAGAATATCTTTTGCTCCACAGAAGAAATAAAGTCATTTAGGTTTTGATCAAGTGAACTATGCCTTTAATCATCAGAAATCAAACTAAATATTAATCATTTAGATTTTATATTTACTTCCTAAAGGATTTGCAATTTTTACAAACCGTTACAGAAATGTTGACATCAAAAATGTTTAAAATGTAATTTAATACGAGAGTCATTTTGACATTTTTTTGCAATAAGCATTAGCTAAAAACAAAGGGTTCAACTGAGGGGAAAAGCTAGATTTGGCAACAAAAAAATTCCAGATTTACACCATGAGTACTGAAAGCAATAGCATGTAACCGATCTAACTCTCCCTAACTGCAATTCAGCTACCTGGTCCATTACATTGCAATTTTTTGTTTAATTATTGTACATGTAATTTTTCATCATTCAATCAAGTGTTATAAGTTAAAGGCTTTCTTTAAAAGCTTGTTTATACTTTCCTCAGCACTAAAAATAGGCCAAGTGTCCATTATATCATAGGTGCAATAAACATTAAATTCATAAATAATTGACAGTGACGAGATTAAAGCTTTTAGAAATGCAAACTTGTCAACTGTACATGGTCGAGAAACGTAATTCAGAGGAATTAAATTCTTGTTTTATTGCCTTTTTAAAAGGAGAATTAAATGCCTTTTTAAAAGGAGAATTAAAAGTTGTATTTGCTTTTGTTCAAACAGTCAGCATATCAATGAAGGGCAAAACATGAACAGATGAACGACCCTGCAAAAGTTTGCTGACTAGTCGGACGTCGTGCTGAAGACACCTAACACCTATAACGGTGTTATTTACGGGCGTTCAGAACGTTCTATTCGAATGTTATTCAAAACGCTGTCTGTGTACGTGATGCAACACATGTTTTTTTAAGCCACTGTCAAAAACAAGCCAAGTATAAAATCAGTTCATGTCAAAAGTGATGCGACACAAGTCCAAAATAAAACAACGTAGAGCCACGGTTGTAATCCAGGCGTTTTAATTTCCGTTTTTCTGCTCAGGCCAGACTACAGACACTGATCTAGGCTAGGCTACGCAGCTACGGAGCTCAGTAAAATACCTTCAATGTATTTCCTGCGGAGCTTTCGGTGCACGCTCTTCACCACCCCCGACAGCTTCTCCTGCTCCTGCTTCCTGGACTGCAGCTCCGCCGGGACAGAGCCGGAGTGGCATTCGGAGAGATCCGGATCTGTCTCAGCGCAGCTCCGCAGGTCCATAGTAGACTACTGAGGCAGGCTACCGGCGCACCGGCTCCGTCAGCACGCACGCACACGCCGCAACAACGCGCAGCCTGATTGCGCCTCTCCAGCGAACTTGGCGGAAGTGCACGTCCAATCTGTGAACGCGAAACATGAAACGCCTCTGCATTACAATTATAATTGTCATCATTATCATAACAATTATTATTATATAACAATACATAAGTATTATTACTTGTATAAAGATGTATTATTATAAATATAAACTATAAAATCTTGTACATGTAATGTCTTGTTTCCCTGTCTTGCGTTTAAAGGTGCAGTGTGTAGCCTAATATTTATGAGGCTCTATTGACAGAAATGCTATATAATTTACATATGTTTTCAGTGGTGTATAAAGACCTTACATAATGACTTGTTATGTTTTTATTACCTTAGATTGAGCCATTTCTTTCTACATACACCACTGGGTCCCCTTAAGGGGGTCGCACACCGGACCCGCACATTATATTCTTTATATAATTATTTATTCTATATAATTTTGAATCAACTTCTGACAGAAGAGCTGCACAATGGGTATATCTTGTAGCACAGGGGGAAATCAGTATATGTTGATGATTTGAGGGAAATATAAAATAAATTTAATATAAAACCTTGAAATAGAGCTCTGTTGCACGTCAGGATTTTGAACAACTTCTGAGTTGCAGAGGACAGGCAGCTATTGTCTTAATAGGTCCAATAAAGGCATTGATTACAGTCAGTGTTCATATAGCTGCCTGTCTGACAGACATTTCTGACTGCACACTTCATCAAAATTTCTCCATTCAGCTCGGTTCATCAACCATAACTCCATCCAGGACAGCCAGGAACCTTGGAGTTGTGATTGATGACTTCACTGACCACATTACTGCAACAGCCCGGTCCTACAGATTTGCCTTATACAACATTAGAAAGATTAGACCGTTCCTATCAGAACAGGCTGCACAACTCCAGGTCCAAGCTCTTGTTCTCTTCAGACTGGACTATTGTAATGCTCTTCTGGCTGGCCTTCCAGCATGCACTATCAAACCCTTGCAACTAATCCAGAATGCAGCGGCGAGAGTGGTCTTTAATGAGCCGAAGAGAGCTCATGTTACGCCTCTCTTCATCAGACTGCACTGGTTGCCAATGGCTGCTCGCATCAAATTCAAGGCACTAGTTCTCGCCTACAAAGCAACCACTGGCTTTACACCAATATACCTAAACTTGCTTGTTCAGACTTACACACCCTCCAGAAGCTTGCTTTCTGCGAGTGAACGGCGCCTGGTTCCATCCCAAAGGGGCATGAAATCGCTCTCATGGACATTTTCCTGGACCATTCCCACCTGGTGGAAAGACCTTCCGATCTCAATTCGTGCTGCCGAGTCTGTAGCCATTTTTTTAAAACATCTTAAGACACATCTTTTCCAATTGCACCTGACCAATAAAGGCTAGCACTTAAAGGTGCACTATGCAACTTTCCGTCCACTGGAGGGTGCCTATTCTAAACAAAGGCGTAGTTTGATGACGCCGAGTGTGAGCGCAGCATCTTGGGACATGAGGTCTTCACCTCACAGCCGGTGGAAAATAGGACTCGGGCAGAAATCATGTTGATGGATGTGATTATTAACGTTACTGTAGTGTGAAGCAGAGCAGGACCGAGTGTTGTGGAGCTGAGCACAGCTGCAGGAGCAATTGTTAAACAAACACGCGGCTCGCAAGTACCGGGACTTTTATTATGACTGGACGGGACACAGTTGCCGAGTGCGCGCACTTTTTACGGTCATGATTATAAGGTAAAGCAGCTCTGTTTATCATATTAGATACATTTAAGTGTGTTTAAAATGATGTTATGACGTTACTCTGTGCGTTCGCTCGGCGCTGCTGTGACTTGTTCACACTGCTAAGAGAAAAGCGCTTCTACAGAATAAAACCCAGGGTAACGCAGATATGACACGATTGACAGGCGACTCGCTCAAGCGCTATGCTGAAATGTCCTGGTCCTTAGTGGTTTTTAGATATTTTACTGCAAAAATACTACATACTGGTAGTGCACCTTTAACTATCCAATAAAATTTTCCGTTTGTTTGTCCAAAAAAAATAATAATTGTGTACTGTGCTCGATTAACTGACAATTCTTACAGCTCTTGCAGGTTGTTGGCCTTTTTTGTTTCATTGCTTCTATTGCCCTTTTGTAAGTCGCCTGTTATTTGCGTCATATATGCGTTATCCTCATTTTCCGGTTTTGCAAAAACGCTTTACTCTTAGCAGTGTGCAACAAGTGTCACAGCAGCCGCTGAGCGAACGCACAAAGTAACATCACTTTAAACCAGGGGTCCCCAAGCTCGGTCCTGGATCAATGCTTGTTGGTTTAACTTAAAAAAGTAAGTAACCTGGTTGCCTTAAAATTTTGAGTTTATTGAAATTAAAAATTTTAGTTGATACAATGAAGGAAATTTGTTTAATAAATAGAAACTCAAAATATTTTTGTCTCTGAACCCCATAAAAAATTTGATAAATCATGAAAATAGCACTATTTGGCATGTTTCACTGCGTCATTAGAAATAAAACACACATAATTACCCAATATGCTTACAAAATATTTTAATAATATTTTAATAAAGGTTGTCAAATCTCAAAAAAATTAATTGTATTAACTCAAAATTTTAATTTCAATGAACTCAAAATTTTAAGGCAACCAGGTAACTTTTTTGCTAAATAATGTTTTACAGTGTAGACTTTTTCTCTTAATAATATGCTTGGTTAAGAATCACATCTGCGGGTCACATTTGCTCTGACACTAAATCCCATGTGGAGAGAACATGAGTTGTGTCACGTTTAACCTCATAGAGCTCTGGCTTAATGTGGGTATTTTAAACCTCACCAAGCCTAATGGATATCAGAGTCTGACACAGAAGTTGTTTTTCAGCTTTTTTCAAATTGTGTCTCACATGTTATTTGTATAAGGACATGTTTAGCAGAAATCAGCAGCAGAGAGTGTGTTATATAATCTTGTCATATATCATGATGCATCAACCATGTAGCAAACCTGAGATGCAGCCAATGTGTGTCCTCTTGAAAATGTCATCATGTGCTTCAATCCCTTTTAGAGGGAATGATAATCCCATAATCGTCTCCCTGCTCAGCTGTGTAGACTTCTCCCCAATGAATTTGGGACTAAAATGTTTCTTATGCTATCAGCTTGTAATATGCAGTCACTCATCTAATCATGATTGAAATGATAGTGTTCTAAAGATGACATAGTTCACCCAGAAATTAAAATTACGTCATTTACTCAACCTCATTTATGCATTTTTTTCCTCTGTGGAACACAAAAAAACGATTTTGTTGATTTATTATTACAATTATTGTTGGGTTGGGTCGAGGAGATTCTGTACCCCAGTGACTTTCCCTGTATGCTCAAAAACAATTGAAACATTATCCAAAATATGTCCAGCTTAGCTATAAAAAGGAGTCTATTTGGGGAGAGATCTGTGGTCAGATGTATTTCTGTGAATTGCATATAACCTGAAGATGAGATCATAGTTCATCTGTTTGTTCACCGAAAGCCATTTCCATGAATAATGTCCACCAATAAATGGACAAGATAAAGACAATTCAAAATAATAACAGGTGCACAATACCGAATTACAATAAAAATAGGACAAAATATAGACAATGCCAAAAACAATATGTTATCTATTTTGAGGACACAATAATGAAATAATGGAAGTTTGTTCATTTTACTTGGTTTATTCATTGTGAGTAGACACCTGTGCCTACAGTACCTGTATTTATGAAACAAACGCTGGTCATTGGAGATGATGAGACCATAATGTTTGGTATATTGAAACATAAAGGAGGATAGCAACCATTGATGTCTTTTCAGAAATTAGGAAGTGTCAAATAGTTTATGACTGTAAACAAACATAACTCTAATAAACTTGTACGACCATGTATGGGGTACATTTTTGCATTTGTTTAAAAATGCATTCATTGCGATAGATTTTATCGGTTGTTCTTGTGCCTGAAGAAAAAAAAATTGTAACTGTTTTGTGTGTTATTTTTATGTATAAATTATGATCTAATTATATGCTTGCCATGAAATTAAAGCTACACATAAAAGTCAATTGCCCTGTAATTCCTTTTAAAGACTAATCTTCTATAATATGTCAAACTTTAACTTTTCACTCGCCCAGTGGTCCTTTAAACATCATTGTACCAGGCACTAGCACATAATCCAATAATATATTAACCCCATATAATCCCTTTCTGCATGATCAGCTCAGTGTAAAGAGCCTTGTGATATTGTTTGCAAACAATGTTGTCCATATAGAAATATACTGACTCATATAATGTCAAATGGTAAAATAAGTCTGCCATCATATAAAATAAATTTTTTGCCCTTATGAAAATATGCGCAATAAATAGGCCTACCTCCACATAATCCAGCGCTTTGATACAACAATTGTATTCGTACAACATGTATTCAGATCCGCGTTCACATTTCTGCTAAACTCTCCAAAATCTCATCTTTACTGCATTCCTCTTTCACCTTTCCCAGGGTTTTTTAGTGGCTCTTCCCTTTGTCGAAACAGCCAATACACTGTAAGAAGATATAGGGCAAAACATGCGATGAAGTCATAATAATATGCTACAACCAAAAACACCATCAACAAAAATGTGTATCCAATCACCCTAGACATATTATCATAGGACAAAAACTCTTTCCACCACAAGACATTGCGTCCAATGACATGCTCATTGCTGTCCACTAGGGGCAGCGTTGCTCTTTCCAGCTCCATGATGTACTCGATATTTGTTAAATCTTCTAGGGAACTATTCGGCTGGTCCTCATCCACAGACTCCGAGATTGAAGGCAGAGCTAATGGCCTTCCTTTACTCATTGAGGGTCTTTTCCCGTAGCTTCCACTCACGGTGCCTTCTCTGAATACCGACTGTTGTGTATTCCTCAGACTGTTCAAGTACAGCTCCATCTCGTCATCAGTCTGCGATTCTGTTGAGGTGTTTTCTTCAACATTTTCAAGATCTCTGGTCAGCGAGTCTTTAGCCTTTTCCAGCATATTCTTCAGATCATCAGCAGTGTCCTGGTCACTGTTCTCACTTCCACAGCATGTGTTCTCTTCTTTATCAATAAATTCAATGAATTCCCAATCTTTCCCCATAGCTTGCATACTTCCACTGAGTTCAACATCACTCTTTTGAGATGATCCTTGCCGAGATCTAGCAGTTTCCTCACAAATCTCTTCTCCAGTGTTGACGTGCCTATCCGGTTTTTCTGAGTCCACTACTCCACCAAGATTTTCTATTTCATTTAAGTCAATATTATGTTGTGGCAATGATTTAACATCCTCAGACTCTCTTTCAATATTCAGCAGATCATCTGCATCCTCTTGTTGTTTCTTTTCTCTCTCAGTTTCTATTGCATCCAAGTCCTCTTCATCATCTATGTATTTAAATCCATCTTCAATGCTATTCATTCCTCCTTTATCTTCATGTTTTTCTTCTGCACCTTCTTGTTCTTTTAGTTCTCGGTCTTTCTCCTCTACGTCTTGTTTCCGCTCCTCTACCTGCTCTTTTTGACTTCCATTTCCCTCTTCCAGGCTTTCATCATTTTTTATTTTGTGAATTTCTTCCACCTCTTTAATCACTAATGCATAATGTTCTCTATCAAACTCAATAATGCTTGAGCTCTCTGTCTCTGAAGTCTGTGCAGCAAAACTGATGAGCATTCGTTCCTTCTTTTCATCCATTTGGCAGTTGTCCAAAGTATTGCTCATGTTCTGTGTGTTCTCCAATACTGGGTATGGTTCGGTTAGCGAGGCTGTTGCTAAGTGAGAAAATTCGTCAGGTTTTTCAATGTTAAGTCTCATCTCACATTCACATTCAGTCTCTGATTTATCATCAGAAGAACGCTGGAGCATTGTGGGGTCTTCTGGAGATTGGGCAAGAATGCAAGAAGTGCTGTTTGAATACCTTTTTTGCACTAATATGGTCTCCTCTTTGGTGTGGATATTTGTAAGGTTCCCCTGGTTTTGTGACATTTCAATTTTGATACCAGACATCTGATTATCCAAAGATAATGACGGTTTTAAAACTGATGTAGGTGATGAAGGATGGATCTTTTGGCTGTCAATACCACACTCTATTGTCTGATTTGTAGGGACTAAAAGTTCTGGTTCTTGTAGGGGGGGAAAGCAAGGACAGTGGCCAGGATCACCCTGGAATGAGAGCTCAGTCAAAACGAATTTGGACACTGATAAAACTTCTCCTAGAGGAGGATCTGGCCGCTCGGATGTGTTTGTTTCAGTGAATGTTTTGCCCGATGAGTACTCTCTTATAACACCAGTATAATCATTTTGAAATAGAGAAGCTTCCAACATCTCAACATGTTTATTCGGCTCAGAAAGAGGTTTTTTGGTTGGGTTTACTGTAAATTGTGAGGTCTGTTCTGTTGATTCTTTACAAGCACCAACACTTACATCATGTACTGTCTGTTTTGTAGAAATGCAAGACTCTGGCCAAATGTCTGTGGTCTCAGCGGCCGTGACCGCTGTTAAACTCTCATCCTCCAGTTCCCTTAATGAATCTACTTGTAATGTTTTCAGAAAGAAGTCTTTTCTCTCCGTTTCCATGTTTTTAAAAACCTGATGATAAAGTGGGGCTACAATGGTCCCAAATGTAAAGCCATGAGAAATTGGCGGAGGCTCTGAATTAGTGGTTTTCAAACTCACATTCTCTTCTGGTTTGCCATCGCTAATATTCGTGTCCTCGTCCATCTTAGAGGTCAATGCCAAATTTTTTATTCGTCGCTTGGTGTCCTTCTCAAAGTGCTCCCATGCTCTTTCAACATTCTTGCAAATATACAAGTCAGGATTTTGGCATACAGGAAAAGGCAGATTGATTGAATCCTCGGTAAGTTGGATGTCTTCCAAGGCCTCAGTAGCAGAGCATGTAATCGATTCTCCACAGTCTTCTAAGGGTAAATTTGTGTGTGCTGGGGATACATTAGTCTTGGTGTTGATCATGACTTCATGTTGTGTAAGAGCTTGGCTGTAAATGTCAGTGGAATATTTAGTATACTCTGCAGATTTTAAGGACTCATCTGGTGAAGGTGATATTTGGTTGCATGTTGTTGGTCGAGTATTTTGTGGGCTGCATGGTGTCTTCTCCAGCACTGATGCATGTTTCTGCAAGCTGGTAACCTCACTCTCTTTGGTCTTGGTCCCTTGTTTCCTTTCTTCTTCTCTCTTAGCAAAGTGCTCCTTGACTTTTGCTAATCGCACAGCCCTTCTTTTGCCCCTTCGGCTGCGGATTCTGCTTATTTCCTCCTGTTTACAAAGAGGTTAGATTTGAAATATGCTGAATGGAAGACTATCTTCAATAAATAAATATCTAAGGATCTTTTAGAAGTACATTTTTAATTTTTAAGATACATTCACTGACTGAAACATTGATTTTCCTTTAACAACGTATCATGGTGACTCAGTGACCCTGAACAGCCTGACCTATCAAGTGTCTTGTTTAGGACTGTACATAACGTTACTCTAACATTTGTCAAAGCCTGACAAGTGAATGTCATCAGTGACCACATGACATTCAGAAAGAGTAGCGAAATGTCACAGCTCATGTTTTATAAAATGTAAAACCTTGTTTTCACTATATAATTTTACACAACATGACTATGAATCACTCTTTGGTAAAATATAAAAATGTACAACTCACCGCTAATTCCATGCCATCCTTTTCACGTTTTTCAGAGTTTTCTTTTAGAGATCCAGGGTCAGTGGCCTTTCCAGAATTTAGATTTACATCTGAGAAAGCAAAATGTGTAGCTATTCATCAGAATTTTGTAGTATTTCCAAATCTAGTTGCAAGTCATTTTCAGGAGGTAAATTACCAGAAAATTCCTCATTTTTTGTTGCCAGAACAGTAGAAGCAGAGACATTTGGGCTGGAAGATGACACACAAAAAAAATGTGGTTACGAACTGGGGAAAAACATTATGTATAACTTATGAAGTGCCTCTTTAGTATTATAGTTTTATTTTTGTATTAATGTAGGTAATTTTTGGAAAGACTAGCAATTAGGGATGGGACAAAATATCGTTGTCCTTCTCTGTGCGATGCGAGAATCAATAAGCTGCCACAATATAACGATATTTTAATTAATAAAATAAGGTGCTCTACATAGATTTCCTTGCTCCCAGCGTCAATACTTCATGGCTCCTAAAGGTGGCGCTCGACATATGAATAAGGGAAATATGAACATAAGTTAACTAGCCTAAGCAAAATATTTTTTTAACGGGATGGCGATTGCCCCAGCAATGTTTAAGTCTACATTCTGGTAAACCTGCACTTAACCTTTTCACAGGCATGTTTTCTTAGTTAGACAGGTATTGTGATGCATCATATAGGATTGTCTAGCAATATTTTGATTTATCACAGAATTGCTTTATTTTGATATTATCGGTATCGTGTGCTTTGTACCATGTACCGTATTGTAAGGTACTTTGTGACCCCTGCTAGCAATAGCGAGCTAACTTTGAAAGCATGTGATGTTTGCTCGAGCAGGGTGCACGGAGGTATCATAACATCAGACCGAAGATACGCCTTTCCCAGACATATATACATATAAATATATTTAGACCACTTAACTTAGTGATTGCTATTAGGATATTAAGAGACTTTCAATCAGCATAACAAAAAAACATTCTCACCTGGTTAATTTTAGGCAGCTCTTTCTTCTGTTTTCACATACATTTGGGGGTTTCTCCTTTATTTTTTCACAACAAAACAGAGAGTAATTCTCTTCATTGTTGTTTGCCCAAAAAGTGCCTAAAGATGTGTCATATCTCAAACAGAAGTCAACCCTCGCACCTTCTTCACCGAATGGGGGTACCAGTGTGAGCTTAAAAGAGAAACAGTCCATCCCACCATTGTTTGACCCAGGTACGTACTCAGCCAACAGATCAAAATGACTCCTCCATGAATCTAAAGAGGTACGTACATACACCATCTTATCAAAACACACATTCAGCACACGAACGATTCCTCTTAGAGTTGAAGTCCCAGAAAGCAGCTCCAGACTCTCCAGTTCCAGCTTCTGCTTGTGAACCCGCAAGGATAGCTCCTCTACGGTCTGTGGAAGAGTGAAGAGAGGAACCATGTAATACCCCTTATCTTCATTTAAGTCACTCTCCAGAGGGCCTGATGGTCCAGTTACTCCCCGAGCGTCAAACTGTTTCACTGAGACGAGACTCAAACCGAAGGCGTCAGCAAAGGATACTCTTCGGCTGCTTGAAGGGGGAGGCAGGGAGTCATCGGAGGACACTGAACTCCGTCGTCTTGGTATGGGTGAAGATTTGGGCTTGATTCCCTCCAGACCCAGAGACTCCTCATCCTCATCCCAGGGGCAGGTTACCGGCAAGCTCAGGAGGTTAGAGCTGGCCCCAATGGGGCTTTCCAGCGTTCCCACAGACTCCATCCGGCAATGTGGGACAGAGTGAGAGGAACTCAGCCAGTCGGCCAGCAACTGACGTGCTGTGACAACTTATGGAATCAAGTTACATTTGACATTGTAGCGAAAAGCCAGCTCTATATTTAGGGCAGAAACAACTTGAGCTATGCAGTCCGAGCTCAGGGGAGCAATGAAAAATGTCACAGACACATTTCAAACAACATAACATTGTTATGCATACACAGACACAGCAAACACATCAATGTCTTTAAGAAGAGATGATAAAGGTTTAAAAAGACATGGGGGTGAGTAAATGATGACATATTTTTGGGTGACCCTTTTAATCAAATATAGTCAGTTGTACACTTGCTAAATTACTAAAAAGAAGCACATTGTGTTTTAAAGTCTATTAATAAAAATTCATATTCATGAATATATTTCTCTATATTTATACAAGAACTTTCTCATCAAATAGAGTAATATTGCAGAACATTATGACTTATTTATGACCAAACTTTTTCTATTTTGCTTATCAGTGGAAAACTAAAACTCATTTACCCATATTTGTAAGAGACTTATATTTTGAAACAGAAACAGGAAGCTTTGGTAGCATATGAAAACCACTGAATGGAACAACTTGGTTTACTTCTCTTTAAAGCTACGGCTTCCAGAAAGCACAGGTCATGTGGATTTTTAAAAAGTACTAGGGCACCAGGAGAAACAAAAAAATATAGTGGAGGAAAAGTCATTTCTGTCTTGCAAACCACTTGAATTCCAACAAGATTCTGGTCACTAGACAAGCAAACATCACTGTCCTTCTTTACCTTGTTTGCCTAAACTTTCTTCTGCCTCTGGACAGCACTACATTACCTCCATCTAGAGGCACGTTGAGGAAATGTTTTCCCTACTTCAAGACTGAACTGCAGACGATGTTCTCAGATGCAGTAATGTGATTTTGATTATCACAGATTTTCCATCTAAATTGCAGTAGGTAAAACAGCATAAGCTCATTGTTTTGCTTCAGGAGGAACTGTAAAAGGTGGTGCCGTTTCTAGGGTGACCAAACGTCTGGTTTTCCCAGGCCATGTCCTGTTTTTAAGTCCTGTCCTGGCTGTTTTTTTATAAAGTGATGAAAATGTCCTGGTTTTTATTATTTTTCATTGGGCCATTAAATTGACTGGCACTAGGGAAATCTACAAGTATCTCATTGCCGGGCAGAGTCTCCTGGCTTTCGGAAATAAAAATATGGTCACCCTTGCTGTTTCGGTTGTGGTGCTTGTTAACTGACGTCTTTCTGACTCTGCATAGCATGAAAAGCACTGATGATGTGTGATGTCTGTGCAAGCAAGGTGCGCGGAGGTGTAATCACATCAGACTGACGATACACCTTCCACAGACATATATAAATATAAATATATTTAGACCACTTAACTTAGTGATTGCTATCAGGATTTGAAGAGACTTTCAATCAGCATAACAAAACTTTTCTGGAACAAATTGACTACCCTGCCTTTAACTCTGTTATCAAGGTTTTTAGTGTGCAATATGTACTTTCTATAAAAGTACAATTATGCATATTTGTATATTTTTTTTTATAGAGAGACAACTCTCACCTGTTCATTTTAAGACAGCTCTTTCTTCTGTTTTCACATACATTTGGGGGTTTCTCCTTTATTTTTTCACAACAAAACAGAGAGTAGTTCTCTTCATTGTTGTTTGCCCAAAAAGTGCCTAAAGATGTGTCATATCTCAAACAGAAGTCAACCCTCGCACCTTCTTCACCGAATGGTACCAGTGTGAGCTTAAAGGAGAAACAGTCCATCCTACCATTGTTTGACCCAGGTACGTGCTCAGCCAACAGATCAAAATGACTCCTCCATGAATCTAAAGAGGTACGTACATACACCATCTTATCAAAACACACATTCAGCACACGAACGATTCCTCTTAGAGTTGAAGTCCCAGAAAGCAGCTCCAGACTCTCCAGTTCCAGCTTCTGCTTGTGAACCCGCAAGGATAGCTCCTCTACGGTCTGTGGAAGAGTGAAGAGAGGAACCATGTAATACCCCTTATCTTCATTTAAGTCACTCTCCAGAGGGCCTGATGGTCCAGTTACTCCCCGAGCGTCAAACTGTTTCACTGAGACGAGACTCAAACCGAAGGCGTCAGCAAAGGATACTCTTCGGCTGCTTGAAGGGGGAGGCAGGGAGTCATCGGAGGACACTGAACTCCGTCGTCTTGGTATGGGTGAAGATTTGGGCTTGATTCCCTCCAGACCCAGAGACTCCTCATCCTCATCCCAGGGGCAGGTTACCGGCAAGCTCAGGAGGTTAGAGCTGGCCCCAATGGGGCTTTCCAGCGTTCCCACAGACTCCATCCGGCAATGTGGGACAGAGTGAGAGGAACTCAGCCAGTCGACCAGCAACTGACGTGCTGTGACAACTTATGGAACCAAGGTACATTTGACATTGTAGCGAAAAGCCAGCTCTATATTTAGGGCAGAAACAACTTGAGCTATGCAGTCCGAGCTCGGGGGAGCAATGAAAAATGTCACAGACACATTTCAAACAACATAACATTGTTATGCATACACAGATACATATCAATGTCTTAAAGCTATACTGTGTGATATTTTCCCCCATCTAGCAGTGAAAAGGTATATGACCATCCAGTGAATAATAGTTTCTGTTGCTTTCAATTCTGATTTCGTTTTAACTCCTACAGTGGCCGATTTAGTCCAAGATTAACATGGCAATCCCCCTCTTCACATTCGACACGATGCCAAAGGCGAAGCTTGAATTTATGGGTATGTCCCTCTTTGGCTAATGTACTTAAAAGATGGAGGAGCAACATGGCGACCAGCATTTGAACCCCTCAATATGTATTTTCAATGGCATATTATAAACTTACGAGAATACTTGAAAGAAGTAAATATACATTAATGAGCACATATATGTTTGAAAGAACAAAGTGTCTTTAGCTAAGAATAAACTAAAACAGTTACACAGTGTAGCTTTAAAGCAGATGATAGAAGTTAGAAAAATGTGAGGGTGAGTAAATGATAACAGATTTTTTTTGGGTGATCCTTTTAATCATTCTAGTGAGTTGTACACATGCTAAATTGCTAAAAATAAGCACATGCTGTTTTAAATTGTATTCATAAATATTCATATTCATGTAAGTCTGTTTTGACTAAATAAATTTAAGCTCAGCAGCAAGTACCAGAAAACTGTACCAGAATTGATTAGTCTGCTTTAGTTGAAAAAAAACTACAACTTGCAGAATTGCTTAACTTGTTTCTGATGAAGGAATCTCAGTACAGCGTTCCTGGTAATTTTGATGGAACCGCCGCTTATGACAGAATACAGTGTTTCATTAGAGAACCATGAAAGGTTGTAAATAGCATTCTAATAGCATATTATGTTTAGTTTTAGCATTTTCTTTAACCTTTAAAGTGAATAAATATATTGATTTATTATGTCAAAATGATGACGATAATGTTGTACTGTATACATACATAGAACAATAGTAGGGGGAAATTTTTTAGAGTTCACTTTACATTTGTACACTGTCAAAAACCTATAATATCGTGTTGGTAAAGAGTGGGATGAATGAAATCCATGCTGAGTCAAATCTATTTCTACTAAGTTTCCATAGCTTTAGATCCATCTGTTTCCTTTTAAATCTGATGATGAGTTAAAATTGCATTGAGACATCTCTAAGTCCTTAATACCTAAAAACAAAAACACAAGCACACAGTTGTTAAATGTTGCACATTTCTTAATATACAAACCCTATTCCAAAAAAGTTGGGACACTGTACAAATTGTGAATAAAAAAAGGGATGCAATCATTTACAAATGTCATAAACTTATATTTATATTCACAGTAGAATATAGATAACATATCAAATGTGAAAGTGAGACATTTTGAAATGTCATGCCAAATATTGGCTTATTTTGGATTTCATTAGAGCTACACATTCCAAAAAAGTATGGACAGGTAACAATAAGAGGCCGGAAAAGTTAAATGTACATATAAGGAACAGCTGGAGGACCAATTTGAAACTTATTAGATAAATTAGCAATATGATTGAGGAATAAAAAGAGCCTCTCAGAATGGCAGTGTCTCTCAGAAATCAAGATGGGCAGAGGATCACTAATTCCCCCAATGCTGTGGCAAAAAATAGTAGAGCAATATCAGAAAAGAGTTTCTCAGAAAAAAATTATATCATCCACAGATTTAGAGAAACTGGAACAATCTCTGTGTGTAAGGGTCAAGGCCAGAAAACCATACTGGGCACCTGTGATCTTCAGGCCCTTAGAAGTGCAGGCATTTTCTCTGGGCCAATGCTCATTTAAAATGGACTGTGGCAAAGTGGAAAACTGTTCTTTGGTCAGACAAATCAAAATTTGAAGTTATTTTTGGAAAACTGGGACGCCATGTCATCCAGACTAAAGAGGACAAGGACAACTTAAGTTGTTATCAGCGCTCAGTTCAGAAGCCTGCGTCTCTGATGGTATGGGGTTGCACGAGTGCATGTGGCATGGGCAGCTTACACATCTGGAAAGGCACCATCAATGCTGAAAGGTGTATACAAGTTCTAGAACAGCATATATTCCCATCCAGACGTCCTCTCTTTAAGGGAAGACCTTGCATTTTCCAACATGACAATACCAGACCACATACTGCATCAATTACAACATCATGGCTGCGTAGAAGAAGGATCCGGGTACTGAAATGGCCAGCCTGCAGTCCAGATCTTTCACCCATAGAAAACATTTGGTGCATCATAAAGAGGAAGATGCGACAAAGAAGACTTAAGGCATTTGAGCAACTAGAAGCCTGTATTAAACAAGAATGGGACAACATTCCTATTCCAAAATTTGAGCAACTTGTCCCCTCAGTCCCCAGACGTTTGCATAAAAAGAAGAGGGAATGCCACACAGTGGTAAAAACGGCCTTGTCCCAACGTTTTTGAGATGTGTTGATGTCATCTATGTTGTATTCTAAAAAATTAAACTTCCACATCATTGCATTCTGTTTTTATTCACAATTTGTACAGTGTCCCAACTTTTTTGTAATAATTTTAATTTATGAGTATTTTTAAATACATTTCTCACCTGTAGTAACTCGGTTTGAAGGGGCCGTGTTTGCTCAAGCCCATGTATTTGGCTTGATCATCGGAGAGTTCAGTCAGGTGTGCATCAAAGGTCTGAAGATGCAGGCTTGCAACATACTCATCTGGTACACAAAATAGTGAATCAGACATCATTTTGATTTAGTATGGATGAACAATAAGTTCTGGCAGGTCCATTGCGTTTTTTTATACCTAGTTTCTTGGGAAGAAGGTAGACATCTTGCTTGTAACGGCCCTCCGGGGCATTGAAGAGCTCGATCAATGCTAAAGCCTAGAATGTAACAGAAAAATAAACATGTAAACAATTTCAAACCCAACAATTTCCCAGGTCTGTCATGCTTCCCATGTCATGTACATTCTGTTGTACTAAATACAAATGTACTTTCAAAAGTTTTATTGTTCCCCCCAGCTAGTCTTTAATGTTTAGGCTAAGCAAGAGTGGAAGAAACTTCAGCCTTTAGGCTATAAAACCTAATTTAAATTCATGTATTAGCAAACTGCGTCATACCTGTGTGGTGGCTGTGATGGAAAGCACGTATATCGGTACAGTGGAGGAGCTTAGATTAAGGACACGGCCCTGGAATCAAATGGGGTAAAACAGTAACCTTGTCATTAACGTTAAATAATATGCCATGAAGGTTGTAACCAGGAAGTGTTGATTATATTCTTAACATGATTTACACATGTAGGACATGTTCCTAGATCCTTTGTTGTTCCAGGAACATGCCTTTCTTGTTTTTCACTCTTGCTCAAAAGTTTACAGATCCCTTGTAGAATCTGCTAAATTCTTTTTTTTTTTTTTTTATTTATTTTTAATTTATTTTTAATTTATTTTATTTTTTTATTATGCAAACAGACAAGTACAATATTTACAAAATAGAAGTAAGATGCAAAATACAAATACAAGGGCCAACAAAACATAACATGCCAGTACGATGTGTGCGTGTGTATGTATGTGTGTGTGTGTGTGTGTGTGTGTGTGTGTGTGTGTGTGTTTGTGCGTGTAACTGGTGTGGGAGTGTTAATGTATGAATAAAGAATCATGTAGGGAAGTACAACAGACATAACCAAAAAATATATGTGTATAAATAAGGAAATAAAATGGGGTATGAAGAAGGTGACAACAGCAATAGTAATAGCAATATTAATAATAATAACAATAATAATGATAAATCCAATTAATTAGAAATGACAAATAGTATTAATAGTATTATCAGTAGTAGTAATGACAAACATATATACAAATATACTCTTTTCATCCGGAATGAGGGGAAGGTTAAAGGGGTCAGGAAGAGGACAAATAAAAACAATAGTAGTAATAGTAATAATAATATTAATAATGGTAGATATTGATAAAGTCATTAATAGTGATAATAATAGTAGTGGTAACAATGATTTTAATAATAATAACAATAAAAATAATTATAATAATGGTAATATTGATCAGCTATTAATAACAAGGTATTATAAAGCTTTGATACCCCTCATGGCCATGGCATAGGATAGACCTCTGCCAGAGTCGTAATGCAATGGGCTATCAAGGTGAGGTGCTGCCAGGGTCCCGAGATCCATGCCCATCCCCCAGCTGTTCCATAGATGCCACGCTGACCCTATCTTTGTGTTTTTTGTTGTTGTTGTTGTCTGATGTGTTTGTCAACTAGTGTATAATGCATTAAAACAAACGTGGCGTGTAGCATGGAACCTGCCCAGTCCAAAGCCCACGCAGGCCGCCATGTCCACGCCACATTTACCCTATATATGTGCCTTTTTTTTTTCTTTTTCTTTTTTTTTTTTTTTTTTCTCCTGATTTAAACTAGTTTTATGCTCCAAATGAATGTGTGTGCACCTCACCTAATATGTAAAGCATTAAAACAGCGCGACAACTACTAGCTGGAGGGCGAAAGACCAAGGCCCCCGGCCCCACCTCACCCCCACCCACGACTAATCAGAACCGCACATGACAGGGATTAGTATGCCACAACCATCCAGGGTCCACAAGCGCAGAGAGAGAGAGAGACAGAGAGAGAGAGAGAGAGAGACAGAGAGAGAATAGAAAGAGAGAGAATAGAAAGGGAGATAGAGATAGAGAGATAGATAGAGAGAGAGATAGAGACAGAGAGAGATTCCAATATAATCTTATAAGCAATTTTATTTATTTAATAATAGTCTGTGTTGCTACCTCTTCCTGAAACCCCCCCCCCCCCCCATTATTGATGGTGTATCATTAAGGGTGGCTTCAGACAAAGAAGGTGAGTGGATTCATGACTGTTGGAAGTTAAACAGAGCTGACCAAGAAGGGTGTAATTCTGATGTATCATTTTGAGTAGAGGTAGACAAGTTTTCCATGGAGATGTACTCTATTAGTAAATTTTTCCAAGTTGTAATGTGTATGGTGTTTCTTGATTTCCAGTTCATGAGGATAGTTTTCTTGGCGATGGTTAGGGCCACTAGGAGTAACTGACTGTTTGTACTGTCTAAACTGATTATGGATATGTCACCTAATATACAGAGAGAGGGAGATAGTGGGATGTGACAACCCATAAGGTTGGATAGTGAGTCAGTAACGTTCTCCCAAAATGTTTTAACTGAGGTGCAATGCCAAATAGCGTGTAAATAGGTGTCTGGGGTGTTTTGTGTGCAATGTGAGCATGTTTCTGAAGAAAAACCCATTTTAAATAATTTCTGTCCAGTTAGGTGGGATCTATGAAGAACTTTATACTGTATAAGTTGTAAGTTGGCGTTTTTTGTCATGAAGTAAATATTTTTACAAATTTGTGACCAGAAAGCGGCATTGGGAGTAATGGATAAGTCTGATTCCCATTTAGCATTGGGCAGGCTTAATGTGTTGTCTGATTTGGATATTATTTTATATATTTTGGAGAGTAGTTTTTTGGGGGATGTTATATTAATTAGCTCTAAGATTGGAGGAGGAAGATCTAGATTAATTGTCTGAGTGTCGATTTTTGATTGAATAGATGACTTGATTTGTAAATATTCCAAAAAACAATTACTCCCAATGCCGTACTTCAGAACTAAGTGGGAAAATGGTGCCCAGTTATTATTAAGGAGGATGTGTTGAAGTTGTGTGATGCCCTTATCTACCCATGTGCGTAAGTTGAGTGGCTTCTTGTTAACTATAAAATCAGGGTTATTCCAGATCGGGGTGAATTTAGATGGTGCAAGAGGAGTGTTTGTGATTTGATGAAATTTCCACCAGGCTGTCAAAGCTGCGGCTATTGTTGGTGTTTTAAAACAGTGATGCTTTTTGATTGTCTGAGTATGGAAAGGTAGTTCTGAAATGTTAATGTCTTTGCAAATTGACTGTTCAACATCTAGCCATGTGCTTTCTGATGGGTTAGGATGAATCCATTTGTATATATTTTGGAGTTGATTGGCCAAAAAATAGTGGTAGAAATGTGGTGCTTCCAGTCCTCCTTGTGCTTTTGGTTTCTGTAGAGTAGTCAATTTAATTCGTGGGGTCTTATTTTTCCAATAGAATTTAGTGACGATTGAGTCTAGTGATTTAAACCAAGTGAGGGTGGGTAGTGCAGGAGTCATTGTAAATAAATAGTTTAATTTAGGGAGTATAGTCATTTTGATTACTGATATTCTGCCCATAATGGATAGTGGTAGATTCATCCAGCGGTACAGGTCATCATTTATTGTTTTCAGTAATGGTGTAAAGTTGAGTCCAAACAGCTCTGACAGCCTAGGGGAAATATTAATGCCTAAGTATGTGATATAGTTGGTGCACAAAGGAATAGGTGGTGTCTGGGATGTCACATCCAAGCTGTTGGAATGTAATGAGAGTATAGCAGATTTACTCCAGTTAATCGAGTATTCAGAGATATTTGAGAATGAATCAATGAGTTTAATCGTTTCTTGTAGTGATGATGGAGGATCTTGTAAATATAGCAATATATCATCAGCGTAAAGACTAATTTTGTGGTGCATGTTTATTGTTTGAATTCCTTTAATGTAGCTGTTTTGACGGATAGCTGCTGCTAATGGCTCAATGAAAATGGTAAATAATGAAGGTGAGAGTGGGCATCCTTGTCTAGTCCCCCGTTGTAGTGTGAAGGTGCGTGATGTTAATCCATTAGTGATGACAGTGGCTGAAGGTGATGTATATAGAATTTTGATCCAATTAATGAATGACTCCCCAAAACCAAACCTCTCTAATGTGGAAAACAGGAACTTCCAATTGACCCTATCAAAAGCTTTTTCTGCATCGAGACTAACTATGATGGTTTTGGTTTTTTGAGTTGATGAATAATGCATTAAGTTAAATAGTCTACGTGTGTTACTGGATGAGAGTCTACCTTTGATGAAACCGGTTTGATCTGGATGGATTATAAATGGTGTGACTTTTTCTATTCTATGCGCTAGTGCTTTAGTGATGATTTTAATGTCTACATTGATTAGGGAAATCGGGCGATAACTTGAAGGTAATGTTGGATCTTTATTTGGTTTAAGAAGGAGTGAAATTGTGGCAGTGTTTATACTATCTGGGAGTTTTGATTTTTGTTTTGATTCAGTTATCATACGGATGAAGAGTGGCGATAAAGTTGACCAAAAGTGTTTGTAGAACTCAGCAGGGAATCCATCAGGGCCTGGTGCTTTATTGTTTGGCATGAGTTTAAGGGCATTCAAAAGTTCATATTCTGATAAGGGTGCTTCAAGAGTATTTATATGATCTTTACTGAGTTGAGGCAAGTTGATATTGTTGAGAAATGAGTTGATTTCTTTCTGATCTGGGTCTTTATCGGAGGAATATAATTTACTGTAAAAATTGTGAAAGATTTGATTTATTTCTTCTGGTGAGTTGGTGGAATTCCCTGCTGTTTCTCTAATCACTGGTATTGTAGCTTTTTCTTTATTTTGTTTGATTTGATTTGCCAGATATTTACCAGATTTGTTATTATGATGGAAGCTTTCTTGCCTTAGCCTATGAATTAGGAATTGTGTATGTTTATTGATTAATTCATTCAATTTGAGTTTATATTTTCTTAATGAATCCTGTGTTTCTTCTGTTGGGTTATTGATGTTAATGTCTTCTAGTTGTTTAATTTTTTGTTCCAATTCTACCTGTTTGTCCTTTTCCTTCCTTTTTTTGTAAACAGAGAATGAAATTTTTTTCCCTCTTAGTACGGCTTTTCCCGTTTCCCACAGAAGAGATGGGGATACTTCCGGGGAGTCATTCATCTCTAGAAAGCATGCCCACTCTCGTTTGAAATAACTGTCAAAATCATGATCTTTCAGGAGAGATGTGTTAAATCGCCATCTGGTAGTAGGTTTATTTCGACTAGTTGTGTTCCACTTTAATGTTACCGGGGCATGATCACTAATTACTATTGGATGGATCTTTGATTCAGAAATGTTTGATATGATAGAATTACTGGTAAGAAAGAAGTCAATGCGGGAATATGAGTGGTGTACTGGTGAGTAGAATGAGTATTCTTTACTGTTAGGATGCTGTAGACGCCAACTATCGCCAAGACCAAAATCACTCATGAACTGTTTTATGGTTTCTGCAGATTTCCAAATGCGTTTATTGCCTAAACTATTACATTTATCCATTGTTGAATCTAGAACTGTGTTGAAATCACCTGCAATTATGACTGGACAATTAGAAAATTTTGAAATTGAAGAAAAAAAAGTCTGAAAAAAAGCTGGGTCATCTGTGTTTGGGCCATATAAGTTACCAATTGTGACAGGGCTATTATTAATGGAGATGTTTATGATAATGAAACGTCCTTCAGAGTCTGTAATGGTGGAATTATGAACAAAAGTGATTTTTTTTATTTATTAGAATGCATACTCCTCTTTGTTTTGTGTTGTAGTGAGCCGAGAATAAATGACTATAATTTGATGATTTAATATTTTTATAATCTGATTCTGATAGATGTGTTTCTTGCAGGAGACATATGTCAGCTTGTAGTTTATTTAAATGATTAAAAACTTTGACCTTCTTTGTCTGAGAACCAAGTCCACGAACATTCCAGGTTACAAAAGTGATAGATGACATGTTTTAGTGAAAAATAGACAGAAATGTATATTACCGGTAATGTGTGGGCCTGTTAGTACTGTATATGTATTCATGTGAGTGTATATATTCGACTGTGTGTAGTAGTGTATATGTGTGTGTGCAATGTTGTTAGCAGAATAACATAAATACAGAAACAACTGACAGAATATGCACAGCAGAACAGCAAATTCTAATTGCTTTAACAAATAAGAGGGATCATACAAAATGTATGTTATTTTATATATATATATTTTTTTTTTGTATCTGTCCTGAATAAGCTATTTTACATGGTATATAAAAGATGTGTGCATATAGTCTACAAGACAAAAAACAGCCATGGATCATCCAGGGAACGACACAGTATTGAGAATCGAGGGTATGTAAACTTTTATACGGGTCATTTGAATAAATTCAGCTGTTTTTTTGTCTTGTAAACTTTAAATGTCTTTATGTAAAATATCTTATTAAAGGACAGTAATAAATAAAAAATAACATGCATTTAGTTTGATCCCTCTTATTGTGTTAAAATAATTAACATTGATTGATTCTGCAAGGGGTGTGTAAACTTTTGAGCACGACTGTATGTGCATTATCCACCTTATTTTTAACATAAGAGCAGCACAGCATTTTTTTTCCTTGAGTGTGTGAGGCTTTCTGTGTCAGTTATTTTGTGTCTGTGTCAGTTATAAATAACTGTTTTAAGTTATTTTATTTTGTTGCAAACTTGTATTTGTTATCATATTTTCATTTAATATCAGAATATTTAAACACACTGGTTTGTAACAGTTTTACCATTTACTGCACTTTGTTGTTTTTTATAGTTATTTACCCATAGCAGATAATGAATCTGAAGTCTTGCACATTCACAGGAAATAGCTTATTTCCGTGTTAAAAAATAAGGTGTTTTATATTTCTCATAGTATCCATTCACCTCAGCTAGAAGAACTATTCTCTTTCCATCCGGCCAGATAATGTGATCCACTTGTGCTCTCACATGCTGCCATGCTAACTCCGGGGTTCTCAAACAGGTCTGAAAATTCAACAGTTAATACAAATTATAAGAAACGCAAGCAATTCAATTACAAGCATTCAATTGTCATCACTAATCGTGCATCTTATCGTGTCCTACGGCCACTTACAACATCGATTTCTGTATTAGAGCGTCCCATGTTGCAGACAACGCAACCATTCTTCATTAGGTCCATGTGCTCCCTCACAACAACATTTTTGTTTCCTGTGTAGATTTAGTTGTCAAAGGAAATAACACTGTAAGTGTTAAGTACAGCAATCCATTGCTTTATTTATATTGTGCAACTTGCCTGTGCAGGTGATGACCATGTCCACTTGTCTTACAATATCACCTAGTTTGGACAATCGAAAGCCATCCATGCTATTTGAAATAGAACTGGTTGTCAGGTGTGATACTACTGTCATGGATAGTTTTTTTCTTTCTTTCAAATAACTAATGTCTTACCATGCTTGTAGAGCGCAGATGGGGTCGATTTCAGTCACATACACAACAGATCCCATTGCTTTCAGAGCAGCAGAACAACCTTTTCCCACCTGTGGGCATCAATATTTACACTTACACAAACTAATGCAGGTGACGGACACATTTCTCAGCTGGCATATTGACAATAGAGACAAAAATGTATTTGAATCAGGAAATTTACCTCCCCGTATCCACATACAGCCACCTGCTTTCCCCCAAACATTACATCAGCTGTCTTTTTAAGACTGAGGTATATAGGAATGAGACAGAAAGTAGTTTTAATCATTAAAATACTGTTAATTTAGTAATTTAATGCATACAAATATAATATGTACTGTATACCATCATCTTACCTATCCAGAATAGACTCCCTGCAGCAGTAGAGGTTGTCAAACTTCTGTTTAGTGACAGAGTCGTTTACATTTATGGCCGGTACACAGAGTTTTCCAGCTTTAGAGAGGTGATGAAGCCTGATATATGTGACGCAAACATTTTTTCTTTACATATGCAAAGCTGTTTAGTGTAGTGTAGTGCCATTTTCTCTTTAATATGGAATTAAAGCTTGTTTTATGAAGAGCATTTTTGCTTTTTTATGCACAAGTGACAAATGACGAGGCTTAGAATGTGACTCAACCTGTGAATGCCGGTGATACTTTCTTCAACAATACCCTTGACTTTCTTGAAGAGGTGAGGATATTTCTTGTATATCCAATGTGTCATATCTCCTCCATCATCGAGGATCTAAAGAAATAAAAAGCCATTAACAAACTTCTATTTGCAGGAGAAAACAGACAAGATGAGATAACACTATTGATTCTTGAAGGGAAAGTGGTCTCGTATCGTTGAAGTGAATCCTACCATGTTTGGCTCCCAGCCCTCCACATTTACACAGTGATCAATACACCACCAGAAGTCATCCTCAGATTCTCCCTTCCATGCAAACACTGGAAAATCTGCCATGGAGAGCAGAGGACACAACAAGGGAGAAAGCAAAAAGGGTAACTTAGCAGATGCCAACACCAAAAATGAACAATGGAGTCTAACTAATTATCATTAGGCAACTAGAATAGGAGTTTATTTTTCACCTTGCTCTGCTAAAGCAGCAGCCACTTCATCCTGAGTGGAGAAAATATTGCAGGCTGCCCACCTGCACTGAGCCCCTAACACAGTCAGAGTCTCCAGCAGCACCTGTTGAGAGAAATGTATATTTAAACACACTACCGTTCAAAGGTTTGGGGTTGGTAAGGTTTTGTTATAGAATTGAATATATTTTAAAATGTAATTTATGATGCAAAGTTGAATTTTCAGCATCCAGTCTTCAGTGTCACATGATTATTCAGAAATCATTTTGATATGCCGATCAGCTTCTCAAGAAACATTTATTATTATTATCAATGTTGAAAACAGTATAGCTTAATATTTTGTGTTCAAAAGAACAGCATTTATTTGAAATTGACAACTTTCATAACATTATAAATGCCTTTATTCTCACGTTTGATCGATCTAAGGTGTGCTGAAAGTATTCTTTTTTTTTAAACCTAAACAGTAGTATATATAAATTTGCACTGTATAATCAACTTAGATAGGGGATATTGGAGTTGATAGGGATTTCATGTAGGGATGCACCAATATGAATATTTAGGCTGATACCGATAACCGATAATTGTTTATACTTGTAAGCCAATAACCAATATTTTAGCCTATAAATCTAAATCCAAATTCAAATTTTTGAGAGCCTGATTACAAGTCTCAAAAGTCCCACTATTAAAATCCATGTCCCAGGCATTATAATGGGAACATTATAATTGTATGTAGCCTTTATGACACATTGCACTTAACCGTATTTTCTTTTTTTGAAGCGACTCAGTGACTTTGAACAGGGCACATCTGAAGTGTCCCAGCTGAAGGAAACAATTAATTATTTATCTGCTTTAATATATCAGCCAACTTTTCTTATCGTCCCAATACCAATGACATTAAAAATTAATATACACTCAACTAAAGGATTATTAGGAACACCTAATAATACTGTGTTTGACCCCCTTTCACCTCCAGAACTTCCTTAATTCTACATGCCATTGATTCAACAAGGTGCTGAAAGCATTCTTTAGAAATGTTGGCCCATACTGATAGGATAGCATCTTGCAGTTGATGGAGATTTGTGGGATGCACATCCAGGGCACTAAGCTCCCGTTCTACCACATCCCAAAGATGCTCTATTGGGTTGAGATCTGGTGACTGTGGGGGCCATTTTAGTACAGTGAACTCATTGTCATGTTCAAGAAACCAATTTGAAATGATTCAAGCTTTGTGACATGGTGCATTATCCTGCTGGAAGTAGCCATCAGAGGATAGATAAATGGTGTTCATAAAGAGATGGACATGGTCAGAAACAATGCTCAGGTAGGCCATGGCATTTAAACGATGCCCAATTGGCACTAAGGGGCCTAAACTGTGCCAAGAAAACCTCCCCCACACCATTACACCACCACCAAAGGCCTGCAAAGTGGTAGCAAGGCATGATGGATTCATGTTCTCATTCTGTTTACGCCTAATTCTGCCATCGGCCTCAAGGTTGTGCGTGCTGTGGCTTCACAAATGCTTTGCTGCATACCTCGGTTGTAACGGCTGGTTATTTCAGTCAAAGTTGCTCTTCTATCAACTTGAATCATTCGGCCCATTCTCCTCTGACCTCTAGCATCAACAAGGCATTTTCGCCCACAGGACTGCCGCATACTGGATGTTTTTCCTTTTTCACACCATTCTTTGTAAACCCTAGAAATGGTTGTGTGTGAAAATCCCAGTAAGTGAGCATATTGTGAAACACTCAGACTGGCGCTTCTGGCCCCAACAACCATGCCACGCTCAAAATTGCTTAAATCAACTTTCTTTCCCATTCTGACATTCAGTTTGGAGTTCAGGAGATTGTCTTGACCAGGACCACACCCCTAAATGCATTGAAGCAACTGCCATGTGATTGGTTGATTAGATAATTGCATTAATGAGAAACTGAACAGGTGTTCCTAATAATCCTTTAGGTAAGTGTATATCGGCCGATACCGATATGGTGGCCGATATATCATGTTTTATTTGTGCTGCTGACCTTGTATAACAGGTTTTGTTTCTGTAGTAACTGTAGTAGTTTTGTAGTATTTTTTTCTGTCTGCATGATATAGAATAAAAATGCTGTGACGATTACAGATGCAGATACAGACTTACAGCTGTCTGGGCTGTGACGTGGGTACATCCCACTATTTTAGCCCCTGCCAGTGGTTTTTCTCCTTGAGCTGCTTTTCTTAAGGCCATTAGTGCAGTCATCTCTTCAACAAATAAAGGTGCACAAAAATTCATTACATTCCTTTATGTAGTCTGGTTGCATAATGTGTATTTCTTGCTTATATGTAGTAAACTGTATGCCTACCATCCTCAGCAAGCTCTATCTCTCGGCGGCCATAGTCTGCCAGCTTGATGTTTTTGACGCAGAAGTCCCCGTTCCCTTTGGAGTTAATCTGTAGCCTGTCTCGAGGAAAGACCTCATCCTCTAGATTTTCTGCATCTGAACCCCCTAAAAATAATAAAAGAAGTAAGGAAACTGGAATCAGAGATTGTGATGAAAATATAAAGAACTACTAAAAACATTCCAATTTTCCAGTTTTAATAAGCTTTCATCTACCTGAGCTGTTGCTGTCTGTGGAGGATTGAGAAATAGAGTGGGACAGAGAGCGGCGTCCCGTCTTTGTTAATCGACTGTTGAATTCTTGCGTCTGCTCAGGATACTGGATTTGCTAAGGGAAAAACATATATATATATATATGGTTTAATTTGTATTCAAATATCTTAATAATAAATATAATCTCAAGATAAAAATGGACAATTATACTGAGAAATCAAAATACAAAATTTTAACATTACATCTCAGTATAATTGTCCATTTTTATCTAGTTGAGATGATTGATCAAGTTTTGATATTTGAATACAATTGAAACCAGAGTTCCAAAATATTATAGCCATTTCTCAAAATAATAGAAGCATTATAACGATTTATCTTTATAGGAATATTTGGACGTTACATTCACAAAAATGATTTCAAGTACAGGCAGGAGATCTTAAAGACCAGCTATACAGTAACTAGCACTTGCTTACTAACTCACAAACTAAACTAAGAAAGGAAAACTTGAAATTAAACACGCCATCATTTTTATTTGTTTGTTAAGGTCCTTTGTTTTAACTTCTGGTAAAATGCATTCACTGAGTATTTAAATAAAAAGTGCTGACACTGATCAACTATATAAGCAAGTTAATGAAAAAAAGTTAACTTGAGCACCAGTTAAAATAAATCTTCACTCTAGGGTTAGAAATAAAAATGTGTCGCTGTATTCAATAAACTAATATAACACTACTCAATACAAAACAATATACAAACTTCTACAAATCACAAAAACTGACCACAAGAAATGTTTTAGTTTCACATTACCCACTTCTAACAAAAGGCAAATTCTTCCTAAAGAGATTAGAAATACCTTGATGTTAAGTGATAAAACAGCATCTTTTGATTCCCTGTTTTTAGTGAGACTAACCAGGCTGTAGACTTTCCTCATGGTGTCTAATCCGCTTGAGAAATGCGTAGAAAAACTCCCACGTAAGCATTTAAAGGCTGAATCACAACAGTAATTGTTGTGCCATAATGTTTAATAAGCGGGCTTGAGAAGCATGGGTCCACTGTCAGATGAAATCCTACACTGTGAGAACAAAGCCTTTACAATAAATTCTCTCTCTTGTCAGCTCACGCGATTCGACAATGATTAAAGTCTGTGAGGTCACAAAAGTTCCTACAAGTCATTTATTAATTCTGGCCCAGCTGCTACCGTATGATGTTAAGTGCACTGGTCTGTGTTCAGCCCTCTGCTCATGGTTGTTAATGAGGATCAAGAACTGGTTATTTGGTTACACGTCATTTAGCAGGCATGTTTGATCTAAAATGACTTTCTATTACTAAAAGGACAGTCCCCTTGGAGCAACCTGAGGTCAAGTGTCTCATTCAAGGACAAAATGGAGGTAGAGCAACTACATTTAGGTCACCAAACCTATTTACTCCTACCTCATGCGGTATAATAAAACAGCCAGTTTTCTTCATACAGAGACAGTCCCCAACTGGGGGTTTTAAGGATAAAATGGAGTTAAGGGAACTTAATGGCTCTCAGATTCAAAGCTTACTCCTTCCAGTGATTAAAACCAGAACATTTAGGTAACCAGATAGGTTACCCCTACCCCACCTAAAATAAAACTACCAGGTCGCTTCTCACAGAGACTTTGGCACAACGTATAGGGTCAAGTGTTAAAGGACAAAATGGGTTTCCAAATATGTGCACTCCACAAACATTAAATTCCTTACAAATCTGATATTACACAGGAAATTGAGAGTTCTGTTGCTTTTGGGACATTCCTGTTGAAGCAACCTGGGATCAAGCACCTTGTTGATGGACAAAATGGTGATAAAGGTCCTCACCAACTCTCAGATTCTCATTTTCCAAGGATTAACCTCAGCACTTCCATGCATTCAAATGTCCAGGACAGACATTTAAACCCCTCTAAATCTGGTATGCAACAGGAAATTGATAGTTCTGTTGCTTAAGGGACATTCTCATTGAAGCAAGATCAAGCACCTTGTTGAAGGACAAAATAGTGGTAAAGTGTGTGTTACCAGCCCAGATTAGAAACAGGAAATTGAACGTAGTAACAAGTCTACATGGTACATTTAGTAAACACTTAACAATGCTTTAACATATTTTGTAAAAGCACTTACTCTTTTTGTTCTTGGCGCTTCACTAACAGCTCCATCATTTGCATCGAACACTTCCTCGCTGTTCTGCATTGTTACGAGAGCAGGCCGCCAGTTGGTTGCCGCCTCCAGCATTCTCAATAACTTGGAGCTAATTGTTGGTGGTTTTGAAGAATCTCCATCTTCTCTTTCCAGAGCTGAAGAAATTGCAGCTTCGCCATTCTGGCTGCTCTCTTCTATGCTTCCATTGTCTTCCAATGGTGGAGTTGCAGTCTGAATATCTGGTTCAGTGTTGAGACTGCTGTCCATTTTTATGTGTTTATTTGAGAGTTACAGAAGTTACAGACAGTTGCTCTTTTAAACAGACATGGGTTTTAAAGGTGTATAAACATTGAAAACTGATTGTGGAAACAGAGGCTGTGAATAGCATAGGGGCAGAGGAGGGTTTTCAAGAATCTTTGGGATTGGTTTAATACTGTTTGATGCTGTTAAACGGTCGGTGGTGACTACTGGGTTTGATATTGGGTTCAGGGTTGTACCCCCTTATAGCTACACTACCATTCAGAAGTTTGAAGTCAATCAGTAGTTTTTATAGTTATTTTTTTGAAAGAAATTAATACTTTTATTCTGCAAGGGACATTAAATTCATGATTCACATTCAGTTTTAAATTAGTTATTGTGTTCACCGTTATGAATTATAGGATGATAATAGTGTTCTTTTTTATTTTCAGGAGATTTCAAACTATCATTAAAGTAATATAATGTTTGAGGAAAGTTTACAGGAAACTCGCCCGTTGTGTTGGCTAAACACAGTGACAGAAGGTCACCCCATTTAACAGGTTTTACTTCTGTTTTAGTTTCATTCTGAAGTGTAGCTAGATGGTCATTGCTAACTTTAACTTCTAACAGATTTAAAACCGATTTTTTTATTTTATTTATATTAGGGCTGGGCGATATGGCCCAAAAAAAAAATCCCCGATTTTTTCACCAAAAATTCGATTTACGATTTAAAACGATTTTTTCCCCCTCCTACTTAAAATCAGTCTGCAGATGACAAAGAAATTGTTCAAAACAAGTTTTAACTTTATTTTGTTTAGGTAAAATTAAATATTTGCAGCTTGGTAGAAGTGCCACCTGGGGTGCAAAACTTTCAGCATGTGAATAACCCCCGACTATTCCACAGTATAAATGGGCACCATATCTTTTGCAATATACAGTATACATATCAAAGGTTTATGAATTGATATGCAGATAAAATTAACTTTTATTAACAACAGTAATGTGCAAAAAAAGTATAGGGAAAATTTAAATGTAGCCTAATGCTCTTATTAAATATAGATTAGCATTGTTCTTCAATAGTCTCACACTGAACTGATCGACAGCTTCAGTGATTATTAAAGGAGCTCTTTACTTTACTGTAATTTAGTCACAATTTGAAGAAAAGTTTAGTTTTTCCTGAGACTGTGACTTCGTACTTTCCATACATTAGGGAGTGAAAATCGCTAATAAATCAATAAGTGCTCTTCTGCTGGTTATAGTGGTGGGCATTTCATATCTTTTTTAAAATAAAAATGCTACAAAATGGATTACACATTTAAAAAAAATAAACTAAAAAAAACATTCAACTATTTCTTTCACAAGACCCCTTTAAACTTTTAGTTTTACAAACCATCACATTAAAAATAACATTACAATCGGATATCTAGAGCTTTGAAGTGCTGGAAATAAGTGTGAAGCTCTTGAAAACCATTGGAAAGTGCTTGAATTTCAATCTCAAAAGGTTGTACGAATCCTGAGATAAATAATGACAACAACAACATTAAATCCATGTGGTTTTACTACAGTACAATCGTGGTAAATGTTGGTGTTTTGTGACTGAAACCCCTGACCTTCGCTCAGCTCTGTTTGATCTGATATCTGTGGTTTATAACAGAATTCTGCGCCGACCGCTTCCACTAGATCACAGTAGCAATGGTGTGTTGATTTAAACGGTCTCTCACTGGATCACCAGCGCTGTGTATCGTGTCTGTCACGAGATTGGCCCGTGTGTGAGCTCGCGCTGCGTTCGTGTCAGCGCAGCTTTAAATGAGTATAGCGCCTACCGCGGTTCCGTTCAGACTTCAAACACACTTTGCAGCGGGGTATTGTTAATTGTTCTGTGAAAAACTGAACCAATTACGAATGACACGGTATGTTGTTAGACGCGATCCTTGTTGTTTGTGTACCTCTGTGGCAAACGCGCGCGGGGAGGGCTGAGCCATTACGGGAGCTCAGAGGGGAGCGTCGGCGGATTTGAAAGAGAAAACCGATTTTCATTCACAAAAATCGTCGTAAACTAAAAACTCGAATTAATTCATAAAATCGATTTATCGCCCAGCCCTAATTTATATATTATACACTGTCTGATCCAGTAGCAGCTCCTTGCAGTAAATTTAGGCAGGGCAGATTTTGTAAGCTTAAAGGGTTTTTCACCCCAAAATTTAAATTATTTAATTAATTACTCACCCTCATGTCGTTGGACACCCATAACACCTTCGTTCATCTTCGGAACACAAAAGAAGATATTTTTGTTGAAAGCTGATGGCTGAGAAAGGCTTCAAAAAGGCCTCCATTGGCATTCAGTACATTTCCACTGACCCACTCACAAGACCCATAAAAGGCACTAAAGACTTCGTTACAAAGTCCTTCTCACTACAGTACCTTCAAATGTGTCCTCCGAAGGTAGCATTTTCCAGGTTTCGAACGCAGCCATCTTGGTCTTCTGGAGCGAGGTTAACGTGAGGTAGCATTAAAAAAGTCTAAAAATCTGCCTCAATGGCAGCAGTTCCACGCTGCACTTCCATTTCTCACCACAGATTTACATTGGAAAAACTCTGGGGGCGCTGTAGAGCTGGGGAGGGCTCTGAGACGACTGCCCCGCTTTCAGAATCAATATCGTCTATGATCATGATTCATGTCTGCCGAAGCCATGCGCTAAATTTTAATATATCCTCTCAATTTACGACTTAAAATAGTCCAGAAAATAAGAGGTCTATGTTTGGATGAATCTTAAAGACACTTACAGACGATGCGCAGCTGGACTGATCAAGATGAACTGATGAAGTCTCTCAATTTTAACGTGGTCGCCTAAAAGGGTTGGTGGCTGCCCCTTTTTGTTGCACATTTTAATGGCTTGTTGATACTGCAATGTCGCCTACAGTAAACAAACTGTTAATTGGATCTGCTTCTTATAATGAAAGGTCAGCTGTATACAGTTCTCTCCAGTTCTGTTCATCACATCGATGTCCACATCCAGAGCATTTCCAATGAATGTGGGCTCAGTGGAAGTAAGAAAAGTAGCACCGCCTTGTGGTGAGTTGAATTCAGTGCCGTTTTGGAACTGTGGTGATTGTTTGCCAGTTTAGAATGAAATTGGGAAATAGGTTCTACAGATTTGTAAGCTTTTTTACAATTTATGTTTTATTTATTTTAAAAAGCATATTATCATGGTCGTGGACAAACAGCACAATTTTCCATGTTGGCGTATTGCAAAATAATTCCAGCAGGAGGAGCTGTCAAAAAAAAATAAAATAAAAAAAACAATTATTTTATATTCATATATAATTGTAAATAATTATGATAAATAATTGTAAGTAATTGTATATTTGTGTGTTTTAATATATTTTAATGAAATTACATTAAAATGTTATATGTAGGTTGTAGTTTTTCAGTATTTTGTGTTGCAATGGTTGTTTAAGATTACAAAACAAATACAAAAAAATATTTTAATGTCTACTAAATTATTACATATAGTAATAGTTTACATGAAGTGCCATATAAATATTAAGTCAAATGCCTAATTTGCTCAAAAAAGGATATGTAAGGAACAAAAAGAGGATATTAAGTGTGAAGTTTCAAAGTAAAGTGTATTGAGTTTTATTAAGATTTATTTTACAATAAGTATTTTGTTATGGCTATTACATACCTAAAATAATATATGTTAAGTTCTCACTTAAACTGGTATTAATAAACAGTTTACATTTTTGCTTTAAATTTCCCATTAAGACTAAACAGTTCAGTTTATCAGTTATTAAACAATACAGATGATAAAGACATGACGTAAGCTGAATATTATTTTGTTATTATTTTTCATATGCAGATTTCCTTTGTAATAATGTTTAGTTGATTTTAAGTGGTATTGTTGTTTTCATTGATGTGCAACCTGTACATATCTGTTTAAAAAAAGAATGTGTACATTTTTACAGTAGGCTGGAAAGGGACGTGTCATTTATCCGGTCCTCACAGTGACCTTTGAACCGTTCGTGGGTTCATTATCTCCGGCCCAGCTCTGATGACACTGGATACAGATAAGAAATCCAGTTGTGATTTCGTTAGCAGGAAACATTAGGCAGCATTCACCATCCAATCAATGAATGGCACAGTGCTGCTTGTGTGTTACGGTGGCAGGTCAGACAGGCGGAAGTCTTGCCACCCCATGGCACTGTAATAAAGAAGGACACACCTTTTTCTGCTCGCTGTATTGAAGAAAACTAAAGCGTTGCCCTTTGTTCCTGGTTCCTGTACTTCAGAGAATAAGACCAACTTCAGCGGATTGAAAAAGAATCTGGTAAGCTTTCCAATTTCATTTCAAATATGCGTGGACTGTTCATAAAGCAATAATGTACCATTAGTTTTTCTAGTGTATTACTTGGACATTTGATAAATGACATGTTTGTTCAAACATTCCTCGTTTGCACTGCATTGCCTAAGAAATATCCGTGTCTGATCCAAAGTCTGCAATTCCCTCAATGGCTTTTCTGGCTTGCATCATTTAAACACTGATTTAATCTCACAATAATGACCAGCTTGCTGTACAGAACAGTAAGGGATTATTATACAGGCTTTAGTTAGTTTTGCCTACGGTAATTCTCTTGTTTATTTCACATGATTTCTGCAAAGTATCCGAGCGGAACGGTTTAAACCAGGGATTTTCATCCCAACTAAGACCAGTGAATGCTATGAATCTGTCTCGAGGGTTAGGCCTAATTCAGGCTTATGATGAATGTAGGTTATTCCTAAATGTTTATATATGATTGTATATGGTCGTTGTTTGATATAGGTGTTTCCTTTTATTGATATCATACAGGATCTGGTCATGTGACTTACAGAAGCCTTGTTGTAATGTTGAAATGCTTCAAAGTCAAAAGTAATTTGATTCACAAATGTTACTGCTAGAGTTAAATGTGGCCCTGGACCACAAAACCAGTCATAAGTCGCACGCGTATATTTGTGGCAATAGCCAACGCCAAAAATCATTAGGATGTTAAGTAAAGATCATGTTCTACTAAGTTATTTTATAAATTTCCTACTGTAAATATATCAAATATTTATTAGTATTAGTAATATGCATTGTTAAAGAATAAAGACTTAATTTGGACAACTTAAAAGGTGATTTTATCAATATTTTAATTTTTTTGCACCCTCAGATTCCAGATTTTCAAAAGGTTGTATCTCAGCCAAATATTTCCATATATACTAACAAATCACATCAATGGAAAGTAATTCAGATTTCAGATGATGTATAAATGTAAA
The DNA here is from genome assembly GCF_024679245.1 of Pseudorasbora parva. Taxonomy (NCBI): domain Eukaryota; kingdom Metazoa; phylum Chordata; class Actinopteri; order Cypriniformes; family Gobionidae; genus Pseudorasbora; species Pseudorasbora parva. The sequence continues at coordinate 18,320,627 of NC_090196.1, read as the reverse complement.
TTAAAAATAATAATAATTGTGGTCCAGGGTCACAAATGGGTTAAAATCATTAGATTTGTGGGAAAACTTTTAGAACTTTTAAATGTTTTTTTTTTTTTAATTAATTTCCAATTATACTCTAATATAATGTATATTCACAATGCAGCACCACCCTGAGTGTCTTGTTTTTGTTAAATATAACAATGTTAATATATATAGTTAAATATAATATTAAGGGCATTTTTATAAACATTTAAAAATCATTCAGGCAAACTTATTAGCCTAAGTGGCAAAATTCTGCTATAAATAGTCCCTGCTATAACAGAACTGGAGCCATCCATTTAATTTGAGCTTTTTTTTTACTTTTTAGTTTAACCTAGTTGAAACCAAAGGCTTACTGTAAGGCTCACAAGCGCAATTTTCCTCAAGTTAAGCTAGTCATATCACAACCACATAAATGATCTCAACTTATATCTAAACAGCCATATAGTTTATGTAACGGTTCCTCTCATCATCCTCAACCCCCTTTTGCGCATGCTCATGCTGCAGACAGGCGTGTGTTCTTTTACGATACAGGTGAAGCTGCACCAATGAGCTTCAAAGTCACGTACGTGGTTCAATAATGTGGTCAGGTGCTTCAAGGTTAACAACACATTTATTGTTTACCTGGTACCCTAATAACGCATGAAGACACTTTATTAATAAAATTTGACGACCCTAATGAAATAGGTCAAGGTGACTGGTTTACTAATAGCCTACTGTAAGGGGGTGGGAGAAGCTGCTCTGGTCTCGGTTTGATTCTGAATCTCGTCTTAAGGGGAGGGTAATCAGACGGCAGTAGTGTTGGGAGAAGTGCAGATACCCGCAGCATTCCCCTGCATCCTCCAGTAATCCCAGTGTCTATCCTTCTGTCTGTCCATTCTTCAATAACGCATTCATCTCAAGAGGTCCCGTCTGCTTTTGCAGGGATAAAATGGCAAGCAGCTTCGCCCGGGTTTTGTCCAGTAAAAGGAAGGTGGGCATCTTGTCGCTGGTCGGCGCGGGATCTCTAACCGTCGGATTCTTCCTGAATAGGGAGCAGCATGTCAATGCAGGATCGAATGTCCGGAGAGTCTATCCTTCTAGGTAAATGCCATACCCGTCTCTCATAACGGCAATATCATACAGAAGACAATCAAATATTGTGATTCAATTGCAAACAAGCCATGTATTGTTTTGCACAAATGCATGGGTGTCAAAAATGTCCATTTATAGGAGCGATGTGATCTAGTTCCACGGTCGCGTGGCTATAATATGTTAATATATTATAATATAGGCTATTATATTTTATGCTATTATATTATATTTAGACCTTTTTAATATTAGTACATTCTATAATGGACCGTTTTAATTTTCACACCTTTCATGTGTAACATGCTGATGAATGCACAAGGTTTTGTCATTAGCTCCTGGCTGTAAATTTAGGTAGATTCTGGATTTTTATTTCAATTTTATATTTTAATTTTATATTTCAATTGCTGGTTTATTTTTTATTTTAGATTCTGAACCTTATAGTGCTATTTTATGATACGCTTTATATTCTAATCGCTGAACACATCAGACGCATTTGTGGCAGAATTCTAATGTCCTTCCGTTATTCAGTCTGTAGGGGGCGCTCTAATAACGATTGGCATTTAGTAGAATACTATTGGTAGAATGTTGTAACGCTTTTTGAGGAACTCAGTGGTTGTTTGTGCTAGAAGTCTTAAATTTTGATCCAATGTAGCCATACGTGTCTGCTACAAATATAACCCACTTAGACCTGTACTACTACACAATCACAGATTATGTGAGTTAATGTCAAATACAAGTTCCGTTAGGCTACAATCAGTTTATAACACTGGGGATAAATGTAAGTAATACTGAGAGGTCATTTGCTGAAGTAACATTATTGAAGAACAAAGAAAGAACAGTTTTAAAAAATGTGAACCATTTAAACTGACACATTTTTTCAAACCATTAAACGTAGTGTAAAATTGCTGCCCGTGCGTTTTAGTGTACTGTATTCCTGTCACATCATTTCAGGCACTAGTTTCCAAGATATGTGAATTTTGAGATATTTCTGTATGGAAACATCAAGTTCCACATCAATTCTAATAATGTGCACAACAAACTTGTGCGTTCAATTGAGGCAAATATACAAATTTGCTTACAGAAACGTGCAATTTTTCCTGTGAGCTCAAAAAGAAGATGGGAGTGTATGAGTAGCATACAGTGTACAGTGTTACTGTATTTAACCAGTGTTGGGGGTAACTCATTACAAGCTTGAGTTACGTAATCAGGTTACTTTTTCAAATAAGTAACACAAGTTACTTTGTTTTCCCATTTATTGACTGACAGCTCTCTTGTCCACATGTTGAGAGAAATTGTATGTATGGAGTTGTTGGGTGTAAACATGATGGTAGTTGTAGTTTTAGCGTGCATTTATTAATCTCATTTACACAAAAAAATTATTCCTCAAAATTAATAAAATCTGTGAAATGCAAAATCAGAATACTATGCAAACCTCCAATAATTAAAATATGTCAAATAAATCAAATATTTGTATGTATTCAATCTCACTTTATTGACCGATATATTGCCTTTAATGATTCAGCTAAACCATATGCAAAAAATACTTTTTTGTTTTTATTGGGGAAGTTACCTGAGGCTTATCTACTTTTTGTGTAGGGTCTTTTCATTTGCTAAAAAATAGAACTTTTTTTGTTTTATTTTATATATATATATATATATATATATATATATATATATATATATATATATATATATATATATATATATATATATATATATATATATATATATATATATAATAAAAAACAAGCCAAGCCCAGGTGAAAAAAAGTAACGCAAAAGTAATGCAAAGCAAGTAACACAATTAGTTACTTTTTTAAGGGAGTAACGCAATATTGTAATGAATTACTTACTTCCCCAACACTGCATCTAACTCCATGTTACAACACTCCCCAGTCTAGTCATGTCTGTTCTCAGATCAAACATAAAACAAACACAACAGAACTACTGTATTTAAAGGCTATCCACATGAGCATGTTTAAACAGAAGGATTTATATGGAATAGCGTAATTTGATACATTACTCCACTCCACATAGGAAAAACAGATATGCCAACAAGTTACTGACCTGATGCAGGCACATATCATCTTGGTCTGGGGAGAGGTTTACTTGAGGTAGAGTGGAAAATGTCTGAAATCTGCCCTAACGGCACTCAATTAGAGCACCTGCAGTTCCATTTCTCACCACAAATTAACATTGGAAAATTGTGGGGGCGCTGTACAGCTGAGGAGGGCTCTGAGATACATGTCTGCCGAAGCCATGCGCTAAATTTGAATATATCCTGCTCACTTTACGACCTAAAATAGTCTAGAAAATAAAATATTTGTCGCAGAATGTTGAACACGTTTCCAATTTATTATTAATTCAGGAACGCGCCTGTGGTGTTATAAAACACCAAATCCACGTTGAACAAACACCACTCGATGGTTTTAATGCGTATGGAACACTTTTGATGCTCAAAAGGCTGTTTTGGTAGGTAGGCCCAACAAAGTTGTCCTTATAGCAAGGCAGCTCATTGTTTTTAGACAGCCATGGTCCTTATTTTATAAATGAGGGCTTTTATTTTCCCCAACAGTGCTGAATATCCAGATTTGCGGAAGCACAATAACTGTATGGCCAGTCACCTGAGTCCTGCCATATATGCAAAGCTGTGTGATAAATCCACTCCAAATGGATACACTTTGGATGAAGCTATCCAAACGGGTGTGGACAACCCAGGCCACCCCTTTATAAAAACTGTAGGAATGGTGGCAGGAGATGAGGAGTCATATGAGGTGATATGAGGATATTATATATCACACATTTGGCATATTAAGAGATCAGCATTTTTTGGGGAATAAACTACATCAAACATGTTTTGTGCAGGTCTTTGCTGATCTCTTTAACCCCGTCATCAAAGAAAGGCACAATGGTTATGACCCCTGCAATATGAAACACCCCACTGATCTGGATGCCAGTAAGGTATGTGGGAATTTTTTAGTTAAACATAAAACATTTAACAGTAGAAGCGTGATTCTTGACCCATGGGCATGAACATATTAGAGCACGTAGAATATGTTTTATTATTCCTTTATAATCTATTTTTGATATTTTTAAAATGCTCTTTTAAATATAACCTTTATCGAATGCTTTTATTTATTTGTATTTATAGATTTATAAATCCAGATGTTAATCTTAAAATAATCATATATATATATATATATATATATATATATATATATATATATATATATATATATATATATATATATATATATGCTTTTATATGTATAATTGTGCTTTTTCGGACATTTAATATATTTAAATAAGTGTGTTTAAAATGTACTATTTTGAAACAACTTTATGAAGTCTACTTCAAGATATGCTTAAGATAAATTTTAAGCTATTTGCAATAAATTTGAATATATTAAATTGGAACCACTTCAAGTATGAAGTGTAAATAAAATATATATTTTTAAATTGTTGCACATGATATACAATACATACAAGTAATTATATTAGTAGTTACAGTAATTATTAGTAATAACAGTAAATTATATGTAATTACGAGCAACACTAAGGCCTTGTTGTTAATTAAGACTACTTATTTGTGTAATTACACTGTTTCAAGGGCACAAAAATAGTGTCGCCAAAAGAATGGTCAATATGTTTAATATATAAAATATCATATATATTGATATAGAAATAGTATCATGGAATATATATAGTGTCACCAATATATATATATATATATATATATATATATATATATATATATATGTGTGTGTGTGTATGTATGTATTTTTTTCATGATTTATATATATATATATATATATATATATATATATATATATATATATATATATATACATATATATATATATATATATAATACATTTATTATATTTCAGTATATCAAATAATGGGAATATATTAATTGTAATCAAAGGCAAAGTTGCAAATTTTATTCTAAAATATTTAAAGACAGCATAAAATGAAAATGAACCCAATCTTTATCCCAATCTATATAAAACATGTTATAGATCTTTTTGTGAAAACTTAGTGACTTAAGATGTCATTAATACCAACACCATTTCAAACATAAAATTACAATGTGAGGTCTTAAAAAAAACTAAACGAAAGTGCACAGTTATTTATCACGATTGTTTGGCAGAAGCCTTAAAGTTTTCAGTTACTTCTATTATGTGTGTCCTACTTTCGTCCCATCAGATACGGGGAGGCCACTTTGATGAGAAGTACGTGCTGTCGTCTCGAGTCAGGACAGGTAGGAGTATCCGAGGCCTGAGTCTGCCGCCGGCCTGCACCCGTGCTGAGCGCAGAGAGGTGGAGAGGGTTGTGATTGATGCCTTGGCGGGCCTAAAAGGAGATTTGGCAGGAAAATACTACAGCCTCACTCAAATGACCGACCAAGAGCAGCAGCAGCTTATCGATGTGGGTATATTCACAAAAGTATGACATTTGATGCTGTTGTTTTAAAACAGGGATGGGCAACTTCGATCCTGGAGGGCCACTGTCCTGCAGAGTTTAGCTCCAACCCTAATCAAAAACCGCACCCACTTGTAGATTTCTAGAAATCCTAAAATATTAATTAGCTGGATCAGGTGTGTTTGATTAGGGTTAGAGCTAAACTCTGCAGGACAGTGGCCCTCCAGGACCGAAGTTGCCCATCCCTGTTTCAAAACCAAAAATATTCACGTTGACCTTTTTGTTGTTGTATAGGATCACTTCCTATTTGATAAGCCTGTGTCACCCCTGCTGACATGTGCTGGCATGGCTCGCGACTGGCCCGACGCAAGAGGCATTTGGTGAGTGTAACTTTGCTAAAAGGCCAAAATGAGTGCTGGAAGAGTTGAGTCGTTTGATGGCAAACAGGACAGGACAGAATTACACCCAGAAATAGCCTAAAGCAACCTCTATTGGCTTATGCTGGGGTCTGATATCGATCACAGAGTGTAGCCATGGCTCACTTACATCTCCTGCATTATTCATCCTCTTTTTTTCTCTTCTTCCTCCTGCCTGCAAGGGAAAGTGTGCCAACGTTGCCAGGCTTAATTTGAAAATTACCTTAGATTTAATACCCTGATGGTTTTTGAGCTAACAAAGCACTTCTGATGGCATTAAAATGAAAGGAAACTTAAATAAGGTCATGCGTAACTAGGTTTGGGGACAGAGAACAGGTGCTTATTTTTATGTCTGCATGAAATGAAAGTTGGGAAAGATTTTTCTTCCCTATTGCGACGTATATATCAGAGTGAAACTTCTCGAACAAGAAAAAATATAAGGTGGGACAGATTTTTTCCATTGGGAATTGATTGGATGGTTGTGGTTTGCTATTGGTTGATCTCATGTGAGTGACAGGTTGTCCCGCCCTCACGCCGGAAATCACATCATCAGAAAAGAGATTATTCTGCAAGAGAGAGGGGAAGTTTTTTTGATTAAAGATTTTGTGGGAACATGAATTTTAAAGAGAGCAGTAAAATAAATGAATTGAACTTGAATTTCATAGTGACTTTAAAAATAACAGAAATGAATGATGACTGCATTCTTTTGCCTATGTGGACATAATGACAGATTCAAATACAAAAGAAACACAACTGTGAAGTCCGAACTAATGACTAGATAATTTTGTAAATGAAAAAATCAAACAAAAGAACAACAGTACAATCAGTGTATTATGACTCCCAAATAATATTCTAAATAGTTGGTTCTTTTTATTTTATTCATAAATACATAGCACAACCAATGTAGTCCGATTAACAAACAAATAACTCTAATGAGGGAGTTCTTATTATTGAATCTGATGCATACAGTGCAGCAAATGTTCTCAAATTTCCAAACAAATGACTTTGAGCCGGTTATTTTTTACTGAATCAAAAAACATCCAGTGCAACGTGGTCCGAATCCAATTAAATCCCTTTATATTTTTACTGAATCAAAAACATATAAAGAAACTAGTGCAGTCCGATTCCTGAACAAATGCCTCTAATCAGTTTGTCCTTTTTCCTTAATCAAAAAACATACAGCTCAAACAGCCGAATGACTCTAACGTTTCTTTTTATTGATTATTTTATTTCAATAAATCAAACACACACAGACCTAAAGCAGTGTAGTTAATGGTTTTTCATATGACAATTTGTAGTTAAAGATAGAGATTATACATTTTGTAAGTAGTTTTTTATAAATAATAATAAATGAAATGTTTCCATTTCCTTTTTTCAATCAAATAAGTTTGCAAAACCCAACATATTGAGGTATTCAGTTATATCACATTTTTTAAGTTAATAAATTCAAAGTTTAAGTAAGCAGAACTGGTAGATTTCAATTTTGTACTTGTACATTTTAATTGCTCTTAACTTGAAAATGTTTATACATTTAACTCAATTTCAATATTTAGAAGGGGCAATTTAGCTACCTATAACTAGCTAATTCAGCAAATGCTAATTGGTAACACAATATTTTGATAACATTAGCATAGCAACTGGATGGCAATATATAACACTTAACATACCTTTTCTCAAACCAAGCTCATGCTCCACTCATCACCATGATGGTAACCCTAAAAAAACCACAAAACAAACTATTATAAACTAACATAGCAAAGCAAAGCATTAAACATTACTAAATTTCCCACTTAACATTAATTTTGCTCCAAAAAAAAAAAAAAAACATAACACTTAGTTTGAGCATTTATTCTCCCTTTCAAGTGCCATGGCAAAGCATGCTGGTAAATGGAAATCCCAGCCCAGTTTCAGTTAAATCTAAGTTAATCTAAATTAAAAGAAACAAGTTCATAAAGCTTAAAACAATGAAAAAATTCAGATTGCTTAGAATGTGTTTCGTGATCTCAAAGAAAAAGAAAGTTCTAAATACTCATAAAAGTTCATTTTATTAAACTAATTTGTTTAATTTGAGTTTGTCCTACTCAAACCAGTTCATTATTTTGAGTGTTAGGGTTTACAGTGCATAGTATTGCCGCCTCTAAATAAGTGTAAGCACATCGTTTGCTAGAATTGTACATTTATAAATAACAATGATTTTGCATATATTTTTTATGCAGTGCAATTCCTTTATTTATTTATTTATTTATGCAGTTCAATTTAAGAATCATATTGCTTCATTGTTCTTTTAGGTAGTATAAGGATTGAATATTCAAATCTGTCATTTTCAAATCAAGTGTCAACCACTATTTTGTTAATAATCCTGGACCTGGCCTGTAGACCCGTTCGCAATTTGGTGTTGGGGGAATTTCTCATTTGAACTGAGTTAGTGGGTCCCTAGACATGAAAAATCACAGAGGTGCTCGTCCGCCATAGTGCCACGAATGACGTAGTGGTCAAATCAAATATGGCCGCCATCGGATGACGATGAACATGTAATATCTCTATTTTGACTAATTATGGTATGTGGAATTCATTTCTGCTATTGATATGACCATATTGGGTGATTTTGACCTTAAAGGGGGGGTGAAACACTCAGTTTCAGTCAATCTCATGTCAGTCTTGAGTACCTATAGAGTAGTATTGCATCCTTCATATCTCCGAAAAGTCTTTAGTTTTATTATATTTATAAAAGAAATATGGGCTGTACAGAGTCTTTCCGGAAAAAAACGAGCGCCTGGAGGCGTATCGAGTGGGCGGAGCTAAAGAAAGACGAGAGCGGACAAAGCGGTGACGTCCTCAAGCGTGGAGAAGCCCATCGCTATCTCAGCTAATACAGATAATGATCCAGAATCAAATCTGAGGCTGAAATAAATTGAACAGGAGAAAAATTAACAGCAGGATTTGTGTGTGTTTACTCGCAGTTTGATTCGGTTTATGGACTATTGTATGCGACTAAACCTTAGCAGTAGCAAGCAAAACGGTTTTGCACGTCAGACTAGTGTAACTTTATACATAGAACAACAATGGAGTAACGTTAGCGCATTTGAATGACGAAGCACGTGATCGTGTTGTTTACTGATGTTTACTCACGCGACGATAGCCAACAGCACAGACATTTGAAGCAGTTTTACTCACCGGCTGCTTCCAAAGCAGGACCGAACCTTTATCGCTGGGACCGCTCCGTCAAAAAAACACTTCTTTGGTATGATTTGGTGAAGTCCTGACAGCAGTGAACGGTGGAGATCCACTTTGAGACGCGACTGAAGCGATGTTGTGAAGCTTCTCGTCATTTCTGCGTTCAAATCGGTTCAAATGCAGCGCTGCCTTCCCGGAATGCTGTGCTGAAGCGTTGAAGTCGCTTGATGTCACCCATAGGAATAAAGTGGAGCGTGGCGTGGAGTGTTTATGGGCGTGCATTTCCTCTCTCGCTCTAGTCACACGCGCGCTCACCCTACCGGGAGAAGAGCCCGTACGGCCCGTACAAGGACCTTCCGCTCTGTCCACGTCAAGCCGAGCCATACTCGAAAAAAACTCTCCAAAACTTGTGAGAAACCGAAAGAAGTATTTTTGACACAGAAATACTCCAGCAAACATCCAACATTAGTTTTTGAAACTTTGTCTATGTTTAGGATGGGAATCCAAGTCTTTAACAGTGTAAAAAGCTCAGTATGCATGAAACAGCATTCCCCCCCCCCCCAAATGGCATGGTCATAGTCATTTTCCTATTTTGAAGAATCTCAAAAGACATGTACATGCGAACTAACTAAATTTATAGTCTGCCCTTATACTGTGTATTGTGTATACAATACTAGACAGAGTTCACAAAAAATAAGAGGACAAGGTTTAACTTTTCTTGTATTTTACCAGGAGTATCAAAAGATACTTCTCACTTCATCTCACTATTGAGCATCGCACCAATTGATCAACAGTGAGCATGCTATCATCTTGATGCGTCACTGACAAAGACAGTGGTTAAAGGACATATTCTGACTGGAGATGACTGTATGAGCAACATGGGGACTAAACATGCTGCTATGGCTTCTGACCCAGTGCAATACTTAGCCAACTTTGAAGAGGCAGACACCTTGACAGAGCAAGATGCAGCTAAGACATTTGATGATTTCAGGATAGAAATCTACACCAGAGGAAGTTCTGGAATTGATGCTCTCCCTTCCACAAGTAGTGGGATCAGAGGCCACATCCAACGAGGGGCTTTTCTGGTTCATACGACATGCCACTTGCTTGCAACTTTGGCACACCCCTGCCATCAAAATGTCTGAAGCCCATACCACCAAGTCTGCTCACAGTAAAGCCCCTTTCACACTGCGATTTCGGCAAATACACGGATAATGCGACCCGGCATTTGTTCCTGGGCCGCTAGATTTGGCCCATTCACACTGCCAGTGAAATGCCGTAATATGTGCGCTTTCACACACAACTCTTAACGGTCCCGGGTCGAGTTGACACGTGACATCCTGATGTGACGTATAATGGCGAGCGATCTCAGCTTCAGCACGGATAGTAAGGAGCTCCGTGGTCTCGACTTGTGTCCAGTTTGCACACATTTCTGCTTGTTTAATTTTAGTTTCTTTTGTATACGAACACTCTCTGCGTTTAAAACACTGACGAGCTCTTCTGGCACTGCAGGGTTGTGTTATTGAAGAAACAAGCTCTAGGAGTCGCACGATAACTACGCACACGCTGCGGCATTAGTTTTGGCTTTTGTTCACACAGCGCACGTCCTGGGTCGAATACCGCAATATTACTAGGTCCCCGACCCGGGTCGAATTCGATAATCAATCCCGGGACGTGGTTGCTTTCACACAGAAGGCGACCCGGCAATGTTCCGGGAATATTGCGGGTCCGACGTGCAGTGTGAAAGGGGCTTAAGTAAGTGTGCAGGCAAGTGTGACAATCGCCGATGTGGCTTTTGTGCTGCTGAAGTTCATGCACCATATTCTGCCATGGAAAAATCATCCTGTAAAAACCCATCCCACTAACATGCATGAACACATACAGTACACTTTGAGAGAAATCAGACTATATGGTGCACTTTTAGTTCATTTGATATGATGTAATTTGTATCAGTTTTATTGCTTCTTTAGCTTAGAAATCTAGACACACCCTAGTGGCAGCAAAGCTAATTTGCAGCCAGGGTAGTCTAGCAACTCTTCGTTGAATTGTGAGCTGTAAAAAACAAACTCTGGTCAGGCCAATCAAATTGTGTATAGAGTCGGTGGGCGGGCTTAATATAATGACAGCAGAGTTGCGGAGGTTCCGCGTGCTACTTGTAAACAAAGAAGCTGGCAAACAGCGTTCTTTCAAATTGGCTTTGGCCGCGACTCTGGAAGACTCAGAGTTAAGCTTTTCTTTGAGAAAAGAACGGTACTGATATCATTCTTAAGAAAGGAAGATGTGTTTGGAGTTTTGCCGACCGGATACAGCCAAAGTTTAATCTATCAACTAGTTCCACTTCACCTTCTTTGTTGCTCTGGTTGGTTGTAGCTCTATCCTATCGCGTGCAGAGTGAATTTGAAAGACAACCGTTTATCCCGCCTCTCAGATTGAGCACTGCCAATGGGAAGTTCCGAGGCCCAACATCTTGTCAGGCTTTTACTACAGTTTTATTTGCACTCAATTGTTTATCATTGTACTAACACCCAATTAAACTAAAACTTCAAAGAGGATGTTTATAATTGTTACATTTCTTCTCTTCATGTCTTGTTATAATTAAAACAAATAATTGAAGGAAACAATAATAAGTGACTATAAAGAAAAAATATTTTTTTATAAAAAAATATGTTGACCTTGATATTTCAATGACAAGATGATCCTTAATGTTAAAAAATGAATGTTTAATGTCAGATTTAGTAGAATTAAACTTATTGCATCTGGCTTTTATTCCTAATAATGGCCAAGTTATGGCCAAGGTCTTCTGAATAGGAAAATTACCTTGACCATGCCTGTTAAAGGTTAAAATTCAACCATTATGGTCATAACAATATCAGAAATTAATTCCACATACAATAGGAAGTCTAAATGGAGGTATTACATGTGTATATACATTCAGAAACATAGAAGTTGGATTTTCATCATCATCCATCGGCGGCCATATTTGATTTGACCACTACGTCATTCGTGGCACTATGGCGGACGAGCACCTCTGTGATTTTTCATGTCTAGGGACCCACTAACTCAGTTCAAATGAGAAATTCCCCCAACACCAAATTGCGAACGGGTCTACAGGACAGGTACTGGATTATAATGCTCAGGCTGGAGATCTCTTCAAAGTTTCATTTAGGCCAAAATTGTTCTAAAAAATCTTTGTTGTCACATGCATATACAATATGTACAGCCCAAAGACATTGCCGTCAATTTATGCAATTGCTATAGAATAAACATGGCTTTCAATTCCAGGCACAACAACGAGAAAACCTTCCTGGTGTGGGTCAACGAGGAAGACCACACTCGTGTGATCTCCATGGAGAAGGGGGGCAACATGAAGAGGGTCTTTGAGCGTTTCTGCAACGGTCTCCTAGAGGTGAGGTCATGCATGTGTGCGTATGTGACTCTCAGTCCCTGTTGAAACCACACAAGCCTCCATTATTTATCCAGCAGACATGTTGCAGCTTTGTTTATTGCAGCTGAGCAATGGCCTTTTGTGGACATACAGTTGTAAACAAGTCATCCTGCCAGGCATGCATTTGTGTGTTGCTTATTGTAAAAGGAAACCATAAATATACACTGTATATTTTATTTTCAGCCATCGTTTCTATTGTTTTAGATCAACCGATTACTCTTGTATTATCTTTGTCCCTAAGGTTGAGAGACTAATTCAGGAGAAGGGTTGGGAATTCATGTGGAACGAGCATCTGGGTTACATTCTTACCTGTCCGTCAAACCTGGGCACAGGGCTACGAGCCGGCGTCCATGTTAATCTTCCTCGCCTCAGCAAGGTCTTTGATCTGGAAATATATTACCTTTCTTTCCTATTTAGCCCATGCCATGTTAATAATTTTACACCTTGTTAGGCCTATGTTTGGTAATGCATTTAATGTATTTATTTGTGTATGTTATATATATATATATATATGTATTTTAATACAGTATTTTTGGTGTTAGGGTGACACTCATTTATGTTATATCATGTCTGTTGTATATTAAAATTATTAGTTGATCCACTGTATATCAATCCATTAAATCCAATGTAATAGCATGCATGTTTTTCTATTGCAGGACAATCGTTTCCCTAAAATCCTGGATAACCTGCGGCTCCAAAAAAGGGGGACTGGAGGAGTGGACACCGCGGCTGTTGGAAGCACTTTTGATATTTCCAATCTGGACAGGCTGGGTCAATCAGAGGTCAGTGGTGTCAAAGTGCAGTGCGCCAAAAAGAATTATAAATACGTTTATAGTATTTATAAGACGGGCTATATAAGCCCTGATAAATATAAGTAAATATAAGCTATAAGTTCTGATAAAAATTCAGATAATGCTAATAATTCTATACTGTTTTAAAGCATTTGTAAGTGAATTTAGTCATCTCAAAATGATATTGTACAGTATGAAAAACATTTAACAATGTTATTAAATTATTAGTGTTTAAAAAATGAAGATAATGGCAAAGGTAATCAAATAGAGGAAATTAGCATGAAAATTTAAATATCCAATATCAACAATACAAATAAAAGGTGAAAAAAATGTAATCTCTAATATGAAAAAAAAATATGAAAAAAATATGTTATAGTATCGATATAAAATGACTGTTATATGAAGCCATAGGGTAGGCCATCTAAATGTAAAAATATCTGTAAAATAGATAAATAGAAACCATTTTTTATTGTGTGTATATATATATATATATATAATTTTTTTTTTGCTTTTTTTTTTTGCTTTTTTCAATTGTTTATATTTTAAATTATTTTTATAATTTGTTACTCAATGTCATGAATCACAAGATGTTACAGGCCATAACAATATAATATTTTCTGTAGAAACTAAGTGTCTTATATAGTTGAAAATCATGATTTCTTGTTGTCCAAATTAGTCAGTGTATTTCTTCCATCATGTATTATTTTGTAATCAAAATATTTTTATTTTACTTTTCTTTTGGCAATATTTTATTTATTTAAATTATAAAAAGCCCTATATATGCCTTTACCTAATTCTACAACATTAAATATAACTTTTGTCTTATAAAAATGTGCGTCCATAAATCTTACGTCAATTTAATACAGTACCATACGTTGCTTTTAAGTTGGCGGAAGTATCTATGTACTGTGTAACATACAGGAGATTATGTCACTTTCCCTCACTGATAAGATCTGAAGCACTGAAAGGTATGTGGGCGCTCTCTTGAAAAATATTTGAATCTAAAAAGTTCTGACAACTAGAGTAATTTTTTAAAATGTTAACATTTTTACCACAATATCAAAAGGAAAACAGAATTTATCACTTATCACAGTGGGTTGTCTAAAAGTCTCAGCAGTTATATGAGTAAGTAGAGTTTTTGGCTAAAAAATTGCCAATTCTGTTACTGTTGTTAACCCCTAACAGTTTTTCAAACTCTGTTACCAAGACAGAGTAACAGTGATGACAGTATGTAACAGAAATGACTAACAGAGTTGACAAGCAATAATATAAATCTGCTTTTCTTGTTCCCGTTGCCAAGCTCTGAAATTTCTGAATCATTCAAATTAATAAAATGTTTTCAGTGATACTGGAAAAAAATTATGTTAACTTATATTTATGTGTATCTCAGCTGATATGGTACAGTATTTTGGTTAGTAAATGACACCAGAAATGTCCATTTTGATTGCACTATACCTTGAAAAATTGCCCTCACCATGATCACTTGTCTTTATCAAAATGTGCTCAGGTCCAACTGGTTCAGACTGTGATAGATGGGGTGAACTATCTCATTGAATGCGAGAAGAAACTGGAAAAAGGACAAGACATCAAAATCCCTGCCCCCATCAGCCAGTTTAAATAGAATGGCAGTCTTTCTTAGCTCCTCCTTTCTCCTGGCTCCTCCCTCTCGTGTGTTCCTCCCTCCTTCAATATTCTGCTGATACTGATCCATAAGCATGCCTTGGTGTTACGTCAGACGTACCACACTCCGGTATAAAACAGGAGTGAATGTAACCTTCATCATGATTGTGTTAATGTGGCGCTATTGATTTGTCACATTTGTAACTTGATTGTGTTGCAATAATACTATTATAGCCATTCTCAAGAATTGCCTCAGGTGTCAAGAGAATTAAACAGATGTTTTTGTCAAATATATTGACGATAAAATTGCTTAAGGGTGTTGGAGTGTTTTATTGTGTGTTTTACTGTTTTTATAAATGAAAGTCAAAACTACCATTGAAACAATTCACGTTTAAAGGTGGTGAGCCATGTTTTTATATTGTGCTGACAGTTCCCACAAGTGTACTCTGACACCTAGTGTTGTGGATGAAGCATTGTAGAATTGCTCTTCACAACCAGCCATTAAAGAGGTGATGAATTTTAGCTTTTGATATATAAAAGGTCATGGTAATATAAGAATATCCCGTAAGTTTCAGAGCTGAAAACGTCCTTGTTAGTCAAAGAAAGATTTTATAGACACCAGGCCCAGAAAACGATCGTGTGCCGCATCTTGACGTCATCTGTTGTGAAACTCGGCCTCTACAGCACGTCTAATTCAGTAGCCCCGCCCATCGACTCATGGGGCTGTTCCGATCGCGCTAGCCAGCAGCAAAAAACATGCCGAAGAAGATAGCAAGATATTGCGCTATTCCTTGTTGGAAGACCACAGCCACTGCATAAGCTTCCTTCTGATCCTAATATTAGGAATGTGTGGTTGAACTGTATTTTTAATGAAGTTAAAACGACATTGTAGCCTACGTGTGTTCACTTAATTTCACTGCGCAGTCGTTTGTAAAAAAATCTCAGGTCGACACTGGATTTGCAGCGAATTGAGATTAAAACACAATGCTGCGCCTTCTATATTGGATCCGACAGGAATGGTGCAACACACTTATGTGAGTAAAACATTTTTTTTATATGTAATAGTAGTCCCGGGGCTATGTGTTTTCCAGACGGGATACCAAAACGTAAGTCCGTCGGCAGGCCGGTGAATCTCAAATAGTGAAATAATATTCCTTTCTTGATCTGGGCATGTGTGTCTGTGTGTGTGTGTATGCGCGCAATTGCAATTATATGCTTATATGCAAATCTTATCCGATCCTAACCGTGGGCGTTAGATAGATAGATAGATATTGTTTACAACCAGCTATTCAAAAAGCGTTTTTTGATTAATGGCATTGCACATCAACCTCTACAGGCAACCCTTTTGTGCATCAACCTATACATTACCACCAAGTGGCAAGCCATTGCATATCCATTTTTACCTTCCTCCAAACCAAAATGGCCAGTCAGAAATGCCAAGTTTCTCTGGAATATCCATCCATTCCTTCTGTCCTGAGACTCTAGCAGGTAAAAAAATGTTGTGACATGAAGCAATATCTAATTAGTCATATCACAGTTAAATTGTCCAAGTACTGATTTTCGATTGGGCGAAAATTATGATTAATCATCAGTCCACTAAAGCGGACATCATGCATCAATAACTAGCCTATATTTCAGCTACAATTCATACTAATACTGACTGCTGTTTTTGAAAATACTTTATCTGCAGTAACTTTATTTGACTGTAAATACATTTATTTGTGTTATTAGAATGTAATTTGCATTATCATCTAAAACGTTATGTGATTACATAATGTATATGACTTGTAATTCATTACTTTTTTCGTTACAGTGGCAAAAAAAACACTTAACATCAAAACGTATTCTGGTTATGTGATGAATGTTACTTGTAATGCATTACTTGTTTGATCAAAATGTAATCTGCTAATTACATAATGCATGTTGCGTGTAATTACTTTTGATCAAAAAGTAATCTGATTGTAATACATGTTGCTTGTATGCATTTACTTTAGGCCTACTCGTTAGATTAAAAAGTAATGATTATGTAATGCTCGGGACATTCTGTTACTTTACTCGTAACATAAAAACGTAATCTGATTACATAATACATTGTAATCCATTACTTTACTGCTTACATCGTAGCCATGTTACTTGTAATGCGTTACAGTACTCATTTCAGATGAGACCGATCATCTGCGAACGCCCTGATCGCTAGGTTTTTTCAGGAGAGCTATGGTAGAAATGTGTCTTCAACATAATAAAAAATATAAGCTAATAAAGGTAAATCGACATAATCTGGTACACTGGAGGGAGCATCTGACTTGGGTTTCACTCTAAAAAAATGCTGGGTTAAAAACAACCCAAGTTGGGATGGACAAACCCAGAAATTGGGTAGTTTGAACCCTAGTAAATGACCCATTCAAACAACCCAATTTCTGGGTTTGTCCATTTTCAACCCAACTTGGGTTGTTTTTAACCCAGCATTTTTTAGAGTGTTCCAAAGTTGTACCTTGACAAGTTGAGATCTCATGGAATCACGTTGATATAAAAAATAGGCTATGCGAAGTTCAACTTTTATGAAATTCAATCGCGTTTGCAATATTTCACATCTATATATTTTGTATTTTATAGTTTTCACATGATTTTAGACACTTTTATGGATTGGTTTGTTAAAAGCCTATACACACAATATTGCCATGTTATTACTGTATTGTTTGATACAGTAGGCTATATCTTCAGTTTAAACCATAAACGCATGCTGTCCATTCTAGTGGACATTTGAAAATCTCTTTTTTGTTTTGTTTTTGTTTTTTCAAATCTCGTTTTTTCATGTCATAAGAGTAATACAAACACAGAAAAAAAAAATCCTGACTGAGGTTATCATAATTCATGCATGAAACGGTTAAACGGTTTATTGTCTAACACTAATGTTACTTACCAGTGTTTACACTTTATAACAGTATTTAGTAAATACTATTTACAATTATCAGTGCGAATGGGTTAGAACGAGTGTGCAAAAAGAAAACACACCTTTTCATGGTCTGAGCGCCCCTAGTGACTGAGAACAGAACTCAGAGCAGGTTTTCTGACGAATTCTTCTTCCGTTTGCATTTTTCTTAGCAGTCGTGCTGGTTAAGGAAAGCTAGAATTGTGTCACAACAGATAAAACTTATTGATGGCCTCTTCTTTTATTATTTTTTTGACATTAATTCAATTAAAATCCTCTGCCGTGTGAAGGATTGTCAATTGTTCCAGGTGAGATATGCGAATATCTTCAAAATATTATTTACACTACTGCTTCAAAGGTTTGGGGTCGATAAGATTTGAAATGATCTTGAAAGAAGTGTGTTATGCTCACCAAGGAATTTCTTCATTAGAAATACAATAAAAACACTATTATTGCGAAATATTATTATAGGCTAATTTATCTTAAGGGACGTCACAATATGGAAGAAAAGACAATCGCAACTTCAGTTTAAGGTGCGACTTTAACCAACAATTGTACCCTAAAATAATCCATTATCCATTTAAATAAACTCAAACAAAATATTTCCAGTAATTTAAGTGAATATAGCATGTAAAACATGTATTTACCCAAATAGCTCTTCATTTAAACTTTTAATAAATATATTTTAATAAAATTGGTCACTTGTATCTGATACTATTATTGGTTATCTGCAAATATATAAAAAAAAATACAGAGAATAATAATTAACAGTTCATGTGTACACTTTAGTTTGTAATAGGCCTAGATAAATTTGTACATACGTTCCCAAAGAGTAATTGGACAGTAGGCCCTAAGCACTATCACCGGGTTTTCAGGCTTTCATCAATAGTACACTATTTTGACCCTCTTTTTAATTTTTTTTTTAATTTATGGTTATATTGATAAAAATTCTCTTTATCTGCAGAATCGTTCATAGTAGTTGGAATACATATATTTGTACATATTTTGTGAAGTCGGAATTGATAGATATATAATTAAAATTCATGTATGACAGGCACGACTCTCATCTTTAAGATTCGGCCTTCTAAAGTGAATCGGTGGGTTTGTGTAAGAAAAATATCCCTATTTAGCATGTTATAAAGTAAGAAATCTAGCTTCCATCTTCACCTTTTGAAGCTTTAAATATTTTTGGGTGGCCATTCACTTCCATTATACTGCTTGGATTAGCCAGGACATTTTTTAATATAACTAATTGTATTTGTCTGAAAGAAGAATGTCATATACACCTATATAATGGCTTGAGGGTGAATAAATCATGGGCTAATTTTAATTTTGGGGTTGAACTCACCTTTAAATATTTCATTGTTGTTGTACATCATATTAAAAAAAATCTATATTTTTTATTTTCAGGTTTAAATTTTTAAATATGCATACACACACACAATACCGCAAAACATTACTGAATACATTGCAGACTTGAATACAAATTACATGACATTAGGATGATTAAGTTATTTAATCTATTACCCTACATTATTATTTTTAGGTAATATAATCTAATTAAGTTTTTAGTTACTTTTGACCTAATTCACATATCACATTCATTTGAATAGAATAATCTTGTAGCATATTGATATTGTAGGGGAATTACAGTTGAGCCACATAAAAAGAACAGTTTGCTCAATGAAGCCCAGGAGTCAATGTTGAAGTTCAATCAGTTGACAACGAGTTTCCTGAAGACAAATTTCTCCACACTTCCACAGAAAATAGCATTTTAAACTCAAATACAATTTCGACAGTAGGCCTACATTTAAAGAACAAACAAAAGGCAACTCTTTTTCCTTGTAACATGTAAAGGATGAGTTTCCCACCCGGAAGTGTGTGTTTCCCGGGCTCTGATTGGCTGATTGCAACTGCATGACGGGGTTGAAAATCCAATAGTGAGATGCCACACTTTGGTTACTTTGAAGAGCTCCGGGTTTGCACATCCGTGCCGTCCGTCTGCGCTTTCCCTTTCATTGAGTGCAGGGTGCCAGATCCAGTGGGCCTTTCTTTTGCGCACTCCTTCCCTATACCGCATCACATAAAAAAAGGATCAAATCATTAAGGGTTGTCAGGTTATCAACCATTCCCTTCACTTGTGCACTGAAAAGGGTTTGAAATGATGCTGGCTGTGCTATTTGTCGCTGCTTTTGCAGCGGCCGCGCGCGCGAGTGATGTGCTTGAGTTCACAGATGACGATTTTGACAGCAAAATCGGAGACCACAGCCTCATTCTGGTGGAATTCTTCGCACCCTGGTGAGTATAAGACGATTCTGGCTTTTTAATTATGATTTCTTCATGCGGTTTAAAAATGTAGTGCACTAGAGCTCAATAAAATACGCTAATACACACACTTATTTGTTTATAAATGACAACGTATGTATTTATTATGCTTTTTTTGGCATTCTGAATGCCAAACCTACCCAGTATAATTGTTTGGGCATTGCATGCGTACACGAGACTTTTAATAATACTGCAAGGCTGTGCTAAAGCGAAAGTAACCATAACTGCTGCTTTAGTCACCGGATAAGTCTGCAAGGTCGTGAGATGACTAGAAGCAAGTTGGGGATGTATATAGAGTGATAAAGACTTTTAGACGCTCACTGGGATCAGAACGAATCCACGCGGCTCCATAGTTATGGATGAAACTAATTGTATCAATCACTTCCTGTTCGTAGCGTTTCCTCTTCTTTGCTAATACTATAGTGGTTTACTTCGTTGTCAGCATAGCTTCGCCTAGCGTTCTGCACAAAATCTCAGTTTGAATTCCATGTGGCGAAAGAAAGTCATTCAGGTTGGAAACACATGAGATTGAGTAACTGATGATGACTTCTCATTTTTAGGTCCACTGTCCGTTTAAGAACTTGTATTCTGCATAAGAAGCAAACGTTCTATGATTGTTTGTTCTCCGTGTGAAATAGTATGATTTTAGAATAATTTGCAGACTTGCATAATTAAATTATGTCAGATTTAATGTTTGTGGTAGTTTGCTGCTTTAGGCAGTTTATTAGATAGAAATCTTAGATGTGGGCGGGAAACAAGGATGTTTGTAGGCTCGGTCGCCCTCCGTTGTAACGTTTTGATTGGTCAATGAAGTTTCGCTGGCTGTGTGTGATTGGATAACGCTCGATTACGTAGCTCAGGGTTACTAACTAACCTGGGACACAACTTATCAATGAATTAGGCTACTATGACTAGATATATTTATTGTTTTGTTTAATGATATAGGTATTGTTTTTGATGTGAAAATGATATTTTTGTCAGAACAGCCTCAGTCACCATTACGATTCACTGCACACCTTATCATTCTGTCTTAGTAGACTAATTTTACAAAATAATAAACCTCATGTGTCATGTTCACTTTTAGGTGTGGCCATTGCAAACGTCTTGCCCCTGAGTATGAGGCAGCCGCCACTCGACTAAAAGGCATTGCCCCACTTGCTAAGGTATTGTTATTCAACCCTGCAAATTTTCTGGAAAAAACACAATCTCTCTCTATAGACTTTAATATTATTTTTCAGGTTGCTGTATTCTATTGAAGACCTTTTTGAAATGAATTGGCCTTCCCTTGTGTAAAAGTGTCCTCTTGTATTGTACTTCAAATATTAAAATATATATGTGACCCTGGATACAAAACCAGTCATAACCATTCACATCATCTGAAAGCTGAACAAATAAGCGTTGCTGTTTAGTTTTTTAGGATACAAAAATGTGAAAATCTGGGATCTGAGGGTGCCCAAAAACTATATATCTCTTTTAAAGTTGTCCAAATGAAGTCCTTAGCAACACGCATTACTACTACTTATACATTTTTTTATATGTTTACGGTTTATCATCATAATTTTGACCCAACCAATGTATTGTTGGCTATTGCCTGTTAAAATCTGCACTTGCAGATAATGTAATATTAGTGAAATAAAAGGCCTCTTAAGTGTACATAAAGAGTACACTTCAATTTCAAGTGCACTTTGTGATAATGTCAAATTAAAAGTTTTACTTTACGAAAGTATTAAGTCTTTTTTAAATTAGATTTATTGTTGTAAATGTAGTTTGATTATCACATTTTAAGTTGATTATAATTTTAATGTTCTAAATTGCAACTTAATCATTAAAAATGTTTTATTACAAATATTTAATACATGACAAATGTTACAATAAAGTATATTTTAGTACATTCAGCAGTACACGTTTAATCATATTTCAAATAAAATAGAAATAATGTTGCATATGTAAGTGCAATGTAAAGTGAGTTGAAAAAAGGATACAACTTTGTTTTTGTTTAATTACAAATGATTTGCTTAAGTGTCCGAAAACATTAATTTCACAATGGTTGTCTTGGGTCTGGTGGAGGATTGCTATTAATATCAATCTCTATGATCTAGGTGGACTGTACCTCCAGTTCCAATGTGTGCAGCAAATATGGTGTGAGTGGGTACCCAACCCTGAAGATTTTCAGAGACGGAGAGGATGCCGGGGGCTATGATGGTCCCAGGACAGCAGGTATATTTTCATATTTTGTCATGCCTGGTGATGGTGTAAGTAGTTTCTTTATCAGATTGTTAAAGTCTTTGTTTTTTCATTTCTCCAACAGATGGAATTGTTAGCCACCTGAAGAAACAGGCCGGCCCAGCCTCGGTGGAGCTCAAGAGTCAGGCTGAGTTCGAGAAGTTCATCGGGGACCGTGATGCCAGTGTTGTGGGTAAGTGGTGGCGTTATATAGTACTGTTTAGTGCCTCGTATTGTACTGTATGGATCAATACTCCTTCGTCTAATGGTTCTCCGTGTCTCCAGGCTTCTTCGCTGATGGAGGAAGTAGTGCTCAGGGAGAGTTCCTGAAGGCGGCCAGTACTTTCAGAGAGTCCTACCGTTTCGCCCACACTAACGTTGAGGACTTATTGAAGAAACATGATGTTGACGGAGAGTATGTGAGGTTTTTCTGTTCCTAGTGCTTTTGGTTTCAGCTTCACAGAATTTCTTCTTTTGGTTTCTAATTTTTTTAAAAAAACATTTATATATGCATATTGCAGGGGAATTCTTTTGTTCCGGCCACCTCATCTCAGCAACAAATTTGAAGACAGCACTGTGAAGTTCACTGAGGAGAAGTTCTCAAGTGCAAAGATCAAGAAGTTCATTCAGGACAACATGTATGTTTCAGCTTGAGACTGAGAAAAATAGGGCACAGAGTCCTTTCTGATGTATTTGATGGTCAAATATTTAATATAAGTCCTTTTCTGATCATATGCTAGCTTTGGCATCTGTCCCCACATGACCGATGACAACAAAGACCAGCTTAAAGGCAAGGACCTGTTGGTGGCCTACTATGATGTGGATTATGAGAAGAACCCCAAGGGTTCCAACTACTGGAGGAACAGGTAGAACTCCATTTTGTCATTGGTTCCTCAGGAACATTTGAAATGTTTTTATATATAAATGGTTTAAAAAAAAATTTTTATTTTTATTTATTTTAAAATAAATGATTATGATTATAATAGTATCTCAATAATACTAAAATAACACTATAATGGTCCGTCTGAATTCTTGATTCTGATTGGCTGGAAGGAGTATAATAAATGTTTAATGCACAGGTAGTTCCAGTACTATGTACACTGTAAAATATTTTTAAACATAAGTTACCTGGTTGCCTTAATTCAGTTAATTGAAATTAAAAATTAAAAAAAAAATACAATGAACATTTGAGAATCCACAACATTTATTCAAAGATTTTGTAAGCGTATTGGGTACGTGTGTTTGTGATGACTCAGTGAAACCTGTCAAATTTATTCATCTTTTTTTTTGTGTGTGATTCCGTTACAATAATATTTTGAGTTTCTATTTATTAATCCAATTTCCTTCATTGTATCAACTCAAATTTTTAATTTCAATAAACTTGAAATTAAGTCAACCAGGTTACTTACTTTTTTTAAAAGTTAAACCAGCAAAAACGTTTTACAGTTTAGTAATATTAAGAATAGGTAATACGCAGCTATGAATTCCACTCTCTCCCGATTATTAATTTTAAAGGACAACTCCAGCAAATTTTTACGTTTATCATGATCGTTATATCTTTGAGTAGTCTATAGAAAAAAACGAACCGGATTGGTGCTTGCAACACGGAGCTGTTACAGTTAATTCCCAGAGCCCCCCCCTCAGCTAAAACGGCCGCTTTGGGGGCATAAACGTAAAGGGCGTTTTTGTGCCTCTTAACAGACACAAAATGCAATTAAAATTTCTGTCCAACATGAACAGGGCCCTTACTTGACAGTGAGATGCTTTAGCCACTTAGCTATTGTTTGAATTCACCTGTATTAGGCAGCTAGCTGTAGTCTCGCGCTAAAGTCCCGTGGGAACTCCGTTGTAGCCGGAAACAAGGCAAATAGTCCAGTTGGGAAGAGCGGTGTGTGTGTAAATAGGCTCTGCTCGTCGTTTCTCAGTATTGAAAGTGTCCGAAAGAAACTGTTTTCGATTCTGCACTGCTGATTCGAGAATCGCTGCCCGTTCAGTTACACGCACATGCTCAGTATCAGCTGCTCGTGAGTTCATCAAATCTCTCAGCAAAACGTGTCTCAGTTCAGTGAACGGTTGAAGTTACAACATAAAATTCAAGACATTAGTTTATTTCTAATCTGAGGGACTGTCAGTCATGTCAGAAAGTGAGCAACTAAAGTAACTGTAACAGCTCCGTGTTGCAAGGACCAATTTTTCTATAGACTGTACTCACAAAAATATAATGCTCAAGATAGACTTAAAAATTCCCTGGAGTTGTCCTTTAAATAAATGCTCTAAATCATTCAACAAACAGTAAGTGACAGACTTAACTGTCAATTTGATCTTTCCAGTCATGTTGCGCTGCAAACAACTACAGTAAGTTGTCAATGTTGGCAAATGACCATGGTATAAGTGGGATAATCCGCAGCTAGTTGTGCATTTAATCGATTTTAATGTTCCACTTCGCGTCAGGCGGTTCTTTGCATCCACACAGTGTCGGGAATTAAGTGGAAATGTTGACTGACCGTGGTCATGCTCTGATAATACTTGTCTCTCTGTCCAGAGTAATGAAGGTGGCCAAGAGCTTCCTGGATCAGGGGAAGACGCTCAGCTTCGCTGTGGCCAGTAAGAACAGCTTCAGTCATGACGTGTCTGAGCTGGGTCTGGACGGCAGCAGTGGAGAGCTGCCTCTCGTTGGCATCCGTACTGCCAAGGGAGATAAATACGTCATGAAGGACGAGTTCTCGTACGTTGTTGTTAAAAAATATGTATAGTTTTTGCAAAAAACCAAAAACAACAAAAAAAAGTATTTCTTTTGTGTCCGCAGTCGTGATGGAAAGGCCTTGGAGAAGTTCCTGCAAGATTATTTTGATGGAAAACTGAAGCGTTACCTCAAATCTGAGCCTATTCCTGAGAACAACGATGGGCCCGTGAAGGTGCGTCAAAGATTTAGGTTTTAGCATTTAATAATAATTTTGTTTTGTAATAACTAGTTTACATAACCTGCAACTCCATCCATATGATTGAAGGTTCTTGTGGCGGAGAACTTTGACTCAATTGTAAATGATGACAGCAAGGACGTTCTCATCGAGTTTTACGCCCCCTGGTGTGGACACTGCAAGAGCCTGGAGCCTAAATACAAAGAACTAGGAGAGAAGGTTAGTTTTCAGACCTCGATTATTATATCAATCGCTATGAAATATTGACAGTTTCATTAATATGATCTTTTTTCACAGCTTTCCAACAGTCCAAACATAGTCATCGCAAAGATGGATGCCACCGCGAACGACGTCCCCTCTCCATATGAAGTTAGGGGGTATGTCATGATCGATAGTTTTAGTTTTTGATAAGTTTGTCTCATTTGTAGTTTGTTGCTAATGTTTTGATTTGCTCATCTGATTGTTTGCTTCCAGATTCCCCACCATCTATTTCTCCCCTGCTGGTCAGAAGCAGAATCCAAAGAAATATGAGGTTTGTTTAATTGACTTTGGTTAATGCACACTTCCAAACGTCCATTGAGAAGTGAATCTAATCTGCGGCGTTTGACTTTCAGGGAGGTCGTGAAGTCAGCGACTTCATTTCCTACCTGAAGAGGGAGGCTGCAAACACTGTGGTGGTTCAAGAGGACGACAAGAAGACAAAGAAGAAGAAGTCCGAGTTATAAACAATCACAGCCCAACAACCAAGGAGGGAATTCTTGCAGGAGACATAAATTATATTCCAATCTTTAGTGAAGCGAGTGCTCTGACCAACGTCACATTGTCGGCCCTCTCTTGGGCCTGCTGCTCTGGGAACACTGTGGAAGCTTGTGACGGGACGGCCAGACTGTGTGTGATTTTTAGATAAGTGGAAGAGGTACAGATTTGTCAATTTGAGATTGTTTTCCCTACACTGTACCTTGGAGAGATGCACTTTTGAGACCAATTCTACATATTTCTTTCTCATGGAAAAAGGGGAGGGGGATTTGGTGAATTAATTTTCCTTTTGTACTTTTTTTTTTTGTTTTGTTTTTTTGTATGTTTGGAAGGATCGTGAAATAAAAGGCCCACTAAACCTACGATCAATCTGGTTTCTTTGTTAGTTTATTTTTTTATAGAGAGAAAACACATTTATTTGGTTGTATGTGGCAGCCACATTGAATTTGCAGGCATATTCATTAGATAATCATGGTTCTTGTGGCACTATGATAAAGCAAAGTGTAATAATCCTTGTCTATGTCTGTTTCGAGAGCATTTGTGACAGACTAATCTTCCTGTAAGCATCTAAAGAATAAGCATGACCTTATGTCAAATAACACTCTCTTGTAAATCACTTGCGTTTACATTATGGCTGAAAGTCAGATTTTATCTGATGTGTTTAACGTGTCAGGAAATGTCAAGTATATTTTGGTAAAGCATAATTAGGCAGGTTTTCATTTTTATAGCATTTTAATAGAAATGGACCACAAGAAGCAACAGACAGATCCCCCAGTAATGCACTAGATGGTGCAGTTTACTGTCAGTGACAGGCAAATAAGGATTCTTCCAAGAAAGGCATCAGCTTCAAAGTCAACAAATCTTTTGTGGGGTTTTGTTCTTTGCAATATTTTAAATATTTAAATTAGAAATATTTGCCTACTTTATATACGAGGAGGGTTTCTATATAATGTTGAAGCCGGGTTCTATCAGGTTCTTATATAATACCACTGTGACATTTGTCACATTTAAATTGTATGAATTAAGTGGCTCTTAAACATTTATATCTTTAGAAAATGTTAAATAAACCATTATGCAATCATGTAACATTTCTCCTTCAACCTCCCGCCTTCAAATATATTTATTGAACATTTTCCAACTTAAAGCACATTTAAACTGAGAAAAAATAAGAAGTTATTTATATAACTATATGTCCAGATATTTCACTAAAACAAGTTTAGGAAAAACAGCAGCATGCATAGGTATAAGAACATGTTTCTTTATTAAAATCTGTTTAACATTTACATTTAGTTCACATATCACAAATGTTGCAAACGAGCTGCCGCTGTTAAAACACCATGCAACATAAAAAACAATCCACAGTACAATGAGCACAAATAAATAAAGCACTTACTTGAACAAACAACAGCAATTAAAGCTTAATTTAATTACACTGAAAATGCAAAAGAAAAATGTTTCCACGTTATTTTCACAATAAATGTTTAGATCAATATTGGGTAATGCATTATTATAGACAATAAAACTTATTAAAAAAAAAAAAAGTGCAATATAAGAAACAAAATTATTTTTTGTAATGACAGACTCATTCTAGAAGTTTCTTTCGGCTGTAAGTCCTACTAGTAGTCCGTCGCCTTTTCGGCTGGCAAAGGGGAGAGATATCCAGCTCAGCATTTGATGCTGTTGGGAGAAAGTATAAATTATCATGTTATTAACAACATAAATGCTTACATTTTCCTCAACCATGACAGGACTTTTATTTTTTACTATTTTGCTAGGTTTATTCAAATGATTATACAAATCACAACAGGAAGCAATAAGCCCCGTTTCCACCACAGGAACTTTACCCAGGAACCAGGAACTTTGTGTGGTACTCGGTGTGTTTAGACCGCAGGAACCAGGGTCTAAAATGATGTTGAAACCACGGACCATGTTTTTTTCTCATGTAATGTAATTCAAACTTTTTGGTGTGATATATATAAATGGGTTAAGCCAAAGATGTCCTCACTCCCAACTTCTCTCTCTAGGGACGACATAACGTTTGGACTGATATTACAAAACAAAGGTGATGAACTCTGTATTAATACAATTGTATGTCTAGCTAAATTCTTCATTCACAAATGTAGAATTGTGAAATCATCTCCCAAATTTGTTGTTTTTTTAAATGAATTTAAAATGTATATGAAATCTCTAAAAATCTTGAAAGGTCCTAAAGCACAAAAAATATTTGACATCCTAAAACACTTCCCAACTGAGGCTAATAACTGAACAATGTTTGAATTCTCCCCTTATGTCATGTCATTATACTTTTGTTGTTGTTTTAATTATTCATTTAATTTTCACTGTTTATATTAAGAGCTGCTCCCTCAGGCTATATCCTCTATAGCCCCGTTTCCACCACAGGAACTTTAGCCAGGAACCAGGAACTTTGGGTGATACTTTGTGTGTTTAGACCGCAGGAACCAGGGTCTAAATGAAGTTCCGGGTAAATAATTCCCCCTCCAAACGGCGATGCTCGCGAGGTAGTACTTTTTAAAAGTTCAGGAACTTTCGAGGGCGGGACTTGGGCGCTGAACATGCTGATTGGTTGAGCTCAGGCAGCATTTTATTTCAACTCAGCATTTTTAAAAGTCTTTTGCGAGGTTCGGTCTACATTCAGTAATAATCAGTCTTACACGCCGCGCTCATGTTGACAAGAGAGGAAAGTTCATTTTTCTGAGGGGTTAACTTTTTATTTCGTAAGTTACGAAGATAATGTTGGAGTAATGACACAGCGTATATTGCCACAGGCAGTTTTTACTTTAACTGCGCCTGACAGAAGATTTTTTTTTTTCTCAGATGATTATTTAAACAAATAAATAGCTTATAATATAATACTGTATTAGTCCTGGTGGCCGTTAAGAGTTGCTATGGCTTCAGTTAACACATAGCTGCTGGAGAAAACAGCGTTGACATTTTTGATGTGGCAGACAAACTGCTTATGTGACAAAATGATTGCGATTGAAAGTCATCACATGTAAACACCAGATCGGTTTAGATAACGTCTTATGTAAACAGTCCACTAAATCTTTCAATCGGTACACGCAAAAATGATTACTGTCCGTTAGGGCTGTCATTTAAAAAAGAAAATCTAATTGAACGGAATTAAAATATCAAGCAATGCATTCGAATATATTCAATTATCTACAACGCCTTCATCTCCAGCAGCTGGAATGTGTTTACGGATGCCATAGTAACTCTCAACAGCCAACAGGACTTATACGGTTTTATAAAAGCTATTCATTTGTTGTAAAGTGTAATAATCATCTCAGAAAAAATAAATTCTAATGTCAGGCGCAGTTGAAGTAGTTAATGATTGTTTGCTTGCATAGGCGTAGGGACAGTGTCATTAGGCCAACACTATCTTCATAACTTCTTATGAAATAAAAAGTTTATCCCTCAGAAAAATGTATTTTCCTCTCTTGTCATGCTTGGTGCATGAGCGCGACGTGTGCTCTTCAGTGGTGAAGGCGCGCGCTGTGTACATCACATAAGGAAGCACACTCAAAAGTAATCCGGTCAGGTCATTTACATAGTGAAATGTTTAGTTTGATCGATTCATGAAAAGGTTTATCCACCTATCTCAAAACGATTACAATTTCATTCAGTTTGGGCATTTTTATTACAATTGAGGTGTTTATATGGGGCATTTTCCTTCAGATTGGACTTTTAAACTGATTACAGTGCTCCATGTAAACGCACCGGCAGTAAAAAAAAAATTGCGCTACATGGCACTTTAAAAACCGGATAGTTTATTTATAGTTCGATTACGGATATTTCACGTCATCTTCGAATGCATATTCGAATATCGAATACAAAGTGACAGCCCTTGTCCGTCACTGGCTTGGAGGAACAGTCGCGTGCAGTCCTACATCACCAGACTAATTTGCCTAATCTTCTCGGAACTTTATCGCGGTCGAAACGCAGACAGCTGCATGGCTGCAGGTCTGGGGGGAGAAAAGTTCCTGTAAAAAAAGTTCCTGGTACAAATTGTTCCGGGTAATTTTGGTGGAAACGTACGGAAGCTTATTGCATTCACTTGGGAAAAAAAAATCTACTCTGTTTTTCTGAATTAATGACTTAATTATCTCAGAATTATGAGATAATTTTTCATGAATACAATTTTTTTTGCTCTGTTTTTCTGAATTAATGAGATCCCTCAAAATCCAGCCAAGAGCTCTATTTTAGCTGGATTGCATGGAAGTAAACATGTCCCGCCTTTCAAATTTAATCCGGATTTATTTTACTTTGGGTTTGAGACATTGTCTTTAAGTAATAAAAATTGTATTGTTTTTGGTGCATCAACTTTGTGCAGACACCTCAAGACAGCAGAAAAGAACATTCTGATCTGCTTGACATTGCTATTGCACTCCATGGGGATCCAGTATTTTCAACAATTGCCCGATTGTCTCGTGTCACCACGTAGCCAGCCTGAATGCATTTCAGATGCTTCATCTTAACACGATCACATAGTAATGCGTATCAATATTACGAGTGTGAAATCGTGTCTAATGTATATCGTCTGGAATGTATATTGTGTGGAATGTTTACTGAGATAATGCACGTGCTACACAGTCTTTCGTGTGCATGCATATGACATGCTGTTGGGGGTGGTGGGGTGGGGGGTTCGTATGTATAATACGCCATAAAGTGTGTATCATAAGCATGTGAAAAACTGTGTACCATATGCACACCAAAACTCATTTTAGCGTATACATTCCACAAGATTGCACACTTATTTATACTACTATTTATACGAATTTTCATGACATCGGCTGTCTGCACAAATTTGAAAGGCGGGACATGTTTACTTCCATGCAATCCAGCTAAAATAGAGCTATTGGCTGGATTTTGAGGGATCTCATTAATTCAGAAAAACAGAGCAAAAAAAATGTATTCATGAAAAATTCTCATAATTCTGAGATAATTAAGTCATTAATTCAGAAAAACAGAGTAGAGTTTTTTCTCTCAAGTGAATTCAATAAGCTTCCGTAGAAACAGGGCTATAGTGAGAAGGTTAAGATTAAGAAAAACCTGCACAAGCGCTAAAGCTCGATGTGTTGATACATATGCCATAAGCTCTCAGTCAGAGCTCCAACAATTTAAAATTGAGCGGAAAGTAAGTTCTAGTTGACAAAAACTAACTTTAGTAAAACATCAGCTGTGATCTCATTCTCATTTGTGTCAGATTAAAGCTGCAGTCTGTAAATTTTGCCTCCCTGTTGCCATTTTTGACTGAAAACTGCAACTGCAATTATTTGCGGAGTTTTCTTTATGTGGGTTGTGCATGGGCACGGCTCCTAACAGGGCAGGATTTAATGTTTCAAGGAGTTTGTGTGACTGTCATTCATTTACCGCACCGTTGTGGATACTGTACTTCGGAATCACAGATTCTACATCTTGAAAGCATGACCAAATTAAGATTTGTCCCCCGGAAATTGTCATCGGAAAAAGTATGCCGAATCAGCATTGTGTGACTTTGTATTTATTGTGTATTAGCGTTACTTGTAGATTTCAATTTCTGAACAGTCTAATCTTTTGCTTTTGACTGCGGGTGAATCTTCAGTTGTCACTGATGATTGATGTTTTTAGATCTTTCTGGATTACAATCTGCCATCAAAATTATACATTTAAATATTCCTGTGAGAAAAGGCTATGAATGATCCGCCACCTGCAGCATCCTCACATGCGATATAGCCTACTAGCCGGAACTTCTTTATGTTTACAGACTTTAGGGCTGAGGCGATTTTTCAGATTAATTTAAATGTAATGTTTGGCCACTGTTTTATTATTTTTAAATCGAGTTAGCAAACGTTATATGCATGTTGACAAAAAATTATCCGACCACATGATGGTGCACCTGATAAACCCATACCTCTTAATACACCTTTATTGTCTTACCATTAAATTGTGATGCTTCATTATTTACAGTTGATTTCTTGTATAACAGAGGTGACTGAGTGAGAGCAAAGATTCCGCTGGCAGACACAGGTTTCTTTACTTTAGGGGTGTCCACTGCAAGACATTCAAACGACAATGTTTACAGACAAGTAACGGAAACACAGGGAACTTGCTATAAATTGCATCCAAGTTTTACTGTACCTTTCATGCCCTTCCATGAAAACTGTTCAGTCTTTGTAGGGTCTATAATATCACACTCTTGAACCACAGTCTCGGTCCAGTCCATGCCTTGTGGTGAGCACTGACGATGCATCACCTGGCTTGATCTCAAACCCAGTTTTCTTTGACTAACTGGGGTGCTCAGCGACTCCTTGAGTTCTTCCACCCCCTGAATGCAGAAAACCCCTTCAAGTTCTGGGTCTTCCAATACTCCAGGCTTTTCCAGAAGAGGAACCCCTTTGATGACTTGCTCTTTGCTCCCACAAGTCTCAATTCGAGCCCTTTTCTTACGAGGCCAACTGTTGAGGTTCTCTGGGGTTGACCACCCTCTGCTTTGAGGAGATGGAGTAAGTGGGGACGCCAAAGGGGATTGGCTACTTGCTGGGTACCGTGTGGGAGTGATCGACTGACATATGTATGTCTGAACACCCTTCCCAGGTGTACTTTTGGCAGGGGTTCCTCGACTGCAGAGTGATGGAGATATGCAGCCAGGATGTCTAGAACACTGTGCAAGAGGGCTGTCAACTTGTGGCACCTTCACATTTGACATGTTACGGTGCACAAGCTGTGAGGCCATGCCTTTGGTGGCACTACTTGTTGCCTCACCTGCACTGAAAGAATCGGTCCGTCTTAACTTTAGTTTAGGCAGACCTGATGCTTGCATTTCCATCTCCACTTCATAAGTAAGTGGCTGAGGAGTGGACTTCTTTCCACATGCAGGAGTTCGCCTGGTTCTTGGGGTGGAAATCTTTGGTGTTCCCGAGGGATATCCAAGACGTGCTTCCGCTTCTCGTTGGCGCCGGTCTGGAGTTTGACGGAAGCCATAGCTGCGACTTGCTGTTGTTGTGGACGGGGTGGCTTGTTTGCCCTCAAATTCAAAAACCTCTGAGGATCTAGAGGGTTTTCTGGAAAAAGCGATGTTCATCTTAATGCCCCCTATGAGCTGGGTCTTCACCACTGAGGCCTCCGATATGTCAATGCTTTCATCATCTGTGGTCATGCTGAATTCAGAGCAATCAAACTGCTGAGAGTCAGAAGATAATGCCTCTTCAGTTTTTCCATGGTTAGTCTCAATTTGCGCAATTATTTTATCCTCCTGTTGATTGGATGAACTGCTTTGATAGCTGATATCTGATCTAGATGGTCCATGGGATGGTGATGCACTTGATTTTGCTACAGCCAAAGACAGACCTTTACAAGGTGAAGGGCTAGTACCTGCAGTGACTCTTGACTTGTTAGAAGTTGACACCGACTTTTTAACAGGTGTCCTACCAGAGCGAGTGCACATCCTGTCAGCTGGGCTGGGGCTTTTTATTGCCGTTTTTATATTTGGTTTCAATGATGAAACACAGAAAGTAATTGGCCCGGAATCGGACTGTAGTGAGTCAACGGAGGAAAACTGACCAGATTCTTCAGTAATCTTGTATGGTAAACTCAGTGTTCTCATCATCTTTCCCGATCTTTCAATAGACTGAGATGCTTCTAGATCAGGATTTCCAGAAAGTTCTAGTGTCCTAGGCATTATTCCAGGAGATGACTTGGATTTCCTTTGGGGCACCTTTTCAGGTGTTTTAAAAACAGCTCTTTCCTCTGGGCTGCTATTCTTCCCCGGTGTAATCAGCCTTGGTGAGTATCTTTTTGTAAACATCGGAGACTCTGGCACATTGTTTGGGTTTTCTGACAGGTGTTTCCGTGGAGATGGAGACCATGTCACACTCTTTTTTGGCGTTCTACCGCCTGGGCTCCTCAGCCAAGCGCCATTAGGTGAAACACAATCCAAGAGGCTTTTTATTGGAGTCTTTAGTATTCCCTTTAGAGGGCTTTTCTTAGGCGTCTCTACCACTAAACTTTTTGCAACAGGCGAGCGAAAGGGGCTCCCTCGCAGAGCCATCCCATTTTCCCCAACTGTCTGGCTTGGAGTTTTTGGGGACCGTGGGGTTCTGCACCCAACTGCAGATCCTACTGGATCAGATCTTAACTTCTGTGGAGTTTTATTTGGACTCTGAAAAACAAATAGATCTTATTAAAAAAAGGAGATGACAGGACTTGCTCTTTTGGTATTCCATGTTATTTTATCAACTGCAAAGAAAGGATATTACCTCAAAAATTGCAGAGCTAAGTGACAACCCTTTGCTGCCTTGATCTTCTGAAGAGGATGCTGTAGTGTACCGTAGATGACTAGGGGACTGGGTTGCACCAAAAAGAAGCCGAACTGGCGACCTAACAGATCTAACATTGAATCCACCTGAAAAAATGAAGACAAGGCTACTTTGAGAATGCCACAGCATACACCTTTACAGCATGTTCAAAAACTACACATTGAAAACATTTTATATCTAGTAGCTTAATGACATATGGGCTATTTTTACAGTGTTGTCAAAACACCATCTATTTCCTGTGCACCTTTGCCCTCAGAGTGGCAGAGTTGAGAAGAGGAGATAGCGCGGTCCAGGTTTCGGGAACGTGGCTGTGAGCTTGAATAGAACACGCTGGAATGTCTCCTGGTAAGGCTTTTAATTCTTGGGCTCCTCCTCAAATCTAAGAACAAATTATTTATTGGAGCACTTTCTATTAGTAAGTGGTAATTCTATGCTTGACATTGTAGCAAAATCTTAAGACACCAACCAGCAGCTGGTTTGACAGGAGACTCCTCAATAATGCACACATCAGATTCTCCAGATCTCCTGTGATGAAGAGGGCAACAGAAACACAGGAGATTTAAATTCCAAACTGGATGCTTCCCATAAAAATTACAGGTAACAGTGAACAAATATAGTGAAAATGTAAAAATATTTGTAGGTCACAGGACTCACCTGCCAGTCCTTTGCCGGTGAAGTAAGCGATTGGACACCTGCTTATGCAGCGGTGTCTCAGATACTTTCTTTGTCAGAAGAGCGTGCCGTTCTGAAATTCAAAGATTTTAAGACTCAAATTCACACACTACAGTGGTGATTTATGAAACAATCTCTCACTATCAACAAAAAAAAATTACCATCATCTTCCATATTTGAACGCTTGCGTTTCTTGAGCCCCTCTACTGCTGAGACAGACTGGCTTCGAGGCATTTTGGACGACTTTGAGGGCGATACGGTCACTTGGTTGAAGAGATTTCTTCTTACCTTTGTTACCTCTGGAAACAAAAAAAGGTACAACAACAGATCACAACAACTTTTTTAAGCAGCTCAACCATAGGACAGCTTGAATATTAAAACGGGATGAGACAATTACCTTGAACAGCTTGCTTTGGTGGTGGTAATGGTTCTTCCACAGCAGGTTTTTCTACTGGGACACTACTGAGTTTTGGCTTTGTCTGCAATTCCCAAAATAGGGTACTTTAGTATTTTGGTTCTTCTGACTAGGGATGTCAGTTTACACAAATTCCTAATATCGATCATCATTGAAATTAATTGTCAATTAATCAATTGTTTGTTAACCATCACTGCAAGATGCATAATGCAGTGGCATACAGCCATTGGCATGACAGGGTGTGAAATTGCCACTCCCTTACACCAAATGATAGGATAGTATAGGATTGTGAAATTAATCGATGCGATTTCTGATAATTTGATAAAATGATCATAATGAATAAATAAAGAATAACTGACAACTGGCCATTTATACGGAAAAAAAACTAAAAACATTTAAGGCCGTGATGTAAAGTTGATTCGGCAAACCGGAATCAATTATTCCATTTGTAATAACTGCGGTAACCCCACCTCAAGACATTATTCAGTTGTTTTATTTAAAGACAGTTGTCAGGTTGTCCTTAAAATGCTCTTTTGAATGCAGTAGAACTAATTTATTACGCATCTCCCTCCGTTGCTAATTACAAAATGTTTTGTCAAAAGGCTTGATCCACTGATATACAGACAAATTCAGTTATTATAGAGAGAGAAACTAATTAATTGACTTAAACATTTAAATTGACAGTCTGTGTCTCTCAACAGTGTTCTGCAGCAGCGTCTCTACAAATAGCAAAGCTGTAAGTTTAACTGCTTCAAAAATAGTGACGTCACTAGCACCATACTAAGAAATGTCATGTAGTTTTGCAGATGTAAAACTATTTTATTGATAAATTCACTGACAACAAGATTCTATATGCGTCTATGTTTCGGTGTCTCTGTACTTCAGCTGTGTGTTTGTTAACCTGCTTGTCATCTACTTGTTAGTTTGCCAGTCAGACATATTATCCTTTATTCATAATAATGTCTCAATAATGTCAGTTTCATTAAAAAGAAACAGAAAATAATACCATAAAAGCAATAGGGAAAAAATCTCACCAGACGTGTGGACTTTCTTGGCATTTCTATCTGTCGAAGTGCTTGAGGAGCCTCAGTCATGCTTTTGTGGCGTGTAATCATGCTCTGTCTGCAAAAACAAGAGAAAAGAGTTCATCACTTAGATACAAAACACTTGATATAATTACACATTGTTTTCTATTACAAGCACCTCCTTTTCTTAGCAGAGCGGTTGCGGAGTTCCTCCAGATGATCTCCAACACTGGATACGTTGCTCTGTGTGGCAGAGAAAGGTGAGGAACTCACAGACACACTGTCCTTAGGCAAAGACTCATCACTGAAGAAGTCAGAAGGCAGGACGGCAATGAGCGCCTCGGGCAACTGAGTTCCTAAACTGTGGTACACGTCAGCCAGGACCTTAGGGATGCTGTTCAGGTACCTGGGAGATACCATATCAGAGATAACACCATATGAATTGCATTCAATTGGCATTTTTTGTAAATTCCTGAATCACTGATAACTTACACTGGAAGAACTTCATCCTGCATAAACTTGGATAAGTAGACAGCATCTTTACTCCGGGAGATAATCCGGAACATATCAGCCACCTTAATCAAATCAATATATATATACACATATAAGATTCCTGCAAGTCCATAGTGACTTTGATGCATAGTTAAACTATAGGTTATGACATTTGAGGATTGTAAATGTTTATTGTCTCCTTACATCCTCCACTCTTTGTTCAACAACCTCCTCGTCATCTTGTTGTTCTGGTTGTCTGCACAACTCAAGTCTGAGAACTGCTTGCAGCTGGCATCTGTATAATGATTAATGTTTTAATGTTTTGTAGTCAGAAGTCTATTACCTTGATATTATCTATATGAAGGTATGTTTCAAGGTTATTGTTCTGTCATCTGGACATTGATTTGTTTTTTGTCTGAATACTTACTCCCTGATTTTACTTTCTTCATCTGAAGAATGTCCATAAAGTTGACGAATAGACTGACAGGACTTCAACAGATGTTTCTGCACCAAATTTAAGAACGTTACCTGCTGAGAAATAGTTAAATGAACATTATTATTTGACAACTACGTAACAGGTAGTTTAACATTTCAGACTATAAGTAAATACAAAATGAACTAATTAGACTGAAATACTTTAGAAGGGCACAACAGAGTTCATTATACACATCTGACGCAATTTGTTCCTCTGACTCACCTCCAAATCTGTGTTAGTTTTGAAGAATGCCTTTACAACTGAAAGCAAATCCTGGACCTGAGAAGGAACAGACACAGATCTGTTCTCCAAAGCTTTCTGATAAGCGAGTCCCAGGTGGGAGAGCAGCTCTTCCTCACTGCTAAAGTCTGTATAAGAGTTCATGAATATCATTGTTAACATTTTAGTTTTCAGTTCTGATATATCCATTTATCCCATTCTGCACACTTTATAAAGCTTAAAATAACACATTTTTAAAAAAAAAACCTGGAAGATCCTAAAGCCTGGCTTTAAAACCTGTTTTTATTTTTCAATGAAATAACTCTACTCACACATGAGGCCAGGCTTGCTCCGATCCCCAGAGCATCTTTTGCCCCCTTTTTCAGGCCCTATGGCAGACCTAGCAGCGCTGCTATCAGCCTGAGTCTTTTGAGCTTTCACATTCAAGCGAGCAAAATTCAGCATCTGTAGAGAGCGACTCATGGTCTTCATCTTTTGTCTTACTGGCGTGCATTGTGTTCCTCCTGAAAAGAGCAGATTAAGCCTTAAATAACAATAATAAAAACTAGGGGTGACCCCAAATAGTCGAAGATTCGATGCATCGATATGCAGAGCTGGATTCGACCACCGATCTCACGGTCGAATCTTCAGGGGTGTTATGAAACGAGGATCATACCATTTTGGCAATATGGGGGTGCGCAATATTTTAAAAACTGGCACGGCGCTGAGCTTCACGTCCGGTGTGCGACCCCTTTAAGGGCACTGAGCGGTGCACCGCATTTTTAAAATTCGAACACATTCAATGAAAATGAGTGTACACATACCGGTGGCGGCATTCGGTGGCATCAGGAAGTTGTTTAAAATCCTGACGCAGCACAGAACGCCATTTCAAGGTTTTATATTAAATTTATATTATATTTCCCTCAAATCATCAATGTACATACTGATTTCACCCTGTGCTACAAGATACACTCATCGTGCGAATCGTCAGAAGTCAATTCAAAATTGATCTTGCGTGTATATAATGTGCGCGTCTGGTGGCGGTGTGAGATACCTGAGATGCGACGCTGAGCTTTTTCTCAATATGGTTTCTCCACCCTATTACCTTTTATTTAAACCTAAATAAGAAAGCCATTGTCAGTTCGTCTGTCAGTTGGCAGGCAGTTTTGGCCGCTTTATTAAAAGTTGTTGCTGTGTGCAGTGTGTAAAGGAAAATAAAAATATTTTTACCCCTCCTGCTGACTAGTGTCGTGCCCCTCCCAAGCCATTCACACACACATAGATAATTCGACTATCGGTCGACTATAGAAAGATTCGACAATTCTGAT
This sequence comes from Pseudorasbora parva, assembly GCF_024679245.1. Classification (NCBI taxonomy): domain Eukaryota; kingdom Metazoa; phylum Chordata; class Actinopteri; order Cypriniformes; family Gobionidae; genus Pseudorasbora; species Pseudorasbora parva. The sequence continues at coordinate 18,281,572 of NC_090196.1, read as the reverse complement.
TCGCGTGTGTAAATCCATTGTCAGGGACACCCCTAATAAAAACTATCTGCAACAAAATCACTGCGAATATTTAGCAAATACTCAATGCATCACCTCATCGTGCACTATTTGTACTTACTTTTTTTGGACCTCAGGTTGCCACTCGATCCGGCTGTGTTGCTCTGATAGATCTCTGAGAGACTGCTGGTGATCTCCTGCTGAGTATCTGAGTACTCCTCTCCCCGCTCCTCTTCCTCGGGAGCTGCATGCAGGAGCCTGTACATGTAAAACAGATATTTTAGTAGTAGAAGAAAAATAGACCATGAAAAAAATGTGCCACTTTTTTTGTAGAAATTTTAATGGGGTCATGTGATGCTTTTAATGTTTTACTTTTCCTTTAGTGTGTAATGCATCTGTCTGTGCATGAATAAGATCTGCATAATTAATTCCACAAAAGTGTTTTATTTTAACAGAGATCACTGCTCCAAACCTGCCTAAAACACAGCATTCCAGATATTATAATTAAATGTTAAAATGTATTTATAACACAGTTCCTGATAGGGGTGTAACGATACACTCATGTCATGATTTGATACAAATCACGATACTGAACTCACAATATTTTAGGTCAAAATTAAGAAGATATTTATATATTTATTAGATATATATATTCTGGTCCTTCCATTAAAAGTCCATTATTCCTCTTAAACTTAAAAGATCTAAAAGAAAATGTCATAAAGGCATTGTAAAGAAATAATCAATCGAGTGGTATAGTCCAAATCTTCTGAAGACATAAGATGGCTTTATATGATTAACCAATTTACTACAACAACATATTGTAAACACGGATGTTCAAATGCTTGCGTAATGTGCGAAAACAACATGAGGGTGAGTAAATGCGGCCTATCTACCTGTCTATGTAAATGAATGTGGGCGAAAAGAAAGTTTAAGGAGTTTCAGTGATATTACTACATTAATCTACTATATATATATATATATATATATATATATATATATATATATATATATATATATATATATATATATATATATACTTTTGGATCTTTTAAGTTTAAGAGGAATAATGGACTTTTAATGGAGGGACCAGAATATGTCAGGTTTCATAAAAACATATCTTCATTTGTGTTTGGAAGCTATATGAAAATCATATTTTGGAAGCTATATGAAAATCATAGTTTGAAAGAACATGAGGGTGAGTATGATGCCAGAATTTACATTTTTGGGTAAGTTAAGTTACAGTAAGCTGAGCAATTAACGATATATACGATACATATCGTTGCATTTTTATATTACGAAATCTTGATATAACAATGCCCGTTACACCCCAAGTTCCTGAGCAGAACAATTTCCAAAAGTTAGCTTGTGCACAGAGCATTTTACGGATGACAACTTCCTGAACCTGGAAGAGTACAACGGCTACATACCACCGTAAAACATTCTGGGCTCAAACTGATACGGTTAAACCGACAAGATTGTTAACTGTGTTTACAACTACTTTAGAAGCTAAAGCTCAAGATTATGGGAAGGGTATTTTCATTTAAAAGATTGAGGTGCACCACAATGCACTGGTTCAACTGGGCTTTTTGGAAGAAGGGGCTTTGTAGAAAAAAATTAAACAATAAGCCCGTTTAATACAGACTGAATAGAGGTAAGGCAATAATCTACAGCATGTGAAAAATAATGTGTTGAAAGGGATACTCTAAGCGAAGTGCTATCAGAATGTCACCGCTGCATCAGAACGATTAAGTGCACGCACTGAAACGAGAGAGGTATGTATTAACTCGTCTTAGTTAAGGAAATAACAGTTTAATATGAAAAAGCGATGGAGTATCCCTTTAAAAGATCTTACTAAATAATATTATATTTAAAATAAAAAAATATATGCATCTTTACAAAAAAAAAAAAGAGTAAAAGATCGCAAACCTCATTGATTCCATTAAGTGGCAGCTGATTCCTGATTGGTCAGACAGAGGAAACCACCCTTCTACCACCCCATTCCTCCTTGAACAAGACACTTGCTTGAGCTCTTGATCGGCCCAGTCAGGGACTAACGGAATCTTCACTTGATCTGGAAACCGCAAGAACATTGTTTTAAAAATAGGATCAAAAACTTATGCACACTGGACAAATATACCAAATTATTTCAGATAAAACAAACACCTGAGCAGTCCTCATCCTCCATGATGTCATACATGACATTGAGAACACTGCTGACGACGTCAGGCAAGTCCCTAGAAATGTCTGTAGTGTCCAAGGAAACGAGGTCTGCAGGCAGGAGCTGGTCTTCCTGAGTAACCAGAGGCTGAAAGACAGTGAGCTGAGCCATGCAGGAGGAGAGCACCGACAGCACCGCTGAACACAACACACCTCCTTCTCTCACTTCTGCTAGCTGTGTAAATAAAGTCAAATGATATTACTCTCAAGATTATCACACTTCATGCTAACATCACCTATCATGGACTATAACTTGCTCTAGCATTGATCTTTCTCTTTGCTTCGAACATAACGCAAAAAGCCAAAACATGCATTACATTAAGGGTCCCCTATTACATTGAGGGCCTGTTTTTAAACTTAAAATAACATGCATCCTAAAACAATAATCTCACCTTACTAAAATAATTTCCCAAGTCATTTGACTAAATGCATATTTACAAACATTTCAGTATTTCAAGAGCATAGAGAGATCGACTTAATTACGTCGTTCACAAAGCTTCATGGAAATGGGCAAAGCTAAAGAGCTGTTTTGGAGTGTGTTCCTTTTTCGACTTTCTGACTGATGTAATTTTCTGTACAGCATCATAGGTAATGTAGTTTTTCACCAAAAATTCCACTATTAAAAAATTATTATTTTTAAATAAGCTGAAATAATGCAGGCTGAATTATAACATTGTAGCTCAAAGTAGGGCTGTCTTTAAAGGTTTCTTTTAAAGTGATCTTTTAAAATAAATTTCCTTATGGAGAGTTTTTACTTCCAGAACCAATCTATTGTAAAACAGCACAACAGATTAGGTCATTTTACCATGGCAGATCCTCCAGTGGACAGCTCCTTTAAGTGCTGAAACACCTCCTGACCCAGTTCAGCATCTGGACACTGCAGTATCCAGCTCTCTGAGGCTGGACGTGCGAGAGAGATGGTGTGGAAGTCCTGCAGGACACCTCTGAGAATCACCTCAACAGGAACACGCAGAAACCTCTGCCTGCATGATACCGGCTCCAGCGTCACATTACAGGAAAGCATGTTCCCACCTGGCACAAAAAGTATGAAAAATTAACGGTCAAAAGTTTGAAAACATTACTATTTTTTATGTTTTTGAAAGAAGTCTCGTATGCTCAACAAGCCTGCATTTATTTGATCAAAATACAGAAAAAAAGGAATATTGTGAAATATTACAATTTAAAATAATGTTTGCTATTTAAATATACTTTAAAATATAATTTATTTCTGTGATGCAAAGCTGAATTTTTTTTGTCACATGACCCTCCAGAAATCATTCTAATATGCTGATTTATCATAAAAGTCGAAAACATGGAAATATTTGTATAACCTTTTACATACATATAGTTACACAGTTGTGACCAAAAGTCATGTCCAGATGGGAAATTTGCTTTTAAATAGCCCTACAAGTTTTGATATTTTTATAAATATCAAAGTTCAGGTTATATTTTATAAATATTTTAAATATATCAAAGAAAAAAAAACGAAACTTGGTTAAGGTATCTGTTATTTGGCAAAAAAGGCAAACCATAGGTACAGTTTTTACTATGCAAAAAGGCATAGAAAAGCTCACAGAAAAAAGCATACATTTACTACAACATAATGAGTAATTATTAACATTTTATCAATTTAATGTGTCCTTGCATAATAAAAGTATTAATTTATGAAATCTGGCTGACCCCAAACTTTTGAGCTGTAGTGTATAAACACACAATGAATAATTCATGTTTATTTTTAATAATATTAAATAATTAATAAATTTAAAAAATACAATATAATAATAATAAAATAAATACATAATGCACCAGTGACAACATATTTACCCGCAATCCAGGAAAGCGATCCACTCAAAGATGGAAACACTTGTTGGTGCATTCTTTCAGGCAACTGAAGGTAGCCATTGATGAAATCTACAGGAAAGGCATCTAGTCCCGCAGCCAGTGAATGGCTTACACTGGGATGCTGGTCCATCGGTGGCAAACCAGGAGACAGCATGGGCACCACCTGTCCACCAACCTGCCGAAGAAGCTCTGCCAGTGTGTCTGTGCCAGTGTAGTCCTCCACCACATGATGAACCTGGTTAAAAACCATACTGTAGTCAAAAACACTGAAATAGAAATTGTTTTCAATAGAAACTCCATAAGAGAAGCACTTACCTTTAATATACCCGAATCAGCCCAATGAAGCACAACTTTGCGTTGCATAAGCATATCTATGAGACCTTTGGGCAGCACCTGCTCATTTATGTCTCTATGATGTCTACCGTCATTGCTACGGATGGACAGATAGTCCTCCAACTCTGCTTTGGACCGTGGGCATTCAGATACGACAAAAAGGACATTTCTGTCCAGGCTTAACATGTCATAATCATGCAGAGGGATATTTCTGCCACTTCGACTGGACCTCCTTGGTCTCAGGGTCACCTTGGTGGGAGATGTCAGATCAGGTCTGTCCCACTGGAAGTCTAGGAGGATCTCTTTCAAGGCATTTTGGACACAACTAGCCGGGCTGGGTTTTAGTTTATGTGACCTTTCCCGACTTCTGGGTGACTTTCCTTCTACGCTGAATTTGACAAGCAGCTCCTCTTCGAAATCACTGAACGCCTTCTCCTGGAGCTCCTTGAAATCAGTTCCTCTGGTTATAAGTGTCGCACTTTTCACAGTCCTTGAAGAGAAGAATTTATACCCCCATCGCACTTTTTCCAGTCCATATCTGTGTCCCAAACTGAGCAGAACTCTTAGTATCCAGTGTTTGAGGTGGTTTTGATAGGCACTAGTCGTGCTGTTGGTCTCCTCTGGTCGATAATCCACATCGATAGCAAAAACAATATTCTGGGAAGCCATTACTGCACTTTAAAGCAGTCATGCACAATATTATCGCCTCCAGCGATCAAGTGGTATACGTAACGTTATAGACGTTTAGAAGTCAATTAGACAGAGAAGAAACCAGTCTTTTAAAATGTCAATGAACTCATTTCAACGTTAAACAAGCAACATCTCGCGAGCAGCTGATGCGAACGAACGCACACGTACGTTATTTTTCTCAACACGAGTCATGATTCCTGTCGCTGTCGAGCTAAAACAACCCAAAACAATTTGAAATGAACGATGTCTGTCTAAAAGAAACGGTTAAAAATAACGGAAAATATATAAAAACAGCATTTTGAAAGTATAGTTTTGTTAAACTTTGGAGTTTCCGTTAGCCATTCGCTCTCTTCTCTGCCTTGAACTCTTCGCGCTTCAGAATATCGCTGAATGTCATTGGCTGGAGCAAACGAACTTTAAAAACGTCATTCGTTTCTCTTCATGTGATAGGTCTAGAGAGCTCTTGCATTAAAACAAATACAAAGACGTCAATCGTTTCTCGCTCCGTCATTGGTTCACAGTCAGGTCAATAAAAAGAGCTTCTTCTCGTGTGTAGAATGCTGCGCATTGTTCACGTGTTACTGGCATCTACTGGACAGAAGTCAAAGTGAAAAGTGATTAAAGTGTTTATTTATTGTCATATTTAAAATATGAGCCATTGAAAAGTATCAAACAAAAATCTTAAAACTGAGCAGGAATACCACAGACAATTTATTTAGTGTTATAAACGAATATATTTTGTTTATATATATATATATATATATATATATATATATATATATATATATATATATATATATATATATATATATATATATATATATATATATATATATATATATAAACAATATATATAAACAATATATATATATATATATATATATATATATATATATATATATATATATATATATATATATATATATATATATATATATATATATATATATATATATATACATCTGTATATTTGGCAATATTGTATAAAAAGTATATATACAAATTATAATAATAAAGTACTTTGAAAGTGGTGCACATTAGGACTCAAACCATACACACTTTCATGTTTTAATTAAAATAGTGCTTTTATTTCCAATTTTACAGTTTGTATATTACATGAAAATAAGAGTAAAAAATAGTATAAGAGTAAAATAACTTAAAGGGAAAAAAGTCAATGATATTAATTTTAGTAAAAGATATTGACCTCAATGTCAGGGGCCTGACCATAGCATGTGGTCATGTTACTTTTAGATAAATATAGTGAGTTTATGCCAGAATTTTTATATGAACAGTATTAAAAGGGGTCTTTCTTATATTTCTCAGTCCTCAGTCTCTCAAATGATTGTATACAGAGGATGCAGAAACCATTTATGGGTTGAAATGAAGTTATGATGTTTCTTATCTTTAGATGATCAAGACACTTAGACTGTTGCCTGGACAGCATTAGTCATTGGGTCTGTTGAGGATAAAAACATAAAAGAGAACAATTTGTACCGACTAATGGCTCTTTGGTCCAGACTCTGTTTAAAAAACATATAACAAAGGAATGCTGTTGCTTTTAATGTTTCTCCATCCACAAAACCAAAAGTGACAGCACACAGTTTTACAATGCCTCTGAATTAAACCAAAAACATGCATTTTTATCTTTAATACAACTTAGAATAAACATAACTGTAAATGTGCATTAAATAATTTTTACACAGAATTCCCCCCCGGCTCTCGCCAAGAGAATATAACTTACAGTGTAAAAGGGCAGTATAAAATAAGAAAAGCTTTTACTTCCTATCAAGCCATTGGAGAATAGACATGTTTACTTTGGCAAACACAAAACTCTCAAACTAGGCTCTGTGTCATCAGAGCACAACATGGAAATATCAGCAGAGCACTAAATAGAAGGCCCAGATATGTTCATAATCACAGACACAAGATGGTTTCTGATCAACATTTTCATTCTCACAAATGTCAGAAACTTGACAGCATCGAAAAACTTCCGTGCATCTGTCCAGAGCAGAATTAGCGGTTTATATGGTAACAATGAAGTACACTCACACTATATCAATTTATTTATTTCCCCTGACCGATATATTAATAATTCTTTGCATGTTATTAATTGCCAACCGCCTCATTGATGGTTTGAGGAAATGAGAGTGTGTAAATAGGTTACCCTCTGCTCATTCAGTATCCTTGTCTCTATCAGATCAATGAGAGAAACAGACAGACACTGGGAGAACAAGGGCAACATGGTGCTTCCAGTTATGTGCTTTTTGGTTCTGACCCAAATCCCAAAGGGTTCTGCTTCATGGCGTATGAGAATGTAGGTCAGGGTTTTAGCAAACTAATGCTTTTGCAGACAGAGCCCAGACAGCCTTGAACAGGCAACAGCAGGATGAGAAGCAAAAGTCAGGTGAATAAGCAATAAAAAAAACATTCAAATGAATATAAAAAGACCTTTTATTTGTACTTTCCTCCGAATCTGTCTTCTGATCTTCTGTCGAGTGCCATGTGGAGAAAAGGGATCTAAGAGTTTCCAAAAAAGGGGCAAATCCCTCATTTACCTGAGCATTTAATCTTTTTTGCCCATCAGCCCAAGTTCTTAGCAATTCATTTAACTCTTTCGCCGTCAGTGGGTTTTTTTAACAAGTTACCAGCCCTAGTCAGCTTTTTTGATAATTTTCGCAAAAAATGAATGGCCCCCAGATTATTTTGTTGTATGAATATCTGAATATGCAATATATATATATATATATATATATATATATATATATATATATATATATATATATATATATATATATATATATATATATATATATATATATATATATATATATAAACAGAGCCTCTGTTTTGGGTTTTATTCGAGCTTCATTCATTCTTTTTTATCAACACTTGAATGTGGATAAGTTTTAATAAAAAAAGCAACATTTTAAACAAAAAGCTGAGAAAATCATGTAAAAAAAAAAAAAAAAAAGCATATAGACAATATTTATTTCGGCTTCTTTTTTCCTGTGCTTTGATCCGGAGATTCAGTCCTCTTTCAGAAGATGTGTCATTGCACCCCCTACAGTATAACAGTGAAAACACAGAGAGACAGAAAATTGTGTCAATGGGGGAGAAGTGTGACAGAAAATTGAATCCGTCGATGGCAGGGAAGCATAGCCTAGAAATCTAGACGTGCCCTAGCGGCAGCAAATCTAATCTGCCCGCGAGTGTCGTCTAGCAACTCTCAATACCCTTCTGAGCTGTAAACGCCAAAGTCTGGTCGGGACTCGGGCCAATCACATTGTGTATAGAGTCGGTGGGTGAGGCCATAATGACAACAGCCGAGTTGCGTTTTGTGCTTAGTAAACACAGAAACTGGCGAACAGCGGTCTTTCGAATCAGCTTTTACCGCGACTCTGGAAGACTTGGAGTTAAGCTTTTCTCTGAGAAAAGAACAAAGAACGGCACTGAAGTCATTCTTAAAAAGGGAAGATGTGTTCGGAGTTTTGCCGACCGGATATGGTGAATGCTTAATCTATCAACAAGCTCTGTTTCACCTTCATGCTCTGGTTGGTGGTAGCGCTATCCTATCGCGTGCAGAGGGAGTTTGAAAGACAACCGTTTATCCGCCTCTCGGATTGAGCCCTGTCAATGGTGAGTTTCCAGACCAAACATCTTGATGTGGGTCTGGCTTGTCAGGCTAAGGGAAGCATTAAATGACGAAAAATTACATCTGTCGATGGCGGGGAAACGTTGTCTCATAAATGACAGAAAATTCCATTCATCGATGGTGGGGAAGTGCTGTCTCATAAATGATGGAAAGTTTCAGCCGCCGATGGTAGAGAGGAGTTGTCTCATAAATGACAGAAAACTTTCATGCTTATACTTTCATTGAAAATAAATGAAGTATCACACATTCCTAATATTATGATCCAAAGGAAGCTTATGCAGCGACTGTGTTCTTCCACAATATCTTGCTATCTTCTTCCACGTTGTTATTGCTGCTGGCTATCCGAACAGCTCAATGAGTCGATGGGCGGGGTTACTGAAGTACACGTTCTTTAGAGGTGTGTTTTGTCGTGCGATGACGTAAAGATGAAGCACACAATCATTTTCTGGGCCTGGTGTCTATAAAAGCTTTTTTTTGACTAAAAAGGAAGTTTTCAGCTCTGAAACTTACAGGATATTCTTATATTACAATGACCTTTTATATATCAAAAGCTCAAGGGAAAGTTGATTTCTAAATTCATCACCCCTTTAAATGACGGAAAATTAAATGGCAGGGAAAGAGTTAATAAACGGTAGTCTGTAAAAATGAATCACTGTTTCCCTCTAATGATTCAGTCACGTTTCAAGCCCACTTGAATTCTTGCCAGGTCAAGAGTGAAATAAACAATCTACATAGAATAGGATGATATACATATATTTAGTTTTTTAAAGATGTAAAGAATGCATTGCAAAATAGAATTCAGTCATGTTATCCTGACGCACTCCCGTCTCAGGAACATTTTCATCAGATCTTCCTTCGGCAAGGAATAAGGAATAAGTACAATCTGTTATATAACCAAGAACAGTGGGGCCAGTCCAAATGCCTGCTGGGAACATGATGTTTTTAATTAAAGGCTGTTTTTGTTCAGTGCACTTTACGCACTCAGCAAAGCTCCTGTATTCAGATGCATGCAGTGTCATATTTATATTTTAAAGTTTGTGATGTGAAAAAATGATGCTTTTTCTGAAAAGAGTCCAACAATAAAGCTTAAGAAATAATATCTCTAAAGGGGTGTATTTAGCTTGATGAAAGAAGCAAGGCCTAAATGTAAATAGACTAATTAAGAGAGAGAGAGAGAGAGAGAGAGAGAGAGAGAGAGAGAGAGAGAGAGAGAGAGAGAGAGAGAGAGAGAGAGAGAGAGAGACGGTTTGGTGGAAATGAACATAAAGTTAGTACCAAAACATCATAATTCACTGACCTCACTATCACCATGACAACCACACCACGTAAAGTAGGTTACTGAGACGCTTCACTGCAGAAAGGGGAGATGAACAAGGATATTTCCTCTGAAGAAAAAACAGTTAAAGGTGATTTGTTTATGTTTAAATGCGTTCCCATATACAGTTTAATATGCGGTGACATATTAAACTGGAACAAATCTTGTTTGAGAAGCCGTTTCACTCAATATGTCGCAATATGGAAGACAAGAATACTTAGGCTACTTATGCATGTTGACATAATCGCGCTAAAAAATATTTTGCATAGTCAAGCAACATTCTTTATTAGTCTGTCTGTGTATATGACACCAAGTGTAGTAATTTTGCTCAAATTCTACTTCAGTTTTGACGCGAAAGCTTAAAGTGTATGTGTAGGCCTACAGTAGAATCTAGCCTTTAAAAATATATTTGATTTGATGGCGTGCACGAACACAAGCACTCCACACTATAACGTTTCATTCTTGTACAGACAGACACTTCTTATTTTCTGTTTTCTTTAAAGTCATAATGAAATAGAAGTTGTAATAATCGCTTCTTCCCTATTGTGACGTATAAAACGACTTCTCAAAAAAAACAAAAAAAAAAACAAACAAAATTGGGCTGGGGCCTAGCCTGTTCTTCGTACGTGGCTAACTCAGTTAGCTGGATTTGATTGTTGACGATTTGGCTTGATCTCGGATTGTTTGGTTCTTCGAAGCTCATCATGGACTTGCTGTCATAGCAACAGGTCCCTTAGCTTAAACCTGCTCTGGAGCAGCTTATTTCATGTAAACAGGATTAGATTGCATCTTGAGGTGATACTTAAAACCTGTCCCAGCCACTGCTACTTTATTACAAGAGTTCATTACTGAACCAGGGGCAATAATAATTTAAAACAGTAATAAATATAAAAGTTTATTTAAAAATAATATTGTAATGTTGTGTAAAATTTGTGTATAATACTATAAACACAGTCTGCCAGACACACACATTGTGAAATTAAACTTTGTTGTGCGTTAAAGGTGCACTATGCAACTTTCCGTCAACTGAAGGCGTAGTTTAATGTCGGCAAGTTTGAGCGCAGTATCTTGGGACATGTGGTCTTCACCTCACAGCTGGTGGAAAATAGGACACGGGCAGAAATCATGTTCATGGATGTGATTATTAACGTTACTGTTGTATGAAGCAGAGCAGGACCGAGTGTTGTGGAGCTGAGCACGGCCACTGGAGCGATTGTTACACACACGGCTTGTGAAAACCGGAACTTTTATTATGACGGGACGGGACACAGTCGCTGTTTACCATATTAGATACATTTAAATGTGTTTAAAATGATGTTATGACGTTACTCTGTGTGTTTGCTCGGCGCTGCTGTGACATGTTCACACTGCTAAGAGAAAAGTGTTTCTGCAGAATAAAACCAAGGTTAACGCAGATATGACGTGATTGACAGGCAACTATAATGTATGGCGGAATAGCACTTCTGAGAGTACTTTGACTCGGCGCAGTAAAAAGTCACGCCTGAAAAATCCTTCCTCACATCTCCCCCTCCCTCTCTCATTTCTGTCAATTGGAGGGAGGGGAAGATGTGAGTAAGGTTTTTTCAGCGGGGACTTTTTACTGCGCCAAGTCAAAGTACTCTCAGAAGTGCTATTCCACCATACATTATAGTTCCATTTTAACCCGTTAATAAAAGCCCCTCGTTTTATTTTCTGTCACCATACTTGATCGTTCAACTATTCGTGTAACTGTATTTAAATAGAGAAAATGTGGAGGTGTTTGGTTGCTTCTAACTTGATCTCTGTTTGGTACCATAGTGAATGAACTGGGCTTAGTGGACTAAGCTAAATGCTATCAGATCATCAACGCGCGTCAGAGCGATTAAGTGCACGCACTGAGACGAGAGAGGCATGTATCAACTCATCTTAGTTAAGGGAATAACATAGTTTAATATGAAAAAGCGATGGAGTATCCCTTTAAATGTGAAGTGTGTCATTTCACCCAACAGATGTGCAAAATGAATGACTGCTTTTATACAGGGTTCCCTTTAACACCCCCATCTGCCATTGGCTAGACATATAACCCCACCTCCATACTCTTAGTTAAGGGAATAACATAGTTTAATATGAAAACGCGGTGGAGTATTCCTTTAAGGTTAATGATATACAACTGAAGTACTGCCTGACAAATCAGAAGGCATAGAATTATGAATTAGTCTGACACAGTGGGTCAAAGAGTATAATCCCTCAAACGTAAATAAACTCAGTCACACAGTATTGTGTCAAGCACAGCCTTTCACAACACTGAACAATCCCCAGTTGGATGGAGAGGCAAGATTTCCTATAATGTAACTAGATCAGAGGGCAAGTCATGAGATGCTATTTTTACATGCCATCTGTACTGGCTGATAGAAATGAGATGTTTAGGAGGGAAACCAGATAGAGACCGGTGAAATGTGGTTTTGTAAATGTGGATGTGGACAACATGTAAACACATGCTGTCATCCGAGATAATAGGTGATTGTGAGCTGCTATAATAGTTCATTATTATATGTATTGAAGAGTCCAGCCTTCCCTATTTTTCTTTTTTTAAACCCTTTTACTCACTTCATTTATTTATTATTTATTCAATTTTCTCACTTTTTTTTTGCTTAAGCATTTGGATCTTTCAAAGGACAAACCCAATGTTTAATTGTATAGTATGAAACCAATAAAGATAAAGATAAATAATAATATAAAGATAATGAAAAATAAGTTATTTTGTATCATTTGTATTTAGTTGGGTGTGCCAATCTCTGAACGTGACAATAAATGAGACAATGAATTAAATGTTATAAAGTTTATTTATATAATTATGAAAGAAAGTATGAAACAAATGAACAAAGATAATAGTCAAATTGAAGTATAAAGACTTTTTTCTCTTACATAGAGTGATAGTGACTTTACAAGTCCACAGCGTCAACAGAAAAAATCTCTAAAAATCACTATGTTATAACAAAATAATCTGTGAATAAATATAAGATACATTTGAAAAGTACAATAATTTGCTCTTTGTCGAGTTCATTAGTAAGTTCACCATTCTGGCAGACATTGACATCAGGCTTTAAAACCTTGTCTGAATGCGGATTATTTTCTGTAAAAATACATTTCAGTATCTCTGTTGTACCGCTTTTAGTTTGTTCATCAACTCAGCAATGAATTTTAACAAAACGTGACAGTCTACATCCTGCCCAGCAGTAGAGGACCCATTCGACTGTGCATTCTTAAGCAGGCACAAGGGACATGAATAACATCAGTCTATTAAAATGGAATCGGAATTATGTTTCTTGTCAAGTTCATTACAGATGAAACCTCACCGGTCCTCGAGTCTTGTGTGATAAAAAAAGGAATTTGCGTAAGCATTTACGTGGTTTCTGATATCATCCAATGTGCTACAACTTTGCTCTCGCAGAAGAGGTAAACAATTATTGTGCCAGTGTTACTCGACTGGAATCATAACTACTATAGATTAACGGATGGGAATGAGGAATTTAACAGGAATATAAGTGCGAAATGCATTGAATTCCATTCCTGTCATCCTTCCTCTCTTCTCATTGCGCCGAGTCTGAGTCACTGGAGTCCAGGCTAGCCTGTGCAGACGCGGTGCGGCAGCTCTGTGTGGATCCTGCGTGGTGCAAGGTCTGTGTGCTTCTCCTGAGACTCTCCAGCGACTGAAGGAAGGACCGCCTGGCCCGCTCTTCCTCCAGAGGTGAAGCCCCTTCCTCCTCCACTTCTGCGATCTCTGCAAATGTCACCGGCTGGGTCTTGAAGCGGGCATCTCGGGGCCGCCGGGGACGGTTTCGGCCCCTAGCCAGACATTTGGGCACCGGTAGCTGCTGGGGAAACTCCTCCATGGCCGATGCCAAGATGTGTGCGGGGAGAACGGCGAAACCCACCGTCTCCATTGGACGGGCAGCCATGTATCTGGATGGCAAGGGCTGGCCGTTCGTCTTCTGAGTTGTTAGGAGAGCCTTGCAATTCTCCAGGTTTCCCTGTGGTGAAGGTTTTGAAGTAGATTTCTCTTTTCCTTATATCCTTCTTGACAGAAGGTGATGCTGACAAACAGCTGGAGACAACAACTTCCAGAAGGTACTCGAGGTGAATATCGGTTCCCTCCGTCTGTGTCTCTGTCGTTTCTGAGCGTGCCACTGACAGGGATGAACCAGCTCTGGCTTTTTTATACCGCTTCACTCCCCTAACGCCTCCTCGCTCCACTCTGGCTCCGCCCACCCACTGTGAACAGTCATGGTTCCGGCTGCCATACCAGTCCCTCCAAATCAGATCCTTGAAATAAATGCCAGCCAGAGAGGGAGTTGGGAAAGGAGAGGTGGGAGGTGCAGGAGAGAAGAGGATATGTGCAGCTCTAGCAGAGGGAATCAGAAAAGGGAGTAATAAACCAATGGCCAGGAACAGAAAAATGGCTGTTTAGAGGAAGAAACGCTTTGGAGAAATCTAGACAACAAATACATACTGGGATCAGTTTCAGGTCACATTGAAATAAAATGAAGGCAGTCATTTGACGTAAAGACAATTAAGCTGTTTTAGGACCATTACAACGTTGTAATGGTCCTAAAACAGCTTAATTTGTTTTACCTTTCTATACTTGCATTGCAGGATTTCTATCTTGAAATTTTCATTAATGTACTGTCTGGTCTTTTTTTCTTTTCAATTACTGTAATACTGTAAAAAATATTTTTCTTTTCAAAAATTGTATCCAGTACCAAAACTACTGCCGTGAAATGAACTTTACAATTGAAAGATTTATCATTGTACAGTTCTGAGAATGATTTTTAGCATTGCAATAATTTAAACTGCAAATTAACTTAATTGTCATGAAAATGCAAAGGAAAAAAATCCTGGTGTTGGTTCTCAATGGTTCTCAAAACAGACTTAATTTTATGAAGAATAATATTTTTTTGCTGTGACTTAGACATGTGATTTTTGTGAGATTCACTTGTACAAGTATATGATATGAATATATATATATATTCATGTTCAAGAAACCATTCGAGCTTTGTGACATGGTGCATTATCTTGCTGGAAGTAGAAACAATGCTGGGGTAGGCCATGGCATTTAAACAATGCCCGATTGGCACTAAGGGGCCTAAAGTGTGCCAAGAAAACATCCCCAACACCATTACACCACCACCTGCCTGCAGAGTGGTAACAAGGCATGATGGATCCATGTTCTTTTTCTGTTTACGCTAAATTCTGACTCTACCATCTGAATGTCTCAACAGAAATCGAGACTCATCAGACCAGGCAACATTTTTCCAGTCTTCAACTGTCCCATTTTAGTGAGCTTGTGCAAATTGTAGCCTTGTTTTCCTATTTGTAGTGGAGAGGAGTGGTACCTGGTGGGGTCTTTTGCTGCTGAAGCCCATCCGTGTCAAGGTTGTGCATGTTGTGGCTTCAAAAAATGCTTTGCTGCATACCTCAGTTGTAACGAGTGGTTATTTCAGTCAAAGTTGCTCTTCTATCAGCTTGAATACTGTATGTTTTTCCCTTTTGCAACATTTTTTGTAGACCATAGAAATGGTTGTGCGTAAAAATCCCAGTAACTGAGCAGATTGTGAAATACTCAGACCAGCCCGTCTGGCACCAACAACCATGCCACGCTCAAAATTGCTTAAATCACCTTTCTTTCCCATTCTGACATTCAGTTTGGAGTTCAGGAGATTGTCTTGACCAGGACTGCACCCCTAAATGCATTGAAGCAACTGCCATGTGATTGGTTGATTAGATAATTGCATTAATGAGAAATTGAACAGGTGTTCCTAATAATCCTTTAGGTGTGTGTGTGTGTGTGTGTGTGTGTGTGTGTGTGTGTATGTATATATATATAGAGCACTTCACACACACACACACACACACACACACACACACACACACACACACACACACACACACACACACACACACACACACACACACACACACACACACACACACACACACACACACACACACACACACACACACACACACACAGTTTTTCTATACTGAAACAGGAGAATCTCACATGTAGAATACATATAAAGGAAATTGAATGATTATGCCATTGCTAGTTGGCCAGATAAGGACAACGACATGGAGGGTTGATGACTATCTATGAACTATTTTTTTTCCTTTACTAGAGGTGCCGTAATCGCTTTGACATGCACATGGCAAGAATCTCACCTCGCAGTGCCACGACCATGATCTCACCACCATAATGACTTTCATCAGCTCTCACTTTACTCTTAGGCTACTCTATTTTCCTTTGCTATTCAAACCGGTCATTAACCCTTGAACAGTCCATGTCAGGCATGTCTGATGAGTCCATTTTGGGAGCCATGTGTGAAATTATAGGGACTGGATATTGTGACGTAACACCCTGGCAGTTCCCGTTTTGTCATGGACCCTGACATTGACCCATTAAAAGCAAAACAGGAAACACTAACAGTGCCACCTCACCGTCTCTATCACACTCCTACTCAGCCCATATTTCAGACGTCAAGGGGTTACCGTAAATTCTACTCTAAGTAACATCTATTTTGGGCAGAGAGGCACTCATACACTTGCAGACATGCACGATCATCCACCCGCTAGGGTATTATCAATCAGGTGACCGCATGTAATGATGTCAAGGACAACTAAACAAACCACGTGTTGCAGGAACGCCTTGTCAAGTTGATTAATAGCTTGTTTCTGGACTAAGCAGTACAAAATGCAGAAAGAAATCTACTTGACAGCAAAGAGGAGTTAAACTGCGCATATATTTACTATTTTTACATCTAAACAATACCAAAAACAATATAGAAATACATTAGCCTCCATCTATTAAAAACAGTGATATGCCAGTCAAAGGGATGATATTTTAGTTGAAACCCTCTGGTCTATACCTGCATGATCAGCAACAGCTGCTGGTACTTTGAATACTTTAAATAAATACAGCACGGGACAGCTGGGTAATCCTGAACAAACTTAACATATAGGATTTTAGGAGCCTCTCTTCATCCTTAAGCTCGAACGCTTTGTCACTGACACCGATGTTACAGAAGCAAGCTAAATATGTATAAATCAACACTCTCATTACTCACAAATCCTTTTGCCAAATTGGTGCTAAATGTGTACGTTAACTGCACGTTTTTGCACTTGTGGTTAGTTAGTAAGTAGGGTTAAAGTTACCTTTTTATCACAAATTGGGTTTTCCTATGAATCATATTGCATGAATATGTACATAATTTAAAGTTATTCTAATTTTATAATTCTATAGTTTTTTACATTTTTAAAATATAATTAATTTATATTATTTTTATTAGGGGTTCAAGTTTCTTGCTAAAACCCTATTAATAATTGTTAGAATTTCCAAGAATCATAAGTCACAGAGACTTGGTTGGATGGTATACTCACCCTTTCTACAATGTCACAATGCTCTCCCCAATCGGCCTGAAGAATCAAAAGTTCTTAATGGCTCAAGTGTCTTATATCATTGTAATCCTTGAATCAAGACTTAAAAAAGCACATCTTGGGTTCAATGGTCGCTAGGTGAAATTTAGCAGGTGAAATTTTTGGTTATTTTGGATTTACCTTTGCGAATTATAGTCCTAGGTTTTTCGCTCAATCGGAACCAAACCAGTGCCGAAATATTCTCTGAAGTGCGACTATCAATAGTTATCAGGAAAAAATTAATTTCGATCCACATCTGCATCGGGATGCCAAAATGTTCTACCGTTCTAATGTATACCGTCTTTAACGGAATAAGAGAAAAAAGAATGCGTCGACTGGCCACTAGGGGGCACTATATAATGAACAAACAAACATAAAAAAGGCTTTAACTACGTAGCAGTAATTACGATTGACTTAAAAATGCAGTGTCACCTGGGGGCAGTATATCTCATTATTTTTTTGCATGTGCCTACCGCATTCATACCACATGGTAGAACTCCTCAACTCTTTGCAAACTAGTCCTGGGTATTTGGCTCAACCTCGATAAGTGTTAAAAAGCTATATTTCCTTAGTAAATTGTCTATTTTGGCTGTAAATGCTCTTTTTCATCTATGATCTGGTTACAGGTGGTTACCTAATACCTTTTTACGCATGTTCTTAAAGGACTGGACCCCATGATTGCTGCATGCAGCTATATTTAACTGTATTTATAGCTATACGTTTTATTAAAATGTTGTATTTAAATTGAAATTTTTTTTTCTTTTCTTTTAAAAATGCTTCAACAAATTTAAGGAGTTTTGGTTCAGGTAGGCTGTTTCATATTTGTTGAGCTTCGATGATAATTATTTTGATTTATGACTTGTTACTGGGCATTTTAATGATAATGCTAAATTATATGAAAATACATTATGGGCTAAAATTAACACATTTCATTTGGTGTCCAGCATACTCATGGTCTTGAAACGGGATTCATGATTGAATTTTAAAAGTGTGATTTCTAGATCTGGAAAAAGTCCCATTCATTTATAAAATCTTAAACCAGTTTTATCGGGTAGAAATTGCTATTTGTAAGTAAAAGTACCAACAACTGGAAAAGTCATGCTAATTCATTAGTAATAAAAATTGTAAACTCTCACAACTGTAGTTATTTAAACAATTCTGGACATTTTCACTTTAATTTTTGTTTACTTGATTTAAATATTGTCTTTGACAGTGAGCGGCCTTGGAGTCTACAAGGTTGAGAACCACTGGCTTTACTGATGGGGTTGAGGGGGTAGGCTATATAAGACAAAAAAAAAAAAACAGGTTTATAGAACACATTTAAAAAAAAAAAGTATTTTACATACCAATATCGTTTGCTAAAACAAACTGGACACACAAGGAACCATTACATTAAATGATAACATACTGACATCTTAAAACAATAAATCCCCATGCTGGCGCAGGGCCACTGTAGCTTGATTTGGTGTTTATTAGGGGCATAAACAATTTTTTTGTCAAATTAAGAGGTCTGTCTGTTAACATAATTAAAAAAAGGTGAAAATACCACCCAAGCCACTTTATTTTCCTTGGACTTGGCCTCATAATAGGGGCCGAAAAGCCATATATTTATAGCACAACATAGACACATTCCCATGTAGGCCACTCGCTCAGTATAACATCCAAAATTAGCAGAGGCAGACTTCTCCAACATGGACCAAAACATTCCAGTCCTGTAATGGATAGCACATAAACACAAGTTACTTATATTACCTATACAGGTTATTTATTTTATAACCAACTCAAATGTGCCCGATGAGGATAAGAAGTATAACACTTTGAGTATGCTAGAATTTTGTTTAAATGAATAAAACAAAAAAGAAACAATAAAAAACAGTGTTTTAAATGCTACAAGTGAATTTATGCATCACAACATTATGAAAAAAGGACAATAATTTTGATATTTGCTCCAAATTATATTTAAAGGGTTAGTTCACCCCAAGATTGAAAATTAGCCTGTGATTTACTCACCGTCAAGCCATCCTAGGTGTATATCACATTCTTCTTTCAGACGAATACAAACGTCTCTGGTTACTCAACGTAACCTTAGTTCCCTGAGAGGAGGGAACGAGACATTACGTATGGGGAAACCCTTTTCCTCGAAATGCTGAAGCCTGATTGAATCACTCTATTGCTTTGCAATAGCCAATGGCGTCCTGGCAATCGCCTGATTGGCTGGCCCAGCCACTATAAAAGCGATGTCAGGCGCCAAAAAACCTCAGAATCTTTCGACTGAACGAGAGCTATTGAGGCAATGAGGAGGCGTTTCACACGGCAGTTTACGTAATGTCTCGTTCCCTCCTCTCAGGGAACTAAGGTTACGTTGAGTAACCAGAGACGTTCCCTTATCGAGTCGGTTCCTCGACATTACGTATGGGGAACGTATAAAACCCCGCCGTGTGAAAAGAAAATAGAGTCGGCCCGGTACAACAGAGCCAATGGCGCTTTCGGCTGTAACCACTGGTATCAGCGCGTTCGCCCCTCCCCCTTCAGGTCAGGTATCGGACCTGGTTGAAAACCCTGGCAGAGAGCCAACTCTGCGTTGACACTGTCAGCGTCTCCCTTGTATACACAAATCCGGCGAAACACGGAAGTAAAGCATCGCCGCCATTACTGCGTGCCTCGCTGCTAAGGACTTAGAGCAGTGCGTACACGAAAACACTTCTCAAATGAGGTTAATAGCTTAACAATGACTGATTCTCCCCTCATGTCATGTTATAATAGCCTACCTTTTTTTCCCTTATAAATTATTTTTATTTTTGTTACGAATGCATACTATTATTATTTTCCCCCGTTTGTATTCAGGATATTAAGAGCTGCTCCATCAGGCTATATCTTTTCTGTATCCTATTTCGAATTCGAAGAAGTTGATTTTATGCAGCGATATTTGTTTGTAAATCTTGATACTTTCAATAATAATACAATTAATTGATTAATATATAAATAAATAGCAGCGCGCGGCAGTAACGTTAATGCACGGCGCGCTGTGATGAACGTAAAGAAAACCACTTAAAGACAGAGAATAATTAAAGCATACGTGTCCATTACAAACAGTCGAACTACGTTGGACTAGTGAATTACAGGGGGTGAATAAGGCAACAAGATGTTGGTGCTCGAATATATAGCCGGCGTGGATAAGCGGGCATAGATAATGGGGATAACACTGAAAATGTGGTTATGACTTAAAGGCGCTATAGAGTTAACTTGACTCTGTATTGTCCCGTGCTGCTTAGACGACCTAGTTGAAACCACGTCTGAAACACGCGCTGGGTTGGGGCGTGTCTTCAGGTGACTCAGTCGTCCAATGGCTGTTCAGCCTTCTCCTCCTGCACTGACAGAACGTGTGGTGCAAACGAGGGAATATCTAAGTTATAAAATTTCGCAAAAGTGTTGTGAGATGACCAGCCTGCCGCAAGGCAAATGTCTTGAATAGACATACCTTTAGCCCAGGCCCATGAAGATGCCAGACTCCTAGTAGAGTGGGCACGCACTCCTATCGGGCAGTCAAGTCCCTGGGAATGATAAGCTAGGCGCACAGCCTCCACAATCCAGTGCGACAGTCTCTGCTTCGACAGCGGGCCACCTTTCCTGGCGCCAGCGTAGCAGACGAAGAGCTGTTCTGAACTTCGAATCTGACTAGTTCTGTCTACATAAGCACGCAGCGCACGCACGGGGCACAAGGCGCACTTCTGTGACGCTGAATCTGAGGTTGGCTCTGTGGAACAAAAAGCTTGTATCGTGACAACCTGGGCCCTGAACGGGGTTGAGAGCACTTTAGGCGTGTAGCCGTGTCTGGGCGTGAGTCTGACCATACAATCGTCTGGACCAAACTGCATACAAGCATTACTAACTGAGAGGGCATGTAGATCACCTACCCGCTTCCCACACGCCAGCGCGAGCAGCAGCGCCGTCTTAAATGAGAGCACTTTCAGTTCGATAGACTCAGCTGGTTCGAACGGTGTGTCAGATAGCGCTCTGAGCACTAAGGCTAGGTCCCATACTGGCATTTGGCGAGGGCGAGGGGGATTCAGTCGCCTCGCTCCCCGAAGAAAGCTCGTTATTAAGGGGTGTTTACCCACTGAACGGCCATCCAGTATACTATGAGAGGCTGCGATAGCGGCCACATAGACCTTCAACGTAGAGGGAGAGCTGCCATTATCCAGACGTTCCTGTAGGAAGGTTAAAACTACGGGAATAGCACAAACCACAGGGTCTTCATTTTTGCTATCACACCAGTGCGCAAACACTCCCCATTTCAGTGCGTATAAGCGCCTCGTTGACGGTGCTCTGGACTCTGCTAGCGTGAGCCAGACTCGGTGTGAAGCATCCAACTGGTTCACTCCACACTGATTTTCCACACGTGTAGGTCCCACAATTCCGGCCTGGGGTGCCATATGGAGCCCCTCGCCTGGGACAACAGATCCCTCCTCAGTGGAATTCGCCACGGAGGAGTTGACGACATGTTCATCAGCTCCGGGAACCACGGTTGGTTGGGCCACTTTGGCGCTACCAAAAGCAGAGCGTCCCTCTCCTCCCTGATCTTTTGCAGCACTAGCGGCATTATTTTGACTGGGGGGAACGCGTATTTCCGACCCGTGGGCCAACGGCTCGACAGCGCGTCCCCTTTCAGGGGAGCGGTCGTCAGCGAGAAGTATAGAGGGCAGTGAGTGTTCTCTTCCGACGCAAAGAGGTCTATTTCCGCTTCGCCAAAGATGCTCCAGACCATCTTTACTGTTTGGGGATGCAGTCTCCACTCCCCATGAACAATGCCCTCCCTGGACAGCATGTCGGCTCCGCGGTTCAAGCTGCCCGGTATATGTACTGCCCGGATCGAGAGAAGTGCCCGATCCGTCCACAACAGCAGGCGTCTCGCCAAGCCGTGTAGGGCGCGGGAGCGCATTCCTCCCTGGCGATTGATATACGCGATCACCGCCGTGTTGTCTGTTCTGATCAGAACATGACGGTCCTTCAGAAACGGAAGAAAAACCTGCAGCGCCAGACGAACAGCCTCCATCTCCAAGCAGTTTATATGCCAGCGCTTTTGGTCTCCCGTCCACGTACCGAACGCTGGTCTGCCATCGCAGAGGGCTCCCCAGCCTGACAGCGATGCGTCTGTGGTCACCACTATCCTCCTGACCACCCTGCCCATAGCAGCACCCTGTTCGAACATAGCTGTGCCGAACCAGGGCGTCAAGGTCTCGAGACATGCTCGCGTTATGACAAGGCGTTCTGTCCCTGCCCTCCACGCGTGTGATGGGGCTCTGTTCTGTAGCCAGAGCTGCAGCGGTCTCATATGCAGTAAGCCCAGCCGACAGACGGAGGCTGCAGCCGCCATTAGACCCAGTAGTCTCTGGAACGTTTTTAAAGTGACTGCCCTGTCTCGCACAAACGAGGCCAGTGTATTGTGAATGGACTGGATTCTCTGTGTCGATAAGCGCGCGATCATCGTGCGCGAGTCCAAAACCATACCCAGAAAGGTAATGGATTGGCAGGGCTGAAGCGTGCTCTTCTGCATGTTCACAGACAAACCTAGGCGCGCTAAATGAGCGAGGAGCATCTGTTTGTGTTCCTCGAGCACACTTTTCGATTGAGCAAGGATCAGCCAGTCGTCGAGATAGTTTAGCACGCGCATTCCACTGAGTCTCAGGGGAGAAAGCGCCGCATTCATGCACATCGTAAATGTACGGGGGGCCAGCGCTAGGCCGAAGGGTAACACTTTGAACTGGAATGCAACGCCTTCGAACGCAAATCGCAGAAAACGCCTGTGATGAGGGGCTACCTGGATGTGAAAATAAGCGTCTTTCAGATCCACCGCAATGAAATGATCCCCGGGCTGAATGTGCGCCAGGATTTGCTTCACTGTAATCATTTTGAACGATCGTTTCGCGAGCGCTTTGTTCAGCGGTCTTAGATCTAAAATGGGGCGCATGCCCCCGTCCTTTTTCGGAACAAGGAAGTAGCGGCTGTACAGCCCGCACTCCCTCTGTTCCTCGGGTACCATCTCTATCGCTTGCTTCGCTATGAGGGAGGAGATTTCTGCCCGTAACAGTGGGGCGCTCTCTTCCGACACTTCTGTCATAATCACACCGTTGAAGCGGGGTGGTCTGCGAGCGAACTGTAGCGTGTAGCCGCGCTTTACAGTGTTGATCACCCACTCTGACGCCGCCGGTAGCTGTGCCCACGCGCTTAGGTGGTTCGACAATAGTGACGGCGGTGTTCGCTGCGGCGAGGGCGTCGTGCCAGTCGCCGGCAGAGCATCGCTGCTTACAATGACGGCAGGTGATGTGTCTGTGGTCTGACCCACGGAGACATTTAAAAACTCGGGTTGCGCCGAGCTTCCGCTCCGCCAAACATCTCCCGAGGGAGAGGTTTCGCTTATGTCGCGGACAGTAGTTAATGGAGGAAAAGAGCTCTTTTGGTGAGTCATGTAACGTTTTATTGCAACACAGTACATTGTATTTGACACAACATTTGAATGCACATTGGGATTCTTTGTTGGCTGCTGAAAGAACTCTGAGCGGGAACGCGCTCTTTTGGCCGCCGGTCCGCTGTCGTGCGCGGGCCGCGCTCTTTTCCTCCTCACAGGAACATCAGGAGCGCTGCTCCTTTTTCTCCGCCTGCCGACCCTGATGATGAGGGGCCGACTTCGCCCCGAAACGGGGTTTCCTGAACTGCCTCTGACGGAGTGGCGGTTCCGGCTCGCGGCGCGGATTCCCGCCCTGGACAGGCGCGCGCCCAGCGTAACCTGCCTGACGTTGAGCCGATGACGATCTGGACCTCGCTCTGGGAAGCGCATTCGATCGTTTGGGGAGAAGATGCGGCAGCATCTTAGATTGCTTCAATGCCTCCGTGTACTTCTCTGAAAACGCCTCCACCGCGACGCCAAAGAGGCCCTGCGGGCTTACCGGCGCGTCGAGGAGTTGCTTCTTCTCCGCGTCCCGCATCTCCGTGAGTGTCAGCCACAGATGTCGATGCAGGACAACGAGGCTGCCCATGTTGCGGCCGATTCCCTGGGCCACCTTCTTAGAAGCGGCCAATCCGAGGTCCGCTGCTATGCGCAGCTTACGGACTGATTCTGGGTCCGGGCCTTCCTCGTCCAGGGACCGCAGGAGTCGCGTTTGGAAGACCTGCAGGATTGCCATCGTGTGGAGGGCAGATGCTGCATGTCCTGCTGAAATATATGCCTTTTCAGCGATGTGAGCAGTGGCTCGGCATGGCTTAGAAGGCAGTGAGGCGGCTTTCCAACCGCGGGACGGGCATAAGTGAGCCGCGACGGCGTCCTCGACGGGAGGCGGTCTGGCGTATCCTTTTTTCTCCGCCCCTTCCACTGTCGTGAGCAGTTGAGTCCCTTGAGCATGGGCCCGAGCTGAGTGAGGGGAGCGCCATGAACGAGTGAGCTCCTCGTGGAGCTCGGGAAAGAAGGGGGCGGGCCTCTGCGCGACGTCCGCCTGGTGGCTAGCGCCGAGGAAGGACCCGTCCATCCAGCGTTTGGACGGCTGTTCAGGTGCCGCCCAGTCCAGCTCCATAACCGCCACTGCCTCTGAAAGAATATTCATCAGTTCCGTATCCAGAGAGGTTGAGGTACAGCCAGCCTCTGAAGGAACTTCCGACCAGGCACCCGGATCGGAAGCACTCGTGGACATGGCGTCGTCCTCTCCGTATCCGAATGAGACCATTTCCCGCGCTTCGGCCGGAGGGCGGGAACTATCCTCAACATAGGTGAGTGGGGGTTCTGACACGCGAGGGCAACGTGGGGGATGGGCCGACGTCAAACCCCCCGCAGAGCCCCTTGAAGGGGTTACCTGCGATCTGCCGGCCCGCGGCTCGACGGCGGCGGGCTGAGGAGATGCAGGAGGCAGCGGGTCGTCGCCGCGAACGACGGCTAGCCGCGCACGAAGGATCCTGATTGGCAATTCCTCACAGGCTCGGCAATCTGATCCTTCCAATGCCGCCTCAGCATGGGCTAGGCCCAGACACAGCACACAATCCTCGT
This sequence comes from Pseudorasbora parva, assembly GCF_024679245.1. Classification (NCBI taxonomy): domain Eukaryota; kingdom Metazoa; phylum Chordata; class Actinopteri; order Cypriniformes; family Gobionidae; genus Pseudorasbora; species Pseudorasbora parva. The sequence goes on along the minus strand of NC_090196.1, from coordinate 18,256,045 downwards.
GTGCGTCCGGAAAATCGACGGGCCCGCCACACTCGCGACAAAGAGACATCTTGAAGTTAGTAATCCGCCGGAACGCAAGAGGGGATTCGCAATCCGCGTGGTCCACTCTCGTAGCGTAAATCAACGACGAAACCAGGCTCCAGGTGAAGAAGAAAGATTCTGAGGTTTTTTGGCGCCTGACATCGCTTTTATAGTGGCTGGGCCAGCCAATCAGGCGATTGCCAGGACGCCATTGGCTATTGCAAAGCAATAGAGTGATTCAATCAGGCTTCAGCATTTCGAGGAAAAGGGTTTCCCCATACGTAATGTCGAGGAACCGACTCGATAAGGGAACGGAGTTATATTAAAACATATCCTGGCTATTCCAAGCTTTATAATTGCATTGAATGGGGGTTAGGATTTTGAAGCCCAGAAAAAGTAATCCATGCAGTTCTGGGGGCAGATAAAGGAATTATGAAGTGAAAAAAAGCATTTGTGTAAGAAAAATATCCATATTTAAACCTTTTCTAAAATAATTAATTAGCTTCTGACAGATGGCTGTAGGCAATGATTTACGACGTAAGACTGACCTCTGATCTGATGTGTTGACGAAAGGCAGGCCAGAAAGATAGAGCACAACAAAACAGCGTTCACTAATTAGAAATATCTGAGAATTTCGATATAAGAGATGAGGAGCTTGAGTTTGTTGGCCAGCACTATTTGTTTGAACTGCGAGAGCTTAAAATGGCAAAGCTTAAAGGGTTAGGTTAGTTCACCCAAAAATGAAAATTCTCTCATTAATTACTCACCCTAATGTCGTTCGACACCCATAAGACCTCCGTTCATCTTCGGGACACAAGATTCATGATTTCATGATTCAGATCGCCAATGTCACGTGATTTCAGCAGTTTGACACGTGATCCGAATCATGAATCAATACGCTGATTTATAACCGTTCGAATCTTTGTTTTGAAATCGGCCCATCACTATAGAAGTCGTTATTTTATTTTTTTTGCACACAAAAACTATTCTCATGGCTTCATAAAATTATTGTAGTGAGCTGGGCTTTGTAACGACGTCTTTAGTGCCTTTATGGGTCTTGAGAGAGGAAATGACATTGGTGTCAATGAAGGCCTGTCTGAGCCATCAGATTTCAACACAAATATCTTAATTTGTGTTCTGAAGATGAACGGCCTTACAGGTGTCGAATGACATTAGGGTAAGTAATAAGAGATATTTTTTTGGGTGAACTAACCCTTTAAGCTACATACATTACATCAGAGGTTACTCCGACTTGTGTAGGCAGTCTGGAAGCTTGTTATTTAAGTTTTAAATATGGCTATTTTTCTTACACAAACGCCTTTACTAACCCAGTCGTATGGATTACTTTTATGGATGGATACACTCTTTTAAAATCATGGGCTAATTATAATTTTTGGGTGAATTATCCCTTTAACAGTCTTATTAAAGCATTAATGCTTTCAAAAGATTCCTCTATAAAAATAGAGGAAACAATTAAATATCCATAATGATAAATCTGATAATTGATATGGAACCGATATATTGCTGGATGCCCAGATGTAAGCAGTCAGAAATTACGTCAAGCAAGATAATATCAGGGCCTAAAAATGGATTCTTAGATATGCCTCCACAAAGCTAGTCCATCTCTTCCTGCAAGTAATGAAACTAATTACAATTAATTACCTCTGTTGGACTCTTGACTATTAATTACCTCTTGTATTGTGGGAGTAAACATAATACTGATCTAAATGGTGGCGAGTGCAATGTACTTGGAAGAGATGTTGTTTTTGTTCCAGAGTTCTGCTGGGAAAAGGAGGAGTTTTCCCCTAAAACAGATGGAGACCTGGGTCTTAATATTGGTGGGAATGAAAAGACAGGCCATGACTTCAAAAGACACAACACTGCCAGTGTCTAATGGATTTGTGCCGATGCCGCACAGGTTTCTGTTAGGCTTCTGTGTCTAGACTCGTGGTGCAGCTCTCTGATCTGAGAATTAGGAGGAGTGGGAACGTGTCTTTGTGCAGATCAAGCACAGGTCAGCCAAGAGAGACGAAAAGTTGTGTACTTTGTAAGTAGTCATTCAACAGACGCTTCAACCCGAAGCAACTTCAAGCATGTTTGTCACCCCTTATCTCTTATTAAAAAGAAACAACTTCCACCCCTTTGGTTTGAAGTTCAACTCCTATGACAAAGAGAGGACGAGAGGCATAGTTTGCATGACTCTGATGTAACATGACAGCCCTTGCGGTTGGACCGTTTCCAATTCTGAGGCAGGTGCGGAAAACAAATCCATGAAGTCTTGCTAATGAAGGCCACTGATAAGCTACTGGGAGAGAGGATCCTGGCAGGACACGGGTCATTGGACTTTCCAAATCAAGCTGTTTTTCTGATGGTTGATGCTTCGGTTATAATCCCAGTGCAATTGAGAAACGTTGAAAGCATACTGGACACTATGCCAAAATTGTATTTAATGGTTCTCTGGCATGAGATACTATGAAGGTTTCAAAGAGTGTTATTTTGAAAATCCATCTATATGGTAAAGGTTCACCCAAAAATAAAAATGAGCTGTCCTCATTAGACTTTTGTTTGAACACAAAAAAACATGAGAGATACTGTGAACACAGGATATATTTCTCAGTAAGAGCTGAGAAGAGTTGTTGCACACACAACAGATCTCCCTGCACACTCTGGGAATGAAACTTATAACAAAGTTAATTGTAGTGGAAAAAATAATGGCTTGTGATCCCATTACACAGCGAGGGTCCCTGCATTCCAGAACAGAAGCCCCATTTCCAGGCGCAGGTCAGTCTTTATGGTGAAGCTCTGAAAGGCACTGCATTGTCAGCAGAGCAGAAAGGAACACCATGTAACTCAAATTAAAGAGCGCCGACAAATCACTGGAAGCCACAAGCAAGAGCAAGAGATTTACGGTTTGCAGTTTCTAAACATTTTGCAGTTCTCTGGATAATATCTTAGGTGGTGTTCCCATATTTAAGGATATTTTCTTTAATAGAGTGACAAAACAGCCCTATATTTGACCCTATATGTGCCTTGAACTGCAGGGAATTCAAATGCAAACATTTAAAAACAGGTTTAAGAAAAACTTTAAACAGTGAGTTATATAATATTTGTGTTCTCTTTGATAGTATTGCTGCTCAGCTGCCACCAAGTTAACACGGTCTTTGTCTCTCAAGGTTGGTGGGGGATGTTTGTGGACAGAGACATCCATTTAGCTCAACCAACCATACAAGGACTCGACCGTGACTCGTCAATAATGAGAAGAGGCTAGCAGTCAGGTGCTTATCTTACCAACCATCTGCACAGAAAACGTGGGATGCATGTTGTAAAAACAAACGTCTTGGAAAGACTAGCAACCCTTCAAAATGTAATAAACCTTGTAATATTTGCATTAAAAAAAAGGGACATGGATAGGTGTTTGTCGAAAAGTTGTTTATTGTCTACCAGGTTTGTTTTCAAAAGATTTGAACGGTTATGAATTGAATCAGCGTATTGATTTCATGATTCGTATCGCCATGATTCATAATCACCATTTTAAACTTTATTTGAGGATTGAAAACAAACAGGGAAGAGAAGACAATGCTGAATAAAGTCATAGTTTTTGTTATTTTTGGACCAAAATGTATTTTCGATACTTCAATAGATTCCTATGAACTAACTGATGTCACATATGGACTACTGTGATGATGTTTTTATTCCCTTTCTGGACATGGACAGTATAGTGTGCATACACTTGCATGCGCTCTCGGAAATAATAAAATATCTTAAACTGTCTTTCGAAGACAGACGGAGGTCTTACGGGTGTGAGACATTAGGGTGGGTCATTAATGACATCAATTTCATTTTTGGGTGAACTAACCCTTTAAGTTACTTCTGTATTGGCTTCAACAGACACTGGGGGGAGGTTTCTGCTTTGTTTTGAGATGTTATATTAATATTTGGGTGATGTAAAAAAAATTGAATGACAAATTTGTAATTCATTCATTAATTTTTAAAAATTTGAATTACGAAGTTGTAAAAATTTCAAATGTTATAACAAACAGATATACACTACGGTTCAATTATTTAATTTGTAAAGAAATTTAAAAAAAAAAATGTAACAAGGATGAATTAAAGGCACAATATGCAATTTTTCGCTGCTAGAGGTCGCATATTAAAAACAAAATCATAGTTTGATAACACCTTGATTTCGTGAAGCTTTTATTATAACGCAGACAAGTGCTTCCACTTCTTCCGGTCATCTGTATATGTGGTAACGCAGCGGTGTTTTATCATATTACCACTTGAGTGTGTTAAAAGTTATGTTATAATGCTAGTAAACTAGATCGATATCAAGCATGGTAAAACATTGTACTCGCTTAAAAAAAAAAAAAGACCTTTTAAAGCAAAAAGTTTTCCAAACTTTTGAATGGCAGTTTAACTAAACCCCATAATGACACTGAACAAATGTTAGTCATCCAGGTTTATTCACCACAACCTATAAATGAAGAATTGCAGAACAGGCAATATTTAAACAGCAATTTAACTATAAAAAAAAAAAAAAAAAGAGTCTTTTGGGGACTGTAACTGAAACATAGTCCGCTTGGCACCATTTATTTAACGTATATTCTCCAAACGTCATAAACAAGTAATACCTGTAATTCTTCCTTGAAACAAAAGCTACTTTGTAGACAATTGCTCTGAGAAAATAATAATCTTTGTAAACAAAATACAATAAAGCCAGTCAAGTTTATCATTGTTCAGGTCGTTGACTGATAATGACATTGAACAGTGTTTATCAGTATAGTCTGTGAATGAAACAGACCTCTTCAGATCACCTGCTGTCTTCTCTCTCAGCGATCATCTAACAGATCTCCAACTGGGATTCTCTGGCTCGGGGTATATGGTGCGGAAAGTGAGATTTATCCGAGGTCCACGGTCATGGTACTCCTTTGCCACCTGGTGCTATTCAAAAGAACATTAATAATGTTAAAACTGCACTCACAATCAGGCAATGTAAACCTACTTAAAGAAGGTTAATCACCACGAAAGACAGAGGCAATACATGGGTATTTAATAATTCAAATACACGATCACACATGGTGTCATATATTTGAACAGACAGATGATGAAGAATGTAGATTGACTAAGCAAAAGCAGTATGTTTACATGCACAGATACAATGTTGAACTGCTATATTTTTGACGCAGGACGTCCCATTGACAATTATGTAACAGCTTTCAAAGCCTATAAATATGTTGTGGTCATTTTGAAGGCCATACATGTGAGTTTAGTCAGCTTTATTTTGACAGGTCAATGAGAGTTATGTCAACCTAATAAGATCGCCTGAAAGCTTTTTGGCACAATCTGTGAGTGACCTTTCTTAAACAGTTTTCAGATGTCGCTATAAAATGTTTTTGACCTTTATCTATTCTTTGTGCCTCACCAAAGGCCTGCGGTTCGCCTTGGAGTCGGAATACAAAAACAACTCTTAAACGGGACTAAAATAACTTCCAACAGGTTAATGCCTTAAAATGTATTCAATTACAAAATTGCAAAAATATATTTTTTTAAAGTAAAACAATAAAAAGTAAAATTAAATAAAACAAATAATATAACCTATTAAATAAAACTACAAAAAAGTGCAAAAATCTGTCAAATTAAATTGCAGAAATGTGTATACAAATTAGTGCTGTCAAACATATATATATAATACACACATGCCATTCTTTATATATTTAAGTATTGATGATGCTAAAGGCTAGAGATTAATACTAAATCCATCAATAAGGTCCTTAAGGGTTAGTTCACCCAAAAATTCTGTCATTAATTACTTACCCTCATGTCGTTCGACACCCGTAAGACCTCCGTTCATCTTTTATAGGGATCTAACCGTGGGCCTACTTCCATCTGTAGTTTCCTCATTCAGAGCTTTTCCATGCACTTCATCACAAAGCATTAATAGGTCTAAAATTATTCTCTAAAGGGTAGGATTTCTTTGTGGCCGGTATAATGATTGCCTTTTTCCATTGTGTGGGTACAGTGTGAAAGTGCAGGAAGCTCTGGAAAATAGCACACCATGCAGGTGTCCGTTCATCTGCAAATGTTCTTAATAGAAAAGAAGAGATGCCGTCTGGACCTGTGGCCTTATTGACATTGATTTGCTTAAAGGGTTAGTTCACCCAAAAATGAAAATTCTGTCATTAATTACTTACCCTAATGTTTTTGGACTTCTGTAAGACCTCCGGTCACCTTCGGAACACAAATGAAGATATTTTTGTTGAAATCCGATGGCTCAGAAAGGCCTTCATTGACACCAATGTCATTTCCTCTCTCAAGACCCATAAAAGACACTAAAGATGGCTTTACAAAGCCCATCTCACTACAGTGGCTCTACAATCATTTTATAAAGCGACAAAAACAGTTTAGAGTGGAAAAAAGCGACTATTTAACTTTATTCTTATCTTCCTTTAGGGCCTCTGATGTGTCACAAAGCACGACGCATGTGCAAGAATATGATATACAGTTGTTCTACAAAATGATTGTAGAATCACTGTAGTGAGATGGGCTTTGTAACAACGTCTTTAGTGCCTTTTATGGGTCTTGAGAGAGGAAATGACATTGGTGTCAATGAAGGCCTGTCTAAGCCATCGGATTTCAAAATAAATATCTTAATTTGTGTTCCGAAGATGAACGGATTAACGGATCTTTCCTATTAAGAACATTTGCAGATGAACGGACACCTGCATGGTGTGCTATTTTCCAGAGCTCCCTGCACTTTCACACTGTACCCACACAATGGAATAAGGCAATCATTATACCGGCCACAAAGAAATCCTACCCTTTAGAGAATAATTTTAGACCTATTAATGCTTTGTGATGAAGTGCATGGAAAAGCTCTGTATGAGGAAACTACAGATGGAAGTAGGCTCACGGTTAGATCCCTATCAGTTCGCATACAAACACCAGAGAGGCACTGATGATGCAACCAACAGTACAGTGCACTTAGTGACTAAATATCTTGAGAATCCTAGGGCCTTTGCTAGATAATTGTTTGTGGATTTTAATTCACCCTTTAACACTCTGCAGCCTCAAGTTCTGTTGGAAACTGCAGTGGATGAGTACCAACCCTTTTATTATTAAGTGGTTCCACTCATTTCTGATCAATCGTAGTCAGCAGGTCAGGGTAAACAGGTAAAAAAGGTCTGAACCTTTGACCATCAGGCGCTCCCTCTGGGGTGCATCAGTTCCATAGTCCTGTTCACCCTGTACACTAATGAATGTATGCAGTACCACTAACAACTACATGATTCAATTCTGTGACGACACAGCTCTCCTGGCTCTCACAATAGACACTTTTGATTTAGTGGCATATAAAGTGGCATCCAGTGGTGCGAAAAACACTCTTACATTAAGACATCTTACATTAGTTCATAATTTCATGATATTATATTTACATCACTATTATCACAAAAGTCAAATTTACATTTAATAGACGCATGTTTGCGCTGAAAAGAGTGTCTATTATAATTTAATTTACATGAAAAGCTTGCTATTTTAGAGCATTTAGCTCCCAGCCAACTAGATTGAGAGAGAGTAGGTTCCTGCTCTTAAATTTTTGCATGTTTCGGGAATTCTCCCCAGTGTCTCTGTAGTATTTTATTGCACTGTTTTGCAAAGTCTTTCTTGGAAACACTGTCCACTTCAGTATGCTGTGAAGAAACACGTTCGCTTTCCCCCTTCACACTATTACACATCAGCACAAAGCAGGGTCTGCACTTAACAGACTCTCGACAGTAAACCGTGTGACCGTTCCAGATCATCCCAATTATGTGTGATCAGTTTTACAGAATGTACTGTAGAGCCAAAACAACCCCTTTCAGCCTTTCTTCGCAGGCTGGCTTTTCAGCAGCGTTTTTAACACAGACTGTTATTAACTGCCAGCTTCACCACTCATATTAGACGAAGCAAAAGCTCCTGGACAATACGGTTTGCATAAAAACACATTTTCCTGATATTTGCAGCTCAGGGATTATGTAAGTAAGCATTTGCCTTGTCTTAATGAGGCTTCTTCTGCTAAGTTTGATGAGCTCTTAAGACTTGGAAATGGGGTTAGTCATTTGATTTCTCTACTTATAATTCACTACTATCCACATGTTCACCTTCTACACAGAGTATAACAGTGGGAGCTAGGTGGGGAGATTAGTGATGAGTTATGGGTTAATGCATTAGGGAATATTCATAAATGCTCCGTTAACTTTCGGCACAGCCTTATTCAATTTAAGATTATTCATTGACTCCATTATGCTAAAACAAAGCTGAACAAAATTTTTCAGATGTTTTCCCCATATGTGATAAATGTCAGACAGAGGAAGCCACTCTCCTGCATAGTTATGCTCTTTGGTCCAAGTTAACTCCATTCTGGACTAATAGTTTTCATATGCTGTCAGAAATGTTGAATTAGAGCCTGATCCACATACAGTCCCTGAAAAAAGTCTTGTCGCTTATCTATTTTCTAGAAATACCTGATATTAACCTGACTTTTAATTAATTCATTGGTGTTAGAAATAGCTCATATGAAAAGCTAAAACCCTCCCAGATGATGTTTAATGCAGTGAAATAAATAATTTTCACAGAAAAAATATTTATCATTTAATCAAGACAGAAAGGTCAAATTTTGGCAAGACAAAAGTTTTGTCGCCTATACAGAAATTGAACAAATTTACTGCAAATACAAAAATATGTCAGCAAATTAAGTTGTGGTGCTGTGAGATCCAAATTTAATATCTTGTATGACTTCCATGAGCTTGAAGGACTGCATCCATGCGGTTTGGCAAGGATTCATACAATTTATTGATGAAGTCATCAGGAATAGCTAAGAAAGCAGTCTTGCATGCCTCCCAGAGTTCATCAATATTCTTTGGTTTCGTCTTCCATGCGTCCTCTTTCATCCTACCCCACATATGCTCAATGATGTTCATGTCTGGTGACTGGGCTGGCCAATCCTGGAGCATCTTGATCTTCTTCGCCTTGAGGAACTTTGATGTGGAGATGGAAGTATGCGATGGAGCACCGTCCTGCTGCAGAACTTGACCTCTTTTATGGTTGGGAATATAAGAGGTAGCTAAGATTTCTTAGTATTTTAGACTATTGATGTTGCCTTCCACCCTGCAGATCTCTCGCACACCCCCATACTGGATGTAACCCCAGACCATGATTTTTCCGCCACCAAACTTCACTGTTTTCTGAGTGAATCTCGGATCCATTCGGGCACCAGTAGGTCTCCTGCAATATTTGCAGCGATTGTGGTGTAATTCAACAGAAGAATCATTTGAAAAATCCACCTTCTGCCACTTTTCCAGCGTCCATCCTTTTAGCAGGCTGTGGGCCTTGGCAAATGCCACACGGTTTTTCAGTTGTCTTTTGTTTAGTGCTGGCTTCTGGGCACTGATTCGACCATGGAGGCCATTTCGAGACAGAATCCGACAAACTGTTCTGGTTGACACAGGGACTTCAGGTGACCAGGTCTCGTTGAGCTCTGCTGCAGTGGAAAATGAGCTGGCCTTGGATTTTCGAGCCAACAAACGGTCCTCTCGAGCAGTTGTCTTGTGGGGTCTGCCTGACCTGGGCTTATCAAAAACGTCTCCAGTCTCTTCAAATCTTTTTTTTATCCTCTGTACTTGACGCTGAGACACATTGAAGGTGTCTGCCACATCAGCAGTGGATCTGGTCTTCAGCCTCATGATAATCAAAACTTTAGTCTCAGGGTGAATCTTAGGCATGTTTGCAGAGGTCTAGTTGCAGTTGATGTGAAGATCTAGTGTACTGGGGTTCTTTTTATACACACTTGAGACCTAATTGATCCATTATTAGTCACAGGTGAAGCTCATATGACAAGGTGGCAACACTTATGTCTTTGCAAAAATTGACTCAATGGGCTTTACCAAGCTGTGAATATTAGAATACTTTTTGAAAGTTTAGTTTTTCACTGAAACATTATCACAAAAGCTGGTGGGATTAAAATGAGCCATTTCTTGTAAAAAAAATCTTGATTAGAAATATATTTCAGCGGCACTTTAGGTCAATTTGTACACAAGCGACAAGACTTTTGTCAGGGACTGTATATTGATATTTTGGCAGATATTTGGAATCTCAGATAACCTCAATTCTTAAAAAAAAAATCTCAACAGTTGTTGTCCTATGGGCTTATTATAGCATAGAAACTAATACTAAAGCTTTGGAAGAACACCAAATCCCTACTGTTAAATTGTGGTTGGATGAAATAGTAAGGTTATTACATCTGGAAAAAAAAAGGTTTTCTTTGTTAAACAAGCTGGATCAATTTGATAAGATTTGGTTTCCACTTCTCCATACCGTAGCTTGAGGAAATGCCCCATTAAAGCATTGACTGTCCCATTAAAGACAATAGCCCCTAGGGTGGGGTGGGTGCTATTGGAATTGCTTTGCTTTGTTGTTTTTAATTGTATTATTTTTTGTTTGTTTCTTCCTTATGTTTATAAAGAGGAATCATAAAAGCTATGTACAACGATTATCAAATTCTTGGATTCCCTAATAAAAAGGATTTCAAACATAAACAAACACTCCTGTCACATTAAATCTGGCTCAGTGTTTTTCTGCTGCTGTCTGAGCTTCTGGTGCAACTTAGCAGGAAAGCAATGCTTAGGTTTCTGATTCTGGTTTACTGATTCTGTTGTGATTGTCAAAATCAGATCATTTCTTTAGAGCAGTACCTGCCAGTCCTCCTGTGTACAGCCCTCCATGAGCAGGAGGGTCCCGTGGTTCAGCGGGACGCGTACACGCTCCACGTAGCTGTAGTCTCCGTTGTCCTCCTGAAACACATACACCGAATCTACCATGACCTCAAATTCAACCAACATGTTGACAAACATTTTCCCTTCAAACCAAAAATGAGACACATAATGGAAATATAATCAGGGTACACAGACGTCAGAAGCAAATACAGTCTGCTTCATTCAGGGCTAAAAGAAGGAGAAAATCACTAAATTACAATAGCGCCAGAAACTTTCAATATCAGGATTCTGATAAAAATATTAAGATTTGAAGTTTTAAATCCAGGGTTGCACTGATATTAAAATTCTTGCCCGTGCTGATAACTGGATAATTATTTTCATGTTATGGCCAAAAATGTCTGTAGTGCTGTGAAATCGATTCATCACATCCAAAATAAACATTTGTGTTTACATACATACACACATATACATATATATACACATATATACACACACATATATATATATAAGGGCAACATTTTTATTTATATATATACACAATATTTATATTCTCAAATGATGAATCACATCTAAAATAAGTTTGTTTACATGTATGTGTACTGAGTATAACTATCATGTATATTTAAATACACATACGTGTATATATATATATTTTTTTTGCATGTATATACTGTATAAATATAACAAATTGTTCTTAAATATATACAAGCATATGTGTGTGTATTTATATGCACAATAATTATAAACAACACACACACGTATATTATGTAAACACAGACTTATTTTGGAAGTGAGTAATTGCGATTCATTGTTTGACAGATATAATATTAAATATTTCTTAAATATATACATGATATAGTGTGTATTTATACATACATAATTATACAAAGTACACACATATATTATGTAAACACAAACTTTTAATTTGGATGCGTTTGATGGCAATTAATCGATTTGACAGCACTAATACATTAAAGTACTAAAATAACTGCTAAGTGGCAATAGAACAATAGAACATGAATATTCATTTTGAGATTTGATAAACAATAAAAAATTTTGTCTGCAAAAAAAGCTTGTTGGTACATCTGCACAATTTGGCGAAAACAGTTGTGATTCTATATATAAATGAATATGACTATATAACAACAACAATAATAATTTGTATTATGATTAATATTATTATTATTATTATTACTAAATCAAAATAATAAATATCACAACTGTAATATTCCACTTTAAAAAAATTATTTTACAATACTAATATTCATGGCTGTCTTCATTTTTTAATTTCAAACATTAAACCATCAAGGTTTTGTGTGGCGGGAAATGGCAGGTTGTCAACCACATGATTTTTGTTGTATTCCGATTAATCGCGCTGGCCAAATGTATCGTGCATTCTTATTGTAAACACCATCATTTCCATCATTTAAACCCAAGTATGACTGCCACAAGTTGCAACACTCACAGGAAGTGGCTGCTTTCGGAGACTGAACACTCTAGTGTCACCCAGACTCAGAGAGGCGATGGTGGGCTGGGGTCCTAATGAAGGCTCGCTGTCACTGTGCCAGCCAATACTGTCTTTACCGTCCCGGTACAAGTTACACAGCAATGAGTTAAACGTGTGGCCACTCTTCTGCTCAACAGCCAGACGCAGAGTGGTAAGAACTGGATGCCACTAGAAGAAGAGAAATATGGAAAGAGTTGCTTCAAGATGTCATTTTAATTTGCTCACGTGCTAATGTAAAAACAGGAGATCATACGATATACCTGAGCATTGGCCTCCATTGTGGAGCGTGCATATGTATACGGCAGCTCTCCATACCAACAAGTGAGTCTGGGTTCCTCATATGCATCACCTGAAGTGCAAAAACCATTGAATGTGAAGTATGTTCTGCTTTTTGTACTTTCAATACAGCTTAACATCTATTGGGGTTTAAAGACAATTCAGTAATACTCAGTTAATGTTAGTGATTTGACTGCACTACTAACACCCTCAACTGAAAATGAAACCTGAACTGAACTGAGCTGGATATTGAATGAACTGGATTGAGCTATACTAATATCTTTTGAAGAGCTGTTTTACTTTTATAAATGAGGAATTTTGCAACATCATTGTTATTACTTATTACTGTGAAGCCGCTTCTAAACAATCTGTATTGTATTAAGAGCTATCTAAATAAATGTGACTTGACTTGATGAAGTGCCGACCTTCAGCGCGCCAAATAAGGGCCGAATGTTCGCGGAACAACAACATATTTGTCAAAACGGGTCTCGATCAGTCACAGTCAAACGTTAACTATCCCTGGTCCAAAGCAAAGGTTTAAACATTTGGTATATTTGGGACTTTTTCAAATGATGTCGGTCTTAGAGAAGGTAAACAGACAAGGGAACTAGAGGCAGTGGCATTCCTGCCAATTTACTGATGAAGAAGGACTGGAAAGAGTGAGTCACTGTGGGAACTGGGAAGTGAACATGTCTGAGTGGGACAGATGCAACATTTCATCATACGCATGCAAGAACAAGCACATGCTTATTTTGCATTCTCCTGTTTTGGTATTGAGTCAGATTCGAACCCGTTTTCCCACATTAACACCAAGGCTCAACATATTCTCATATGCTAAAGAATATCTGCTTTTTCATTTTACTTTATTAAAATGCACTAAAGCAACACAATATGCTGAATATTTTATCACATATCAACTTAATTTCACTGTGTTCAGTCCACTTATATGTGTAAAAAATTAAGGTTTACTTAAATCATTTGTGTTGGGACTACATTAGTAATTTTTGTTGCATTAACTGAAACTGCATGGGGGGATTATTAGTTACCAGCATGCTTTCCGTAGAACTGTTATTCCAGTTATGATGAACATTTAAAAGAGTTTCTAACTCCCTTTTTGCCCTACAATGCCTAGTGTCTATCATAATTAATAGACCCATTTTTAAGCACTCTATTATAAACCGGATCAAAACTTTGTGAAACTAATGCCTTCTGTCATCTGATTGTGATATTTTATATTTTTTAGTAGGTAAAAGGTCTTTTATTATAATTATAAAATGTGTGTCTTTTAGCTGTAACTTTTTTTCAGATTTTCATAAACCAAACATAAGAATAACTTTCATATCGTAAGTATTTCTAGATGAAAAATTTCTGGATTTAAGCAACTTCTGTTTACTTATCCATAGATATTTTTTGTAAGTATAAAATATGATCCATCAGGCTTTTGAGAAATATTTATTTTGTTTATCTCTCAATCATCATTATATTACATTGCACTGTATGTTTTGCCTCCTACAGAGCTTTGATCATAAAACTAAGTATTTAATTATCATCTTACTAAAACATATTATTGGGAGATATAATGACAGCTGATATTTATATGCATTTTAAGTATTTGGCTATACTGTAGATCTTATTGATTTACATTACAAGCATACTTTTGACCATATGCATTTCAGCAAATGCACCAAATTGCTTGTCTGGCTATCACCAGACCAATCTCAATTTAAAATTGAACATTGGTCTGGGGAGTCTGCTATGTATTTTCTACTGCACAAGAGGCGTGATCAATAAGCATTATTCAAATTACTATGTACACAATTGGATAGTCCTTCAACCAATCAGACCACAAGAGGCGTGATAAACGGGCAACAACCCATCACTTCTCTATCAGTCATCATGTGAAACCCGCCAATAGTGCGCCAGGTGGATAAGTCAGTCTGTGATTGGTTCCCGCAAAAGTGTAACAGAAGCAGTAGAAATAAATGTACAGGTTTCCAGACTGAGTTGTCGGGCGAAATCAAATCGCCAGCAGATCAGGCTGGGTTTACCCAATCTACCAAATTGAATGTTTTTGTTTAATGTGAGCCTCGGAATAAAATTAAGGTGTTTTTCATTCTGAAGTATGAGCTCCATAGTCTCACTTTCATACTATTTCAGCCAAAAAAAAGCCTGATGCAGTTGTCTGGCTATCACCTGACCTAGCTCTATTTAAGATTTAACATTGGTCTGGGGAGTCTGCTCTGTATTTTCTACTGCACAAGAGACGTGATCAATGAGCATAATTCAAATGACTCTGTACGCAACTGGATAGTTCTTTAACCAATCAGACCACGAGAGGTGTGATTAAACCTGTCAATAGCGCACCAGGTGGATAAGCCAGTCTGTGATTGGTTCCGACAAAAGTGTAACAGAAGCAGTAGAAATTGATGTACAGGTTTCAAGACTGAGTTGCAGGGCGAAATCAAATCACCAGCAGATCAGGCTGGGTTTACCCAATCTACTGATCCAGCACATTTAAAAAAAAAGATAATTTGAATATTTTCTTTAAAGCTTTAATAAACTGCTCCACTTCACACACAAAAAAAGAACAACAAAGTATTTCATATGTCAGGCTTTACATGGTTTATCTTGGAGATAATGTCCAGAGGTCAAAATACTATTTTCTCCTTCCCAATTTACAGTACTTCAACATGCAACTTACCCATCATCCTATAATTGGTCTTTTGTGACCAGGGCAGTTCAGCGAGCAGCTTACTAAACATCCAGTCTGCCTCCTCCTGTTGTAGAAACCCCGGTATGAGCCGCAGTCTGGGCAGAAACACAGTAAACAATTACCTTACATGCAAGACATTTTCTTTTTTAGTTGATGCTATTTAAATCTTGAGCATTCTTACCGGGACACTCCAGTAGGCCCCTGACTAATCTCATAGTCACCGGCATTTCTGAGAAAAAGAAAAAAACAACACAGTCAATATCTATATGTGGCATGTCAATAAACAGGGTTTTATCGCTTGAAAGTGCATGGGACTGAGTAACTCACTCAATCACTTTCTCTGCGGGAATCTCTCTGATAGGCTGGAAAAAAAACACAGGACAGATTAGAAGACTCAGATGTAAGCAATGTCGAAGAAAACAGCATATAAAAGCTACAGAACGCTCTTACGTCAGCTGGCTGATTGAACTCAAATGATCGTGGTCCATATTTCCATGACCCTGACTGGGCATCTTGAGCTGAAACACAAAACAGATTTTTTTTTGTTTAAAAAAACATTTAGAAATCACACTTATCACTGTAACACAATGAACAGAAGCAGAAAACCAGTAAATTCATGAAGTTAGTCAATGTTTTTTAGTAAAAAATACTAATAATTTTACTAATAAAAACTAAAAGTTTGAAAACATTACTATTTGTAATGTTTTTGAAAGCAGTCTCTTATGCTCATCAAGTCTGCATTTATTTGATCAAAATCACAGGGAAAAATTAAGATTGTGAAAATCTTTACTAACACTTTTTTTCATCAGTTTAACACATCCTTATATATAAAAAAATAAGCAAGAAAAAAATGCATTAATTCATCAAAAAATCCTGGGGGAAAAAGCAGCGCAGCTGTTTCCAACATTGATAATAAATCATCATATTAAAATGATTTCTGATGGATCATGTGACACCGAAGACTGGAGAAAGGATGCCGAAAATTCAGCTTTGCATCACAGAAATAAATAATATTTTAAAGTATATTAAAACAGAAAACCATTATTTTAAATTGTAATAATATTTCACAATATTACTGTTTTACTATAGTTTTACTATATTTTTTTTATCAAATAAATACAGGCTTGATGAGCAAAGGCACTTCCAAATACATTCAAAATAGTAATGTTTGCAAACTTTTGATAGTTACTGTATGTCATTAAAAAACATTCCGATAACTTGAACAAAAGAGGTTTATTTTGCTGTACATGCATTATAATAGGTAAATTATTGTTGGCATACCAGCTGGCTGTTGTGGTTTGTGAAGAGGTTTGGCCCAGGAGCCCTGGACCCTTGCTCGCTGCCTTTTATCACTCATCAAAAGCAAACCTTATCTGACAAGACAAAAACACATGACGTCCGTGTGCTTTAGTACCCTAAAAGGACAAATATATATATTTTCACCCTCCCAGTTTTAAAAATGACCACAGAAGGATTTTGCTGCCATCTTCAGGTATTTTTAGTAAATAACTCATTAAATCATAACACTCCTATTTCATTCCGGAATGTGGTTATGGATCAGTTTTTAAAATAAATTATTTCAAAAGTAAGATGGACATATAGAGAGCCATATTATAAAATACAGAAGTATGTTTGATGTAAATGGACTGATGACATCTACTACTTATATTTGCACACTTCCTAGACAGAAACGGTTCGTTTATTTAATGACCTGATAGCTGTCCCAAACATTAGTATCTTCAATAATACTTACAAACATTCGTTTCGAGTCGATTTATATCGATCTTCAAAGCGTTGAACATTTAAGTAATGTAATACAAACAGCTCTCGTGTTCATCGAAACGTGTCCGGGTTACTACAGTGACCGATAAAATATTTCCTACCTTGAGATAATCGTTCCTACCCCGTACTCTGTAAGTACAGCTATTTGAATATGAAAAAAATATACACCAACAAATGTGTATAATACAAATATAATAATGCATATTTGTTTAAGATGCGATACGTATGATATAGATTGCCTACTATGCTATTTCTATTAGATTTGTAATATTACATCTAAAGTCATTTAGGAAATATTTATATGTCTACATGATACTGGGAAAAACAGGCTTACATAAGGAAAGTACTTGCTCAATTTTTAAACACTTCAACAACTTTTAACATGTGTTATTTTAGGCAAGGTATATTTAATAAAAGGAAAAAAAAACGGTAAATAAGTTACCTGATAAACAAAGTGAACACCTGCATTCAAGTGTCAGGCCTACACAAAAACGGTTAGGTAGATAAAAAAAAAAAGAAGAAGGGGGAGATTGCTGTAAAATGCTTGGCAAAGCATTACACCTTGAAGCTTTATACTTACATTTGCGCTACATTCAGGAGAAATAAATGTTCTTTCAGCAAATTTTTCTATAGAATAGGCCTTTTTTCAGTCTATGATGACGCGTTTTAACGGTTATCAGCATCGTAAATCTTCCATAGATTTTATTTTTTTGTAATATACATTTATAACAAGAAGTTATGCTTTGCATTAAATTCTAAGTGCCCCAGAACAATTGAGCCTTCTTTATTACAAATGGACAAGTACTGACATAGAATATAATAGTAAAAAAAATGAAACAACAGTCACAGTTGTATAATATTTATTTTAAAAAAGACAAATACAAAATAATTACAGAAAAGTCATTTTATTAACAAACAAGCACTTCGGGTTGTCATGCATCAGTAAAGCAGCACATTGTGTTCCACTCTTCGACACGACTGGAATGAGAACATTCAAGTTAAACCAGGGGCGACTACTGAAGATCAACCACCTGGACGTTTCAACTTGACTGGCACTGGCCCATAAACGATCAGAGATCCAAGCTGTGGAGGTACTCCTCAAATCCATATTTGGATGAAACCCAAGACAAACCGGTGACATTTCACCACACCTTAAAGTCTTCAGCAGAGAAAATCATGTAAACGTGCATTAGATCTCTTTTCAATAAATGTGACCAAGTTTTATGTTCTATAAAAAGGCACAGGTTTTAAATGAACCAAAGTTGACAGGTAAACTTCCCACCTGAATAGGCCAATGTACAAAATACACTTAAATCAGACCTTTGGTTTTATATCGTCACAGTACAGGATTCAAAAATTATCCACCATTGATTTGTTAAATTAATAAGGCCAGCACCCCTTTATCACAAGGCATGATTACAAAGTTTTTGGCAGTTAATAAGAAGAGTGCAAGTAGATTATCCCAGATAAAAGGAGATACATATATATGCAATTAAATAAATATAAAACACCACCACCAGATAAATAGCCCTCTGCTTACAACAGCAGTGTCACAGAACCCTCCCTCCAAAATGTAATACTTTGTTCACCCTATAAAGAAAGATTGGTCCTCCCATTTCAGCAACGAGTCATTGTGGAACGTGAGCATGTCCAGATATTTATCAAAAAACAAAACAACCACATTAAACACACACAAAAAAAATTATGCATTGTAAGAGGAAGCACTTCAAAGATGTGAGATTCAAAAGGAATCTCAAATCTCAGCACATATATTCTATAAAACATCTTGTCCTGTTTTGTTTCCATCAGACAATGTCCTCCGTCTATCGTAGCTTTCTCCTCCTGAGGTAGCCTCCACGCTGGGACTTGTTCAAGCGCAGGCCCAGGCAGATGACAAGCTTGATGGGGGCCAGGACGGCGATGACCCAGCCCTGCGGGACACAAAGAAACAAGGTTAGGTTTCCTTCACCTATTTTGAGGCATCAAAAAAAAAAAAATAATTGTAAATAAAATTCCCGGCTTTGCAATGGGAACGCATTACTGGATCGATCTCGTTGACCCCCTTCCAAAATGCCTGGTCAAAGTGGTTTGGTATAACCTCCCAGAACTGTCCCAAACTCTCCGAAAGCAAGATAACATGACCGCATATATTGTGTTCTGTCTGCGCGTTCTGAGGCGTGAGTAATTTATTATATTTAGTCTAGGGTCCAATTCCCAATATTAAAGGTGGGGTAAGTGCTATCTGGTAACCGTTGTTGATATTTCAAATCACCAAAACAAACACGCCCCTACCCCCAAAAGTGTCTCGCCCCTATTTTGATAGTGGCCGCCCCACACATATGTAACCCAGAGGCATCAACGACTATGGAAGAATCTCTGTGTATCTAATCCAGGTCGAATATTCAATGAAAAAGTCATCCCTTCTATCACAAACTGTTCTCATGAACAACTCTATAGCACGAGCACGACAGTCCAACTAACGACATATTACAATTATGACAAGATTAGAGATAGCGAACAACCTGTTCTCATGAACAACTCTATAGAACACAAGCACGACAGTCCAGCTAACGACATATTACAATTATGACTGGATAAGGGTTATATAGATCATGAAAAGAGTAAGCAAACATATATTAGGAGTATAGTATCTTACTTGTCGGAGACATTGTGTGAACTGATGCTTGAAGCACACCGTGAGGAGATTTAGATGCTCCATACAGTGTGGAAATGAACGGGTCTTTATCGTCGCTGAAGTGAGACAATACGATCGCAAATGGACAAACAAGTGAACATGACACACGAGCATAGTCAAGCAGCATATATTAGGCTGGTGCTAATGTCTGTCATGTGTGACTCGTGTGTTTTGAATAATGACGTGCACAGAGCGCTCTTCTCACCATCAATAGTTGACACGCCCCTTACCTGCTGATTGGCTACAAGTTTGTTATTCCACTCGGCCCGTGTCCTTTTTCTAAAACGGTTTTGAAATAAGACTTAACCCACCTTTAACTAATTGTTTATTAGCATGCATTTTACTAGGATATTGGTTGTTTATTAGTATGTATAAAGCACATATTTCCTTATTCTGCATGACCATATTCTACATCCCTTAATCCTACCAATACCTAAACTACCCAAAACAACAACCTTACTAACCATTAATAAGCAGTAATTAGGAATTTGAGGCAAAAGTTGTAGTTAATATTTAGTTCACTCAAAAATGTAAATGTCATTTACTCCCCCTCATGTCCCACCAAACCCGAAAGACCTTCGTTCATCTTCGGAACACAAATTTAGATATTTTTGATGAAATCAGAGCTCTCTGACCCCTCCGTAGACAGCAATGTAATGTAACACTTTCAGGGCCCAGAAAGGTAGTAAAACATAGGTAAAATCATCCATGTGACTCCAGTGGTTCAACCTTAATTTTATGAAGCGACAAGTGCATGAAAAACAAACCTAGCATGCGTAATGCAGGAGCTGCACTGTATTTACAATGTAAACTAAGGAGATTAGCACAGGGGTGAAGAAATTTAATAAAGGTGTACATTTTTGTTTGTTTTTGCACACAAAGTATTCTCATCCCTTCATAAAATTAAGGTTGAACCACTGGAGTCACATGGAGGGGTCAGAGAACTCAAATATATTTTTGATGAAATCTGAGTGTTCTGAAGATGAACGAAGGTCTCATAGGTTTAGAAGGACATGAGGGGGAGTAAATTACGCTTTTCATTTTTGGGTGAACTAACCCTTTAATAGTGAGAATTGGACCCTAATCTAAAGTGTGACCAAAATGATATAAAGTGGCTTCTCCTAGTGCTGCATCTTCCATTTGACAAAGATATTTAGTGCTAGTTTATCAGGAAGTGACCATTTTTGTTCTTGACGGAATAGAAACGCGTGCAAAATTGGAATAATTGCAAATAAAGCACACGTACCATGAAGGCATGAGGGAAATAGCCGTTGGTTTGGTCCTGTAGTCCCACAGTGTTCAGTTCAGCAGCTACGTAGCGTTCAGGAGTGGGCTTGTCCAGGGTCGGCTTCCTGATCCTCGTCATCTTGGTAGCCACAAAGAAAGGCAGCACACTCTGTGGCAGGGACAATTTCAGAGCTTTTTTCAGTTTCATAGGCTTATGCATGTAAATATTACATTATGTAGCAGAAATTGAAAAGCTTATTCTCTCAATTTAACCAATTATGTTTGTTTTGTTTAGAACTTACAAAAATAATTCACTACTGTTCTAAAGTTTGGGGGTGGCAAAATCTTTGAATGAAATAGCTCTCCAAGGCTGCATTTAATTGCTCAATACAATTGACAATAACCGATTTCTATTTTAATACATTTTAAAAATTAGATTTATTCCGGTGATGCAAAGCTGAATTTTCAGTGTCACATGATCATCGAGATGAATTGCTGCTCAAGAAACATTTCTTGTTGAAAATTATTGTGCCGCTTTATTTGTAAAAACCTTGATTTTTTTTTATTTTTAGGATTCTTTAAATTAATAAAAAGAACAGTATTTACAATAGAACTGTTTTGTAATATATCTATATAAAAAATAAAAAAAGATACGGCCACATTTTTTTTCAATTAAAAAAAAAGAAAAGAATGAAAGTAATTTCTCAACTATTTTTTTAATAAATAAATAAATAAATAATACTCTTACTGACCCTAAACTTAAATAATACCAAACAGGACAAATTCCTGCCCAACTTTTTCCCTCCATTTAATAACACGTCACTCTGTAATACGACACATTACAGAAGTAGCGTAGCATTTAACGCTCACCTGGATGATGATCCCTTTGCACTTGTACTCTGCTTGAAGTCCACGTGAGAAGAAGTCCACAAAAGCCTGTAGAAATATGACAAGTGAAAATAATCATCCAAAAAGAAAAAAAAACTAAAATAAAATTTCTAAATACAGACATTGGACATCATAACATTGGTGTACAGTATGGAAATTGTATACTCACTTTGCGATTTGTAAATGTAATAGTGTTATTAAATTAATTGTTTTAAAGATTCACTTTAAAGTGATTGTTAGATGATGGCAAAGGTAATCTAAATGTAAAAATACAAAAAAGTGCACAAAATATTCATTATCGACCAATACTAATAAATAAACACCACAGAATTGTTAAAAAAAATAAACTTTTTTGCCCTCTCTCCCTTTCTGTAACGACTATGATCACTATACTTCTATGAAGAATGTAGAAGACACTTGCCTTGGTAGAGGAGTAGATGGTCAGCAGTGGGAGGGGGAACATGCCACTGGCAGAGGATATATTGAGGATGACACCTTTAGTTCTGCAATTAAAAAAAAAAAAAAAAAAAGTTTTTCATCTTTATTTCAACTGATCACGTCTGACATTAACATCCAATAGGGTTTTTTCCAGCTGCCGTCACCCACTGTACTTCACATCAACACTTGTCTAATGATGGTCGCCATGCGTGTTGCCATAGCACCAGCTTTCTCATGCAGCACCCCTGCAGCCGCAGCAGAGTGCTGGGGAGTGCAGAGGGTTGGACATATTTGTACAAAATTTGCCCAGCTCCATCATTGGCCCAAGAGTTGCATGTGACCCCAGGGTAGCCAATCAGATCGGTGCATTGTTGCTTTTCAATTTTACACAAAGAGTAGGGGGAAAACAGGAGGGGAGCAGAAACCCTGTTTTAAAAATCTGCACTGAATTCCTTTTTAGTGACAGCGGTTGTGTTAGGAATTCCAGTCACACGCTAAAAGGATGCTTTAAAAATAAAAAACACCAGCTATCGTTTCGGGACTCACCTTGCCTCCATTCTGGGCAGAACCAAACGAGTCATCTGGCAAATAAAAAGGGGACGAAAGAAAAGGAATTAGGCTAAGACTCGCATGCTCCAATGACTTGAGACAATATTAAAAAGCTATTATTGCACACACACATACATATATATAAATGAGAGACAGAGAGAGAGAGACAGAGAGACAGAGAGAGGCGTGGGTGGTGAACACGGGAAGCGTTGGTGGAGATCAGCAAAACATAGGGAAAGAGAGAACAGGTACAACAGGAGGAGTACATCAAAGTGGTCACGTTGCAGTGCTTTTACTTTTTTCAGATTTACAAAATTAAGAATTACGAAGCCCTTCATCATCCCGATGTGTTGTTTGTGTCTACTTACTTGGCAAACTGAGGTGATGTTCACATTGATCATGGTGGTGATGAACTGCAAAAGGAAAGAAGCTGGTGAATATTTCTTAACAGCAATGTGGCTACTAACATTTAAACCTCCTCAGATGAATTAGTTACTCACGTTTTCCAAATCAGGGATATGGAGGAAGAATTCAGGGTATGTATAGGACATTCCCACATTGTTAACTATGGATCGGGGGGGGGGAAGAGAAGGAAGATTAGATGTGATGGAGAATGTGCATCTGAAATGTTCCAAGAATCACCACTATGTGGTGATAACACATCAGTAATGAGACATGAGCGCTAAACACAGATGTAAAAAATAAAATAAATAAAATTTAAAAAAAATCTCAATCACGATTTCAGGTGAACAAATAAAAAAAAACCCTGAGAAAATGAGGCCAAATAAAAAGGAGTTTCACACACTGACAGGGAATCGTGAAGGAAAGTTGTGTTCGAGTCAGCTTTCCAACTTTGATGGTTTGTGTTACGTTCATGGCCTCACGTTGAAGAAAAACCTTACCAAGGATTCCGATCTCCAGTCCAGCAAGACCCTTTTCGATTTTAGGATAGATATCAGCCTGACTGTAGTCCACTGCGATGGTTTTCGTTTCCACATTATATGCGCTTTCTGTAATAAGAAACAAAAGACATTAAATTCAGAGAAACTTTCCATCTGCAGACGTAATAGGCATTGGAGAACCCGGTCCATGATCAGGCATCCCTGCCATTGCTGCTGTTCTAAAAATAACTTCTCTGGGATTTTGCCCATTGCACCAAAACACAGATTTCTGGCCAGCAGGGGGCACTGCATACCAAGAAAAGGCTGTCAGTGGAACTTCCTACATCTCCTCTCCCCTCCCCTGCTTGTTTGAGGTGCCTGCAGCAATTAGAATTTATTGTCCAAAGGCTCATTTGTCTAAACACTGTTCCGCTGAGTTATGAGAGGAAAATTCCTCTCAGGTCTCGCAGGATTTTTATTTATATAGAAGAACAAGAACACACCTTAATGAGCTCCAACGTTTTTTTTGTTTGTTCTGGGGGCTTGTGAGATAAAGCTCTCTGTGATTTCTAACACCCCAAATTGAGGGTGATCAATGCAAGTGTGAGGTTTGAGAACTAGGCTGGGTTTTTTCCCCTCAATAGTTAAGTGCTTGCATTTAAGACAGCCAAAATGCTGATTTAAATTTTTGTTTGCATCAGCATAGAGCTTAAATGATTCCAGAGCTGATCATGGGTGAGTTAAAGGAGTGCTCCACTTTTTTGAAAATAGGCTTATTTTCCAAGTCCCTTAGAGTTAAACAGTTGAGTTTTACCATTTTTGAATCCAATCTCTGTATCTGGCAGCAGCACTTTTAACATACATTATCAATGAATCGGATTAGACCATTAGCATCGTGCTCCAAAAAACCCCAAAGACTTTCAATATTTTTTTCTAAAACTTGACTCTTCTATAGTAACATTGTGTACTAAGAAAAACAGAAAATGAAAAGTTGCGCCTTCGACTTAATATCACAGCCCTTTATGACACAGAACCATGGCTAATCGCACAGTAAATCCACTAACTAATTTGCCGGCTGCAACTCTGCATTATCTGCAATGACAAACTTAGTGGCAGTCGCATTGGAAATTACCTATCTGAAGACTACTTTCAGCGCTACGTAATATTGCACCGCTGCACCCATGGTACAGCAGCAAAGTTACGTGATTATTACACAGGAACAGAGAATAGTTCCTATCTATATAGGTTTAAAAATAGCAACTTTTAATTTTCCTTAGTACACGTTATGACTACAGAATAGTCCAATTTTAAATAGGGAAAACATTATCTTTGAAAAAAATGAATAATAGTCTTTGGTCATTTTTGAGCACGATGCTAATGGACTATATGCTAAGCTATGCTAAAAGTGCTACCGCCAGATACAGAGATCGGCTGAATTAAAATTAAAAACTGTAAAACTCAACTGTTTAACTCTAAGGGACTTGGAAAATGAGCCTATTTTCAAAAAAGTGGAGTGTTCCTTTAAGACTCTATCAAGGCATTATTAGTTCATTATTCAGTATTTGGGGCCAAATAAGAACTGGAAAGTAGGGTGGATTTTTTTAGCAAGTTTTATATCATTACCGAAAGTAAAACTTACTGAACTAAAAAAATAAATAAATAAAAAATGCTAATTCAAACTATTATGAATAGTATATAAATATTAAAATAATCATGCATTGCATTATAAAAACTTTGTTTGGATTGTTTCATTGCATATAAAGAGATTGAAGCAGAAATTGCTTTCACACCAAAAGCGTCAAACAAAAGATCACATTCCAATTAGATGCTAAATTTAATTGCATGTGATCATAGAGGAAACAAGTCAAAACAGTCCTGCGCCTTTCATACATCTGACTGCTCTAAACGGTCAACATTTGGTCATTTAGCACTTGGTCAGACAGACAGAAGGACCTTCATGCTATCTGTACATCATGCAAGCACTGATCGAACATCCAAGTAGTTCACATTTACTGGAACAGGAAAGGCAAACAGTGGTTTGGCCCTTCTGAGAAGTGTCGTGCATGACCCCTGGAGCTTGCGTGGACCTTTGACGATGCACTCCTGCCAGGCTGCATCAGCTCTCCGCCCAGTCAGTGAACCAGGCCCCCACCCTGCCTCTCAGGCCAAGGCTAAAAATAAACCCTGTTTCATTAACATCAGGAGGACTGTCTGTCATTCACAGAGATGAGCACTGCAGTTTGCTAACACACTCTCTCTCACACACACACACACACATACACACAGATGGCTGAACACTGACCGAGAGACTTTGCCACGTCGTCGAGCTTCTCCTGGGAACGGCTGATGAGCATCATGGAGAACCCTCGTCGAGCAAGCTGAGAGAGAGAAGAGAGTTTGAATCATCTCATTTATGACAGAAACACTGCAAAATATTTGCGTT
The DNA here is from genome assembly GCF_024679245.1 of Pseudorasbora parva. Classification (NCBI taxonomy): domain Eukaryota; kingdom Metazoa; phylum Chordata; class Actinopteri; order Cypriniformes; family Gobionidae; genus Pseudorasbora; species Pseudorasbora parva. The sequence continues at coordinate 18,229,877 of NC_090196.1, read as the reverse complement.
AATAAGTTTAATGAAAACTCCTAAAAGTGATCCATGTCAGCTTCTTTGGCTATTATTAAGGCAAACACCAAATAAAAGTTAAAATTTAAAACAGAAATTATATAGGATATTTAAGACAATATTTCATAATAAGGTTAAAAACTTTTCCAATTGTCAGTAGAAATATTACAACAATAAAATGTTTGACAGAATCAAAACGTAATATTTATAGCATAACATCAATGTAAATTTTTGTTTGAATAGTCCTCCTATTCAAGTTTAATATGTAAAAACAACACAGTAAGCTAGAAGCAGTTTCAAAATACTTCTGTTTGAGAATGACCAGCATGGAAACAGCGGCTCAACCAATTGCGAGGGGGTGGGGCAACCTGTTTGTTTGACCAATGAGAAATGAGGCTACTGTCTGAGGGGAAACCTGTTTGAAGGCAGTCATGCTTTCACATTTTGCACAATGGTGGATTACTTTTAACAGTTATGAAAAAGCTAAAGACTGAGCTTGTTAACTTTGGAGTGAGCAATGACAAGAAGGGCTTTTAACTGTACGAGTTATATGAGGTAACAGGTCTTTTTCCACCAGTAGTCTTCTAGTCACCCTCCTTCTCTTGGCCTCAGAGTGAAACCTCTGTCTTGTGATGAGTCACTGTGCTTTCCGTGGAGCGAAGAGATAAATAAGAAGAGAAACCCTTACCTCCTCCGCATAGGATTTCCCAATCCCATCCGTGGCTCCCGTCACAACTAAAGAAAGTAGAAAGAAATAGACAGGATCAGTGTTTGCGGCAGCTCAATTGCTCATTTATCACCAAAAACTAACTTCTCACAAGGTACATTCAGGGCAAACAGGTACTCGGATACACCAGGTTCAAAACAAAACAACCTTAAGGGGCGCTGAAGTCGAAGATTGTCACTTTATTGACGTCAGAAATAAATACGTCCTATATTTGAGCTTCATATGCAAATAATTTTTATTTGAAGGTTGATTTCCCTGAAAAGTGTAAGCACGGACTTGTTTGAGAATCCCAGGAACCAGCCCAACACGCTAACACTGGCTCAACCAATGGCATTGATTTGGGGCGGAGCCATGTTTGACAATTGGCAGACCAGAGCATTGTTCAGGAAACCTGTTTTTGCTTTTTATAAGTTCCTTACATCTTCAGGCATAGTTCTCACAATACAGTGATTCTTTCTTAAAACCACTGAGCACAATTTGACGTTAAAATACCTTGCATCTTAGCTTGCTATAAAAAAAAGCAATTTCTAAGTTGACGTCCTCAAAAATATACAGACCGACTCTGATGTTTTCAAAACATTTCTCTGTTGTTTGAGAATACTCAACACAGTAACACTGGCTCAAACAATGGCGTGAGTTTAGGGCGGAGCTATCTGTTTGACCAATGGCAGACAGGAACAGAGTTCAGGAAAACTGTTGTTGCTTTTAAATCTTATCTAATGCTAAAATGCTCCCTCATATAACAGCTTATTATATTAAAAACTACTATAAGAAAGCCTTTTGTAGGTCGATTTACTCAAAGTATAAACACTGTGACTTTAAGATGCTCAAAACATTTGACATTTCACAATTCCGACCAACAACACTGCCTCAACCAATGACTTGAGTAGGGGGCGGGGTAATCTGTGCAACCTACATATACATGTTTGAAAAAAAGTCATATTTGACTATCCATTTAGTGATGCTAGCGGAACAGAAGTGACACCCTTCACATTTACCAATGTGCATTAAAGGGCTTTTAACGCACAATGAAATATTACTAATATCACCAGGACCATCTCAATGTCCCATGATGCTCTCGTTTTACAAAACATGCACGGAAACACAAAACGCAAGCAATAAGACACAAATGTGTGTTGCTGATCAAAGTGTGGCATGGGCAGTGGTCATTGGCAAGAACATGGCTGTGGGGGAGAGAATAGGGGGGTTATGACGTCTGTAGAGCACGACAGCACAGGAGGGGTGAGGAGGGATCCTGGGGGCTGCTAAAAATAGAAACCAGAGGGAGACTGCGCAAAGTCAGATGTGGGTAGAAAGTGAGAGAGCACGACAACGGGAGTGAGAGCACTGGATCGAAAGGGAGAAGGAACAAAAGAAGGTGATTCACAAGCTCCTTTTCAAATTCATCCCGAGAATGAAGCACGCTCTGGTTCGTCTCAATGGGACAAATTACATTAAAGCGATAGTTCAGCCCAAAATGAAATTTCTGTCATTTACTCACAATCATGTTGTTTCCAACCTGCCTGATTTTCTTGTGTGGAACAAAAGACATTCGGAGTAATGTCTCAGTGTTTTTTTGTCAATGGGAACCAACATTCTTTTGTGTTTTGCAGACGTAATTCAGGTTTCAAAACAACATGAGGGGGGAACGGTCTCCTGAACAACAGCAAGAGCTTGCAAGGATATGGCTGAAGAACAAAACTCATGTTATGGAGATCGAAAATCTTGTATACACAAACTTCCTTCGTTTGATTAACAAAAAAAATTCAGAACAATAGTAAATAGACATCGCTAAGAATTCTTCCTCTAGCAAAGAAGCATTTAAAAAGCAAACATCACCAAAAATGACAAGATGCCTTGCCTGGGACTGCATTTCAATCAGATCGCCGTCCGTATTCAATTTATGGAAAAAGTGTTGAAAGTGTCTCTGCAGTTCAAAATGTGTATGCTTCCAGTTATGCTGGTCAGACGTAGCATAAGTATTTTGAAAAGCGAGAGGCACTTTCAACACTTTCCCATTGAAGGTGATTGGCCGGAACTTTACTTTATAACCTTTTAAATATGGATATTTTGGGGATATACATGGGCTAATTTTAATTTTTGGGTGAACTATCGCTTTAAAGTCAATTGTGCAGGTGTGACACACACACCAGAACACTTCAAACAGGAAGTGAAGAGAGCTTGGGGACAATTCCCAGATTTTGCAAGGAAAGGGGTAATGGAGACGAAGAGACGGGCCATCAATCCAGCCTTTTAACTATCAACAACCATCAAAATAGCACACAAATCCAAGACTAATTAACATCTAGAATATCCGGCGGGGACCATGGGATAATTTATAATGCAGAAGACAGATCTGCTGGCCATCAAAACCCAAGTCTACCCCACACAAACATTCATTTTCAAAAGGATTTTCACAGTAATGCCACATAGAACCATTTTTGCTTTCCCAAAAAACCTTTCAGCGATAGTTCTTAATTTTTTTTTCTTAGTTTAAATTTCAATAATCTAAATGACCCTTTCCACCAATAAAAAAACCCCCACTCTACTATAAAGGTTATGTGAGTGTTACAGGTTCTTTATTGGCACCAATGGTTATATGAAGAACCTTTATTTTTTTTAAGAGTGTAGCATGAACATTATTAGCAAGATGCTACACAATTAAAAGCATGGAACAAATTATTAGAAGCAGCTCCTGGGGTTCTTCACGAGCAGTGCAGTCGTGCTCGGGTACGTTCACGAACAGTACGTTCAGAAATACGGAGCCGCACATGCGCACTCGCCCTCTTCCGACTATATTCCAGCGCTAAAAAAAGCACACGAGTGAATAAAAATAGCTGCCTCGTCTGGAACAGCCGCAGCACTTGAATACCAACAAGATGCTGCCCGCTCACCTCTCCCTCTCTCCCTGCATCCCCCAGCAACCCAGCTCAGTGTAGAGCCTTCGGTAGAAAGAAAAAAGCAAAAAAAAAAAAAAAAAAAAAAAAGCAAGAGCTGACCGGCTCTTATGGAACAGGGGATTTTATGCTTACAGCAGAGGACAATCGTGAACGAAAACAGTGTTTAAAGGGACAGTTCACCCACCAAAGAAAAAAAGGGAAAAAATTAAATTGTCGTCATTTACTTACCCTCATGTTGTTCTGAACCTGTTCGACTTTCTCTCTTCTGTTGAACACAAAAGGAGATATTTTGAAGAATGTTGGCAACCAGACAGCTGACAGCACCCATTGACTTCCATTGTAGAAAAATAAAATACAATGGAAGTCAACGGGTGCCGTCTGGTTGCCAACATTCTTCAAAATATCTGTGTTCAACTGAAGAAAGGAACTCATACAGGTATAGGGTGAGTAATGACATTTTATGAGAATTATCCCTTTACAAATAGAGGAGGAAAACTTTGGAGGCCAGTTTAGCATAATTAAAAGTAGGGATTATGGGGAGGATTCGGCCTTCCACATTCAGACCGGTTACTGTATGCAATCTGTCGCATCACTCTCTCTCTTCCTCCATGAATGAACCGTTCCCGTTCTTGGCTCGGTAGCACTGCAGAATGCGAACACCTCCGCCCACTCCCCCCAAAGCAGCATCATGTTTTAAATAGCACAAGCCAGTCACATGGCCAGCAGGAAAAAACTACACAGCAGAGCAGTTCAGCACCCAAAATAGCATCTATACTCGGATAAAGGTGGATTGAAGGGAAGAAAAAAAGAAAAGACTGTGGGGGTGAGAGGGTGCAATATCAGAAATAGCAGCAAAAAGTCACATGCGTAAAAAAAAAAAAATCAATATTTCTCCTTGCACAAAATTAATTAGAACAGAAAAGGGCAGAAATAATTCAAAACATCTAAACATAGACATGGTATATTCTTGGACGCTGGTGCAGAGGTAGATGCTTTTTTTCTAGGGAGGAGATGCATTATGTGCAAAAATAAGTGTCATGGAGAAATATGGTAAAAGTGTTGGATGGAATGTGTCTTAAGGCATTTTTGCAAGCTGCATTGTAAAAGCAGGGGGGAATGTAAGTAGCGTCTAAATAGTTTTTTAAATATATATACGTATATTTTGGCCAAATAGAGCCACTTAAACGTCTGCTACACTCAGCTCACGATAGCAGGTCGGGATGGGATGTGAATTGTAAGTGTAATGTTAAACGCCAGATGGAAGATTTCCTTTTCCAGGAAATAAATAAATAAATGGAGCCGAGTCGTGACAGAGAAGAGAACAGGAGGGTGGGGGTTCGCAGAGGGCGAACAAACAGATTCAGGGGGGTGGGGGGGTTCTTAGTGAGGGGATGAGCAAGAGATGGAGGATGGAGATAGGCTTAGACAGAGAGAGGAGGGGGGTGGGGGTGGGGGGTGCAATTTTACCCAGCATCCTCGGTTTCGGCACGTGGCAACGAGCGTGTTAGTCACATGAACAGCAGCGTTCTCTTTGAAGACCCCCGCCTCTTCAAAGAACACAAGAGCCAGTCACACGCTGTCATTCACGGTGCACAAGGGCTCACACAGTCACACGTTGCGCAGCCGACATTCACTCTCTCACCGAATACCTTTCATTCACATCGTTTAGCTAGCATGAATGGGCTAACAATGCTATTCACAAACGTGTGCAGTAAAAGCGTATTAAAAACAAGCCAACATGCTTGTCAGTTTGAGAAAGGCCAGAGCCAGAAGTGGTTTTCAAGCCGAAACCTTTGATTTGAATGTCAAACCAAGTTTGTGAGACACAAATCACCCCCCCATCCCCATGAATGACTGCAGCTCTGTTACATAACTGATTTCAAACACATTTAGTGTTTTGAGGAAGGCTGAAGTGAGCCACTGGAGGACAAGAAGAGAGATGGGGAAGGGTGGGGGGTGATGAAACGCTAATTCTGGCTTCTTCGCGCTGCTCGGTCAGCATCATAACTCAGCTGTGAGAAAGGCCAACCCACCTTGTTCACACAGTACACTGCACCAGTCATATAAACTAGCACCGAAACCTGCCAGTTGGAACCAAAAAAAAAACAAAGACCCTCTCAGTCCTTATACACTGATGGGCCGGAAAACATTTATGTGGCTTCTTTGCTTGCGTCCGTGAGACAACTGGAGGTCTCTTCAACATTCAAATACCACAAAACCTGTCAAAGACATATCTGGGTCATATGTCACCCCTGAATTTAAAAAAATCAACACAAATCACATTTTGACGCTTATTATGCATTTCTTGAAAATAATGATAATAAACTATTTTACTTATTTATTATTTTAAAATAGGCTAATTACAATGTTTGAAAAAAAGTCATATTTGACTATCCATTTAGTGATGCTAGCGGAACAGAAGTGACACCCTTCACATTTACCAATGTGCATTAAAGGGCTTTTAACGCACAATGAAATATTACTAATATCACCAGGACCGTCTCAATGTCCCATGATGCTCTCGTTTTACAAAACATGCACGGAAACACAAAACGCAAGCAATAAGACACAAATGTGTGTTGCTGATCAAAGTGTGGCATGGGCAGTTTACAATTACAAAATCAAAATGTATAAATACATTTTAATTGTATGACATGACCCAACACAAATATTACCACATTGTCGGTTTTAATTTTAGGTACATTTATGAAATTGTGTTAAAATTAAAAAATTAACCCATTACACAATATTTCATACATGTACCTAAAATTTAAACTGACATTGTGGTAATATTTGTGTCGCCTTTATATTGAGTTTAAATAATTCTAGAATTTATCATTTTAATGCACTAAAATTGACTGTATAAGAGGAGGAGAACCACTAATGAACAAAATGGGAATTACAAAAATGTTATAATGTCAATGCAAATAAATATAAACTGATCCAAAATAAATGTCCTTTATGCAAAATATTAATTTCCCTTTGATTTTGGGGCATGAGATTCAACTTTGGAGACCATCAGATTGAGATTAAATTAACCTCTGATGCTTATGATTTAAAAAAACAAAAAACAACAACATTATTTTAAGCTTTAACAATTCTATATCACATCTGTGATTGCTTATAAAATAATGCTGTCTGGGTTTCCTTTCTCTCAATAATGCTGAAAGAAAATCAAACATGCACAATAACTAAACCAGGCTTATTGCCATGGCAATGCAGTTCCCAAGAAATACACCAGGAGTCTCCCGTAAGCATCTCAGGCCAGGAATGCCTTGTTACTTCAGGAAGACACCACAGGGCCTTTCATCAGAGTTCTCCCTCTCATACATTCCTCTTCATGACTCACCTTCAAGCTACAGCATAGTCAGCATATTACACCTTCAAAAACACATTGTTTTTGACTTTTGTGACATCATGCTATTAACATGCCAACACAAAAGCCTGTAAGATGTTGCACTTGGCAAGAGAGGAGGTGGGGGAGACTGCAGACGTGTCAAAGAATCATCAGTTATACACGTGAAAGAGAGTTTCAAGATCTGGAAACGAACTCTTGCTCAACCTGACAAGACCTGTGCTTCTGGACTGACTGGAAGAGGAACTAGTTTCCCCATCTCCACTTACTCACCACCTTTAACCTGTGAGCGACAGTACACGTTAAACTGAACAAGTCCAACTGGTACCCTGTTTTTTTGGTTTCAGGGAGTGGCATTCATCAGCTCCACATTTGACAATCACCCTTACAAAATGTACGAAGGAAATAGTTCAAAATATCACTGGAATAGGGAGTGCTGTTGACTAGTGAGCAAAGGGATTATTCTTACAAAACCTGTCATGAAAATGTGATGTCATTTCACTCCAAAAAGCAAGAAATTCATCTTAAAATCAAACTTATGAAATGGAAGTAATGCCTCCAAATATCACATGTAAAACATAATGTAATGCATAAAAAATTTGTTATTTGAATTGTGAAACGTATACATGATGGGGAGAGTTGCAGTAAAATATCAAAACGATTTAATAAGAATAGTGGGTAAAATGCATCGTTGTCCTGAAAAACAATGTCATGGTTTAAAATGAATTGTTTCTATATAGGCAAATTTAGTGATTCAAAAAACAATAGTGTTGTTATTTATTGATATCCATATTTATCAAAAAATGGCTCTAAATCTGGTATGTTTGCTCACCTTTAACCTACATTGAACAGGAAACCACATTGCTTAGTGGTGATGTCATTGGTTGGTTATCAAACAGTTAAACTATCAGTAAAAAATAAAAACGATATAGGCTGACGTTTACTCAACATATATCTGCTGCTTTTTGGAGTGAGGTATAACATGAACATTTTATTGACAGGTGAGAATAACCCCAAAAACCTAGAGTTCAAACCTGCTTGCCATTCGATAAAAAGACTGAGATTCTTTGGAATGAAAGGTGTGTTATAAATAAAATATATTATTTTTTTTAAATCAATTTTGCTCAGAATTGCTCGAAGATACTGCGAACCCTCAAATCGCTTTGAACGTGCAATGGTCAAGTCTACCGCTAGGGGCGTCGAGTGCTGGTGCACCTGCTGCCTAGGCAACATCCTAGGCAGTGAAAGACTATAGCATGATGAGCCATTTCAAAATCTTTAACAGTGCGAGGAGTTTTGAAGTAACAGTATTGAAAGTGCGATTGTGACTATTGGAAATCTTTGCGCTGAACCTCACGGCTTTTGTACTCTTGAGCATCACATACAAGTCTCCCCTCACATGCCGCACGTGGTATGGACCCGCATTATAATTAAGATTGGCGTTTTAAACTGCGTCATGTTGCCAAAAAAACAACCTCAGTGCCCTAGTAAGGGGATGAAGCGGACAACGGCGAGCAAAAAGACATCAACTAAAAGAGTAAGCCGCATTTTATCCACAAAAACTGTCACACAAAAAAAGAAAGAGCGTTTGTCGGGACACACATTGGCACGCGCAGCCGGGAAACTGGATAACTGGGTCAGGCCAGGCATACGATTGAGGAAAAACTAGAAATGTGAAAAAAAATCAAAAATATCTTGATTATATCGAAATATCTTGTTGAATAATAGGTATGCTTTTGTAATTAAATAACCTAAAGGGTTGTTACAATAAACTTATTTAATTTGTGGTATTTGACCGAATATATTAAGACCAAACTTATTGAAAAATGTCAGGCTGAAATACCTGAATGACTCATAGTGACATGCAATCTGCGCATAATATATGAATGTATGGCGCAATCAGTCAACCTGAGACACACGTCGCCTCCATTGACCATACGCATAAAATACTAATGCCTCAATTAGTCAATCTTTCCTCAAGGATTATAAATGTATGTGAGTAGTATAAACATTCGCCCTTCACAACAATGTGTTAAATTAAATCTGATGCGCAAAAAAGTTAAAATTATTAGTTTACCCCCAAATCCATAAAGTTGAGCTTTATTTAGTTTAAGGCTGCGTCAAATGCGCACTACATCTATCCCACCCATGTCCTGCGTTACAAGCGCTTATTCTCAAAGAATGTCTTTCAACTTACCTGCCCATTTTCCCAGTTTTGGGGAGAGCAAATCCCCGTTTCCCAGCACCCATATCCTAAAGCCAGTGATGATCATGTACAACAGCCACAACGCCAGCGAGGCCGTGACAAGTGCACCGACCCAGAAGATCGCTCTGACGGCAGGCTGTAGCGTCTCCACCACGGTAAACGACTCCATGACTATGGCTGGCTGGCTGTGCGTGGTGAATAACCTGCAAAATTAGTCGTTAAGCACTGCTTTAAAAGCTTCAATGTGTGCGCCCCTTTATAAGCAGGTTGTGGCATCACACCCCTACAACTCCTCTAACATACTAGTCTATCCAGATTTAAGTGCACACCTCCCACATACTCCATCGCCGCCCGTGCGAGCCCACGTCCATTGTTTATTGGTTGAAACTCGCGTCCGTCAATCGAAACTTACCGTTTATTCGCCACTGTGCGCGTCAATCACAAATAGCCTATTCTCATTCATTCGGTTGCTCGTTTCAGTAGGGCGGAGCGAAAACTCTTCTGAGTGAGAAGCGATTGGACAAACATTGTGGTAACCTCCATTCAAATAATTCCATTGGTTGTGATTCAGAACTGGTTTTTCTGTTTCAGCCAGGGTTATGAAACCTCCAAACCCACGCGTCCAACAATCACCCCCACACTATTTTATGAATGAAGTTTGTTGCTTATTGGCCAAGAGGACTCCTATCGTCCCGCCCCCTCTGAGCATTCACTAAGATTCTATTGGTCGGCACGAACGCCAGTCACGTTCATTCACTAGCGCTGTCACACCAATGAGTCATACACTGGGAAAAAAAGACGGGCATGCTTATTTGCTGCATTTTAGTTAGAAAGACACATATGTGACTCATTTTCTTCAATTTTCCTAGTTCCCCGAAGCACATGAAAACGTTCGTGAATTAACAAAAAAATCCCGCATATCCGCATTCCACTTGTTTTCCACAGTGCATCAGAGAAAAAGTACATAAACGCTATTAATGTATTTTGAATAGTGCAAAGCCATTGTATTGAAAATACAATTGTGGCTATACATACATTGGATACATAAAAATGCCTACATTACATAAATGCATTTCTTTATCAGGATATATGGACATTATCCATCCATCCATATACATTCTTGTAATGCAACATGTAAAGCGTTTCTACCACGTTAAACAACTCCATGTCAGCGGTTGGCTGTGCGTGGTGATGAATGACCTGCAAAATTAGTTGTTATGCATTTTTTTAACCAGTTTTACGTAGTAACAAGCGATTTACGCGCTTGGATCTGTTATTTTACATCTCACATAGCGTACAACGTAAGTTAATATGATTTGAACAGTGTTATTTTGGGAAACTCTGCTTATTTTTAATGGAGACACGCGTAGTATTCCTAATTCTCACGGTGAACATCCCCCGCATGAAACTACAATTACCATACGGCGCCGCACCAAAACATCGCGAGAACTGCGAGTAACGCGGAAGAGAGGACGGTTATGTAAACACAACAGGCAAGTAATAGGTATGTAGCTGAGCAACCTGTGAAAATACAGGTTGCGAAACACGTTTTTAATCGACCCAGACATGCACGCAGGTACGAAAGCGATACGCGAGTGTTGTAAGCGGTGAAACTCGTGTTTGGCTCTTTGCTCGTGCCTAGCTTGTCAGGTTGACATTCAGTCAGACTGGATCCCTCCGACACATCCATGCCCACTGTCACCATTCGGTCCACTCACGAGCTGAAACTTAACCTAAAATATAAGCCCACCGATACGTGCACAATTCAAGCAACGCGTAAAACATGTAAACCACATAGTGTTTAGTAGAAAAAAAGCATTGGTGTCGTTAAGAAAAACATTTTAATGTCAGTATTTTGAATTGTAAGACTGGTCTGGCTGTGGATACATCTCCATGCCCTCACGCTACTTTTTGTCTTTGTATATTTGAAATGCTCTAATTACACGAAAGTCTTCAATATGTCATAAAGTAGTTTTCATTTTGCAGATTTTTCCCCTCACACATAAAAGTAGGAAAATAAGCAGACTCTAAAATAACGCCAAGCATTTTATTTGCACGAACAGAGAATACAGATTGATTACAAAATGCGTGATCCATCACAACTTTTCCAGCTTTTTGATTTTGCAATATACACTCATTTTAGTCAAACCATATTCTACTTACAGCGTATTTCATGTAATAAACGAGCTAAACAATTAGTCAAATAGTTAATTCAGCATATTTTTCCTCAGTGCATTATATGCACACACACAGAACTCGGCACATGGGTTGCATGATAACTACAAAATCAACAAAGCAGAAAAATAGCACAATTATAAATCAATAAAAAAATAAGACACATAAAACACAAATAACCCTATACATAGAGCACTACAACGGTTATTTTTGTCTTTATTGTGCTATGATGTATATAATATAGTACTTTAATAACTGATGCACATTTTTAATGTATTATCCTTTACTTAAGGCCAATACAAACCTTAAAACATACACTTTTCGACATTACCTCAGACACACACACACACACACACACACACACACACACACAGAGAGAGAGAGACAGACGTTTCCTCTCAGTCTCTCATATAGCACATTATATCTTTCTTTCCGTCCCCAGACACTCACAGATCTACCACAGACATCTTAAAATCAACTCGACGCCAATAACATGTTTCTTATACCTTTTTCATAGAACCTTTGACCTTTTGACGATTCAAACAAGTCATAGTTAACATTAATTGTGCTCAGAATGATTTCTTAACACTAGTTGTTAAACCTTATACGACATACTCAACTCATACATGTAAAGGACGTATAAAACACAGTGTAATGTTTATCAGCTCAGTTAGGCCCGTGTGAGGGATACGTCAGCAGCAGTCGCGCGTTTCAGCACCACGTGCAATGGACAGCTCCGACTCTCCGTTCAACCGTCTGCACATTAAACAATTTTAACAAACTATAGGAACCCAAAAATATGCAACTTTCGTAATTATAAAGCACCTCAAGCTTTAAAAAAAAGAAAAAAAAAGATCCGTGCTGTATCTGTAATTTTCTTGCTCTTCTACAGACGCGGGAGTTTCCCGCGCTCACTTTCTTATCATCACATTCAAAACAAATCCATTTCAAGCTACATATAGACTATTATTTAATTAGCACAAATAAGATTAAATCCGACTACGTTTCCCTTCTAGTCTTTGCGAATTAAAACAACATAACCCAACACAAGCGTTCTCGTGCGCAGTTTTCCTCACTTGGGCGAGTTACGACAAATGTAGGCCTACAATATATATGAATTTGTGTGCAGGCATATATTTTTTAGATTAAATACGTTATCATTTTAATATCCGCAGCTCGCACGTTATAAACGTCTGAAGGTGACAACGTAAGCAAAGTCCAGCTCATTTATTAAAACCCAGATATATTACAGACAAATATTGCAAATACCTGACGGTGTTATTGTATTCCTACAAAGTATTTAACTTGCTGAATATCCATTAACAGGTGTAAAGCAGCCTAGACGTTGGTTTGACGTTGATCTTGTGGCCAGGATACAAGGTAAAGTTTTCAGATTTTCTTAACCTATGGGGGGAAAATAAAACACATTTGAGTATTCTTTTAAATGTAATATCTTCTGAATCATAAATCATTATTGTTTCTTTTATCAATAAATTGTACTAAAATATATTTTTAAAGCAAGTATTTCATGTTTTATCAACATATGCTCATTCAGAAAATATAATAATTTATCTATCAGTTTATAGTACATTTATAAGGTGAAAATCATACTAATCTCCACTATAGCATTTATTGAGAGGGACGTTCATATACTGTCAGCTTGACGCAGGCCACATTACATGCTTACAAAAGTACAGACACTGATAAAATACCATATACCTTTTTATTTTTCCCTTCCTCATGTGAATGTTCTGGATCAGATGATTAACCGTAGGACCTCATCATGATTTTCTCTCGCCTGAGGCCTTTGGGTGGGTTTTGAAAGACAAAGGATGCAAAAACAGATAAAGATATGATTTCAAACAACAACGGGAATTTTAGAAAATTTACAGTAATATACAGTAATATAAATATTTTCTTAGGTTGTGTTCTTTAACAATACATATTTTTTCACATAAATAGCATATTCACACACACACACACACACACACACACACACACACACACACACACACACACACACACACAGTCAAACATCATGTATGTTTCTTTTCATGCACATCCACATGTATCATGTTCACTTCCACCCTTGTGCCTCATGTTATTATATTTCAAAACAACCTTTTCATATTAGCCACGTCTGAACAGATACCAATTATTTAAAACAGACAGCATCCTATATTCCACGCTAGTCCTGCTTTCTTAAACATCTATAATTAGTTTTGAAGGAAAACTGCTATAAACTATTTAAGTTTGAGCATATCTGTATTTTAGATTAAAATGATGTAGTGTTTATAATTATACATGTTCATTTTATATTATGAAAAAGCTGTAATTAAACAAATTGTCTTGTAAAGTATGTTCCTTTGCTTATTAAACACACAACAAACCCTTGAATATAAGATTAAATATATTTACAAAACTGTACATTTAGACATAATGCTTTTAAAAGAAAATATGACTAACTAAATTATTTTAAACAATGTACTCTGAAATATCTATGTAATATGTCTTTGGTTTGTCTGCTCTGTCGTCTCTTTTTCAAAGCTCATGAATTTATTTCACAACCTCTCGGCCATGTGCTCACTAACACACACACACACACACACACACACACACACACACACACACACACACACACACACACACACACACACACACACACACACACACACGTCTGGTTTACTATATTTTTGGGGACTCTCCATAGACGTAATGATTTTTATACTGTACAAAACGTATTTTCTATCCCCCTGCCCCTGCCCCTAAACCTACCCATCACAGGATACATTCTGTATTTTTACTTTCTCAAAAAACCGCATCCATTATGATTTATAAGCCTTTTGAAAAGTGGAGACCGCTGGCTTCCAGTTCCCACAATGTAGGTAATCTCAGGTTTTACTATCCTTATGGGGACATTTGATCCCCACAATGTAACATAAACAAGGGCACACATACACACACACACACACACTACCACACACACATATCCAGCCCTTTACATGTGCGCAGACAATCGTACGCAAGTATTCTGTGCGCATTTACACATACACTCGCACTTATACTCATATATGCATGCATTCACACACAAGCGGTTTTAGGGCCTCTAAACAATCACATAAAGTCTTATAACATGAACACACACATCCTTGTGCGCTCTTCTAGTACACAAATACACACACACACACACACATCAGTACAACTGACATAATCCCTGATACGTACGTTCATATTTACACAATACAAATACGCAAATACACACACACACACATACACACACACACACACACACACACACACACACACACACACACACACAGACAGAGAGAGAGGCCTTGTGATAATTACACAAAGCTTTTTGATATACACTTACACACATATGTGTTTTGTTCATATGCCAATATCACACACATACTGTCTATAATAACGGCAAAAATGAACATGCTTTATATTTATTTTCAAACACACAATCAGAAAGCTTTGTATCATTATCACCTCTCGGCCTCTCAGCCATGTGCTCACTAACACACACACACACACACACACCATGCCTTTACATGTGCGCAGACACACTTACACCTTTTAAATACATGCGTTCACACAAAGTCTAACAACATGAACACACATCCCTGTGCACTCTTCTAGTATGTAAATATACACACACTCATCATCTGCACAACTTACAAAAACACACATCCCTTTACACACACACACACACACACACACACACACACACACACACACACACACACACACACACACACACACACACACACACACACACTCACTCACTCACTCACTCACTCATACATAGATTTATATTCCCACAAAACATTTCACACACACACACAGGCCTTGCGATAATAAAACAAAGCTTTTTGATATACACTTACACACATATGTGTTTTGTTCATATGCCAATATCACACACATACTGTCTATAATAACGGCAAAAATGAACATGCTTTATATTTATTTTCAAACACACAATCAGAAAGCTTTGTAACATTTTTGCCTCTCGGCCTCTCAGCCATGTGCTCACTAACACACACACACACACAAACACACACACACACACACACACACACACACACACACACACACACACACACACACACACACATCAGGCCTTTACATGTGCGCAGACAATTTTACGCATGTTTTCTGTGCATATTTACACACACTTGCACTTACACACACATATATGCAAACATTCACACACAGAGAGGCCTTGCGATAATGATTCAAAGCTTTTTAAACGCACACATGAAGTCCTGCTTTCTTAAACATCTACAATGAATGTTTAGAAGCAAATTTGCTGTAAACTATTAAAGTTTGAAAATCAGTATATTATATTAAAAGTATACAGTGTTTAAAATTACTCAGGGTCATTTAATATTACAGAAAAAGCTGCAATTTAGCAAATGTACTTGTAAAGTACGTTGCTTTGCTTACAAAACACCCAACCCTTAAATATAAGATGCACATTAAATATATTTACAAAACTGTACATTTAGACTTTTTAAACACATTTAAAAGAAAATATAATCTATCAAAATCTAACTAAACAATGCATTCTGATGTATCGATATAACTCGATGTATAGGATGTATAAGTCCGTCTCTTTCTTAAAGCTCATGCATATGTTTCACAAGCTCTCAGCCATGTGCTCACACACACACAAATCCAGCCCTTTACATGTGCGCAGACAATCGTACGCAAGTATTCTGTGCGTATTTACACACACACTCACACTTATAGACTCATATATGCATGCATTCACACACAAGCGGTTTTAGGGCCTCTAAACAATTACACAAAGTCTTACAACATTAACACACACATCTCTGTGCGCTCTTCTAGTACACAAATATACACACACACACAATCATGTTATCAGCATAACTGACAAACACACAGACACACACGCACACACACACACACACACACACACACACGTACCTTTAGACACACTCACTTGTACGTACATTTCGGACACACACAGATGCCTTGCGATAATGATATAATGACACAAAGCTTTCTGATATACACTTACACAAATATAGATATTTTGTTCATAAGCAAATGACACACATACTGTATGTAACAACGGCAAAAATGAACATGCTTTATATTCATTTTCAAACACGCGCACCTATTCATAAATATCTACGCATGCATTCATTTGTATAAGGTTTTGCCAACACTAAATAACAATACAAAGCTTTTTGACTCACACTAACACACACACATTGCACACAGACTCACACACTCGCTTTATCTGTCGTATGCGCAAACATTTACTCAATATTTATATAAATGTGCATAGATTTACAATGCGCCACTTTGCAATGTTATAAATGTATAACATTTCACACACACCACAACTTATACACACATATATGTATATAATATATATATATTTACAAAGATTTTACACACACACATCCACAATAAAATTCTTTTAGAAAGATTCTTACACAGACTAACACTTAAACTCACATTTCAAGAGCATTTTGAGTGGGTATGCAAACATATGACACAAGCAACACATCTCACAGCTATATATGTCACTGGATACTAACATACACACACACACACACACACACACAGATTTGGCCCAGACAATGAAAATGTGCTTATGACAGTCATAAAAAACAAATGTGTTTCCTGAGACTCCCATGCTAAATACATACAGACTTTAAGGACTGACTTAGTACAATATAGTATGTTAAGTTACCAAAGTACTTCTGACATTTTTCTTTTAAAGTTATCCTGTTTAGGTTCAGTCATTTCACTTAAATGCCAATGAAAAGTTTATTAGTCAGTTATTGACATGCCTAATTTGCTAAAATGTCACTAATAGAGTTAAATTAAAAACATAAAAATGCTCATTCAAAAGAAAAATATCAGACATAAGTTTTATTTTTATATATATTTATATATACATACTTACATACGTGTGTATATAGGTTATGTGATTGTATGTCTAATGTTGTTATACGTCAGCTGCCTTAGTCTTTCAGATTCTACATTTCTTATTAACAAAAAACACAAAAAGACCAAAAACAGGGTACACAACTATTTTTACCCTCTAAAAATGTGTGTGACTGCTTAAAATGTTGAAGTGAACAGTAAGTAGTGACTGTGTAGATTAGTTTGCTGGTTTCTACAAATTTCATTATGATTAGTAAGAAACTGGTTTTAACTACTTTATTTATGACCCTGGACCACAAAGCCATGGTCAATATAATAAATAAGCTTTCCACTGAGGTATGATTTGTTAGGATACAACTATTTGAAAATCTGGAATCTGAGGGTGCAAAAATCTAAATACTGAGAAAATCGCCTTTAAAGTTGTCCAAATTAAGTATTTAGCAAGGCATATTACTACTAATAATACATTTGATATATTTACAGTAGGATATTTACAAAATATATTAATGGAACATGAAATTTACTTAATAACCTAACGATTTTTGGCATAAAATAATTTTTTTTTACCCAATTTTGACCCAGGCAATGTGTAACTTATGACTTGCTTTGTGGTCCAGGGTCACATTTGTCTTATTTTTAATAGAAGTTTTATGTAAGTTAGTTTATGTATCATTAAATTAAATTATCTGTAATACCAATACTTGTATACAGAGAAAAATGTATTCCATTCACTTTAACAAAAATTGTGTGAATTTTAACTCATTTGTCATGTCTAATTTTTTATTGCATCTATTGTGTATTGCTTGTTTTAAGAGTTTGATAATACTAATACTTTTTTATATAAACTTAATAATAACTTGTATAAAAATATATAATAACTTTATTTATATAAACAGTATTAATTTTGGTCTGCAATAATCTCCCTCAGTTGTCGTCGTTTTATGTGCCATTGGAGCCTGTACTTTCCTCACGTCACTATCAGGCCTGATTTGTCATATCTATATTACTTTTTCAACTTTGTACATGATTAATGACCAATTAAACATCATATTTTGTTATTTAAACCCATGCAATAGGGAGCAGACCACCCAAACACAAATAAATGTGAGTTGACAGTTTTTCTCACATGATTTTAGAGAGAGTTACTTAAGTCTATGATGACATCTAAAGCGATTTTATGACTACACACTCAAAAAGGGAATACTCCTTCTTTTCTCATTCTTGCTAATTACAGTGCTTAAGTATTCTCATTACTATTTTTAAACATTCTCTGCAATTGATTCGCATTTGCAAATGTATTTCTTGAATGACACATTTGATTAGTCACAATTTGCAGGTCACTGAGTTTCACCTCTTAGCAAAGCCTGAGGTCTGAATCAATGTCATAAAGTGTGTTTTGCATTACAACTATTTCAAGTGCGGGACACTCCCATGCTTCCATGTAGAGTTTGGGTCTAAACAGGTGTCGGTTGATACCTCGTTTATTGGTCAACTCCCTCTTTTTCCTCTGTCAACTTCCATTCCTGTCTCTTTTCATGAGGAACAGTCAGTTCAGCTTCACAGCTCACTTCTGCACAGATGGACATCAGGAGTTTTCCTACAAATAAGACACAAACAATCACCAAAGAAACCAAAACCAAAAAAAACAGCATCTGCATTCTTTATCTGTGCTAAAATTGTTTAATAAATTAAAGAGTTAATATTTTTGTAATGTTATAGTTTTAATAGTATTAAAACCCAGACAAAACCTGTAGACATGCAGCCAAACACACACATTTGCATTCTTCATTTGTGCCAAAATTGTTGAATAAATTAAATTAAATACTTAATAATTCATATATTTGTATAGTTTTAGTTGATATTATAGTATTAAAACCCCCACAAAACATGCAGACACACAGCCAAACACAAACACAGCATCTGGTTTCTTTATTTGTGCTAAAATTGTTGATTAAATTAAATTAAATAATTAATCATTCACACTTTTTGTATGGTTTTAGTTGATTTTATAGTATTGTATTTTTTAGATTGTTCTGTGCATATATAAATATGTTATAAAATTGTAAAGTTATCCTTTCTTCTCCATTTATGGTGAAAGTGACATATTCATTATACATATTAATTGTCTTCACTAATTTCAGAAAATGAATTCTAACACACTCTTCCACAGTTTTATTTCAACATACTTTATATAATCTTTATATATGATCAGCTGTGGAATACTAATAGCAATATCATCTAAGTGATATATATTTGTATAAAAAAAAGAGCAAGATTTAGTTTTTAATGAGAAGTAATTTTTCGGGTCCATTTAGTGATATTTGCTAAGGTAACTGAAAACTTCAGATTTACCTTTAAATTAATGTATTTTACCAAAAGATTCAATATGACCATGTTTAAAATGAACTGAACATGTTTAAAAACATATGACACAAAAATAGCTAACATTAACTGGGAAATAACATATATAATTTATATATATATATACTGCGCTGGTTGTGTAGAGAGCACATTAATGCAGAGTGAATGTGTGTACGTGTATTTCTGCAGCAGTGAGGTCGTGACATGTTCGCCTGACGGGACCACCCTCTTAGGTACAAGCGGACACTCCCATTCCCTAAAAATTCTGCCCGGAACTGACTCATTCCTCACTCACACCTTCCCTGACTCATCCATGTATGGATGGATGGAGGGAATGTGAGAAAAGAGGGGGGGACATATGCATATTTTCCTCTTTTTAGTCCATGCGGCAAACATTTGATAATTGTTATGTGTTATTACAGGAGGCTAACGTTGGCATCATGCTCCTGTGGACTGATTAGAATGATAGTTAAAAGTTTCAATTTAATCATATGTCATTTTGCAAACAATTTAGGAAAAGTCTCAATTTCTTGAGATGTTTTGTGACATTAAAAACTTGTTTCTCTTTAACATGGAAGTAACAAGTTACTTGTTTGTCATGCTTTAAAAAAAATAGATTGTGTTTATTAATAGTTAAACATTAATTTGTGAGTGTCATATTCATTTAAAAGATAAAGTAGAGGAGTAAATATAATTACACATCAGTTGTTTAGAAAAAAAGTTTAAATTCTCTATTCATCTAACACTGAACAACTGACTTTTCCCTGAGACGTGCATCTTTAATCAGATAAAACTTACTGGGTGAGAATATCGGGTGACATCTTTTGCTTACTCAGTTAATCAATGAATAAACTTATGGTTAATTTATATATATATAAAAAAACATAAATGTTTTTAACAAATGTGTGTATGTTTGAATGAATCTTTCAAAGGAAGAGACATTTAGACGTGAGTAGGAAAAAAAGTACCTATGTGAATATCTGAAAGTATCTAAAATCTCAGACTATGGGTATGAAAAAAGCTATATAAATGATATCATGACAAAAACATTTGTAATATTTATTTCTCAAGGGGTTAAATGATCAAATTAAATAAATTGCTAAATAAAAATAAGCAATCATAGCCAGTGCTGCATCTCTATACTCACTAAAATGATAATATAATGTAAGTAGAACATGTACTTATATAATGTAAGTAGTAATGTAAGTTCTACTTATATAATGTAAGTACCATAAGTAGAATATGACTCGTATGCAGAAAAGGTACAAAATAGTATTTATGTTTTTACAGTACATCAATCTGTATCTAAATCTGTATTAAGTCACTTTTGGCTCACATTGTTTGTCAGCATCTCAATGTCATGTTGTGGAATTTCTGCTGGGAGGTTTTTAAAAGTTAATAACTGAGTTTCAAGACCAAATCATAAAATATTGTGGCACTAATTCCTTTAAAAAAAAAAAAGACAGAAAAAAAAAAAGGTTTAGCTAGGGTCATTTGTATCGTCCAGCCTGTGTTAATACTGTCCCTTAATTAAATATTTGGTGATAAATATTTTTATGATTTTCCATTTAAAAAACAATTAACCAAAATGAATACTGTGAGGTAAACTGAAATCAGCAGTACTGTCAAAATACTGTTAAAAATCCCACACTAAGATCTCCAAAACTAAAACTGTTGAAATATATCCACACACCTATAATTTGCAGATCAAAAAATCTCATATAACTTCAGTGGTCCTTTCCATTAAGACGTGCAATGCAAGGTAACGACAAACAGTGAAAAGCTACTTTAGTGCCGACAAAACAATTACAGAATATTTCATGTCCTTTTTTCGCACTTAAAAAATGCTAAACCTTTATAAAATAATCTAGGCCTACATATGCATACTGCAAATCCCTGTGTGTGTATGTACTTGACCATGTGCTTATGCATATATCATGTATAGTTTTACTTGTGAGACTGTATTTGTATTCTACCAAATTGTTATAGCAATAAATATTTCATGTGTTTGTATTTGACATAAATACACAACATAAAAACCAGAGTAGATCCAATTCCCTATAGAAAGAAGGAAAAAAACATTCTATATTTTCCATAAGCAATACTTAATATGTTTTTCTATCAAAACTTATACAATTATCACTTGTTAAGGCAAAAGAAAGGTGTGAAAATGTCCATCCTATTTTCCTAACACACGGTACAGGGCGCCACACCCACCTTGACTTTCAGGCCGATTCTCTGTAAACTACAACCGGAGAACTTAAGACGTTACACCAGCCTACAGCAATCGATTCCCACCGTTCATAGGCATAATGATAACAAAGAAAAAAACCTCCAACAGTTGAAACCTTGTAATACTGACAAACCCTATCCCTGCTGTAGTTTCAAACGGTTACGACAAACAGTGACAAAAGCAGAGGCCACTCTCGCAAAGGACTGAGGCGGAAAAAGTGAACTTACGAAGGCGATGACGTCACGAACAACACCGTTTGAGAGCGTTCGGTGACTCGAGCCGTTCATTTCACCTTCTGGACTTGACATGATGGATATCCCTGAGGTTTTGTCCTGCCCTGAGCAGAAACACAAGAACACATCGTTTTGCATTAATACCAGTTGGTTCGTTTGAAGTTTGCGCAGTTTAACGGCTTCTAAAAATATGCAACCAAGTTTTAGTGAGATGAAAAGGGGTAGTAATAGTAAATAATGGTGAAAAATAAAGAAGTAATAATAATTAAAGCTTGGAAAAGCCCTTCGTGCCATTCAATCAACATAAACACGTTTGGTGCACTTTTCAAAAAAGTTTAAATACGCAGAGCCAACGGAACTAAAGTGACGTACACGTGCGTCACGAAAAGTTAAGTCAAATTATTTAGACGACACAAAAAGCCACATATGCCATGGAACACTGAGAACTGATGACATAATTAGTTAAGGGAAGTCGACTGCACTTTTCGACCACTTGGAATTCAGTTACTCATGCAGAAAACTCGTGAAATCGAGTAAAATTACTGGTAGCCTACAGGTTAAATAGATAGAAAAAAAAATGCTCTTTTAACTTTTTTGCGCTGCACATGCTCGGCGTGTATGAGCTTCCCACTGAAGCTGTTTATTCGATATTGTAATGTTTCTAACCCTATTTAATCATGAATCCCTGCATTCAAATATATTGTAGAGATTTAAAATTATAAAGCCGCCAAAATCCCCCTTTCTTTAACCTGAAAACCTGTAAATCCACCTTTTGTCTCCGCTGATCACCTTGAGCATCAAATGAATAACGTGTTCAAACTCGAAGAAAAAAAAAACGAACACACACATGCATCTTACAGTTTAGCATCAGCAAAGAGGGTTTAAATATAGTTTTACCACCGTTTTCGTAGCCTATGGAAAACTTTTTTTCAAGCCTTTACGCATAGCAGAAAATGTAATAGGCCTATCTTAAACTCCATAAAGGTCTTCTAATATTTATTTTTATTATTTATTTATTTATTTTTACTTTTAATTGCTTTTTTTATAGCATAATGCATATATGTTATAATGCAATAACACGGTTGAGACGGAGATGCTGTTATTCTGACCTGAAGAAGTTTGGGGTTGTCGTCACTATGGGACTTTGGAGACCTTTCCAAATGATGTAGCATATAATGGGGTGCATTTGTATTTGCAATTCCTCTCGCATATATAGGACAGGGTACAGGTGAGTGTCACCGAAAACGGGAAATGACTTATGAGGTACACTTAAGGGACCTGACTTCAAGTTTGTAGTGACACGGATCGCGTCACTTCTCAGCTGTTGAGAATTTCTCAATGGACTGTGTCTGCATGGCATAAAAACTTTATCACCCAATGTGTCTACATGTTACATCCTAGGTGTGTGTAGGTGTGTCATATTTCATCGAGGTGTCATATTTCCAAAATACTGAGTGTGTGAGAGAACGACTGTGTGTGTGTGTGTGTGTGTGTGTGTGTGTGTGTGTGTGTGTGTGTGTGTGTGTGTGTGTGTGTGTGTGTGTGTGTGTGTGTGTGTGTGTTTAAAAAGGGATGAGCGAAGAAATAAAAGAAAATAAAGCAAAGAGGTTGGGTGAAACCTTGTTGTCTTTGGGCACCTTCGGTGACGTGTTCTCTTACACACGCACACACACACACACACACACACACACACACACACACACACACACACACACACACACACACACACACACACACACACACACACTCTCTCTCTCTCTCTCACTCTCACTTACACACACACACACACACACACACACACACACACACACACACACACACACACACACACACACACACACACACACCATGACACTCTGTCAATGGGCTGACATTTTAATTTTAAACCTGTGTAGAATTATAACTGCGTCCGGCAGGGTTATACAACTTACATGTTATTGCGAACAGGGTGGGGTCATTTCAACATTGTTTGGCTTCTAAGTGAATAGCACACTAACGAGATGCCCCCCCCCCCCCTCCCCTCTCTCCCCCGAATGGACCACTGTGTTTTCCCACGTGCAAACTGGGATGCTCGTTGGTGGAACTGTGGTTTTTGTTTGGGTGACTTTTTGTAATCATGTTAACGAGAGCAAATATTCTGGCAATGGAGACGCCAGATAACTCTCGACAGGGAGGGAGCTCAGACTTTGGGGACGTAAGTGGGAGAGAAGTTCGGCTTTACATTTGAAGCGCAATACAGTGATGACATTTTTTTTTTTGAAAAAAAATAAAAATAACAAAGTATTTGTAGAAAATAAATACATTAATAAAAATAATAATAATAATGCAAGCATTTAATCCACGCAGCGTATGGAGCATCAATCGGTGAATGCGCCTTCCGCAAATGCTTTTTGGGGTAAGGGCTTCCCAGCTAGATACTTATGAACAGCAAGCCCAGACCGCAAAAAGATTCGCGAAAGACAAATCGCAGTCTGAAGTCCGTGACATCAAACAGTGACATCCAGGTGGCTTGTGCATTGCTCTGGTTTCCCAATCCTATTGTGTCCAGACATCGGGAAAGCGAGACAGCGAAGCCCTTTTCCGTGGCTGAACTGTATCCAACTCATTCACATTCTACGAGCATGGGAAGCTTTGAGAGCAGCCAGCATCCAAATGCCTGTATTCTGCGTGCGAGCGCTGTCCGCGGTGCTGAATACACTCCTTCCCAGTAGTTTATTTTCGCTGCCTTTTCTCGTCGCCCGTGCCTAACGGTAATTGCATCTAAACAAAGACACACATATGATGCAGCGACCATTGAGCTCATTTCTTTTTGCCTCGCCGTTTTGTTGCTACTATGAAATATATCCTCTGCTTCGTGATGCCGTTTAGTGGAGGACTGAGCAGATGAAGCGCTCTTGGTGAGGAGAGAGCAGTCTGTAATCTGCTTGCAATAAATAGAGAGCAGCGAGAGATCTTATTGGCGCAAACTAAAAATCGTCATCCACCAATCGGTTTCTTGCTTATATAGGGACCCCCCTTTTTGAAAAAAAAGAGAAAGGAAGAAAGAAAGGGGAAACCAAATTGTATCCTCGTTGGCGCAAGTGACCAGAAATATTCCGTGCAAGACAATAACATTTAATTTTTTTTTTTAACCTTTTCTGTTTTTAAGCCAAATTCGTTCGCCATGTCACGTTTCAAAATGTCTCTCACACACAGTGTCTGTGTGGCGTGCATTCATGTCTGCAAGGACCTCGTCGTGTATTCATTCAAAACAGAGATATACACACATTAGGGTCATTTTTTAAAACGGCTGGAGGCGTCGCATGTACAACAAAACACATCGCCAGCACGACGACAACAACACGACAGGCTTCTGAGGCAATTTCATTCCATGACCACGGAGAGTTCATTGGCTGATACCACTTAGTGAGGACACGGGGGTCTCTAAACTATCAGCAGAACATAACAAATTCTTTACATTACAGTTGCATCACATCTGACATCGCTTGCAGGCACAGCAAACAAAACAATGGTGCGTTAGCTATATTGGCACTATAAGCTAACTTTACAGCAACAACATTTTGCAAATGCATCAACAGCCGTCTCACAACTCAAAGGAGAAATATGAATAATGGCACGACAACACCACACAAGGTGATCCCCCTGGCACATATTTTGGCCATACACTAGTATTCCAGCTGTGGAATGTGACTTCATTTCACTTACCCGTGAAGTTCTTGCATCCACGCGATCATTTGTCAAATTTCACAAGAGTGTCTCTTTTTGGAACTAGCAAGAAACAACACGAAGTGGGAGGGTCACGATCTATATCTGGACCCCCCCCCCCCCACACACACACACACACACATAAAACACAAACACACACACATCCCTCCCTCCCCAGTCTAAATTCATCCTGAACCAAGACTCCCCCCTCCCTTCCTCTTAATCACTGATATTCTTCTTGCGCCTTCGTGGTGCAAGGGGAGGTTGAGGTGGCTAGGCAAAAAGAGACATGGCTGGAGATGTAACAGGTGTAAAAGAAAGAAAGAAAGAAAACAAAAACAGATCAAATGCCACCATTATGTGGATTTTATTTGGTGGTCGCATCATTTGCGGACGTCTCCAGTCAGTCACGATTCTCCCCCTTCTGTCTGCACCGCACAGCGACTGCATCTCCTGACGCAGCCAACGCGCACATATTACTCACTATAGCAGTCACGACTCGGATAAATCCGTGTTTCCACTAAAATTACAACGCGAGCATTGACTTGGGAAGATCTGGCTATGTCTGGGATAGGTGTAGAGAGCCACAGTGTCTTTGAAAAGGTCAAGGTAATGAGTTTTTTTCTGCAAAGATCCGCGGTCATTCCTGGACTCTACCCTGGCATGTACGATTTTAAGCATTTACGCGAAATCGCATGTATATTTTGCTTTTGAATATAGCCCCTGAACATATAAATGATAGTTTAAACCTTCGTAACGAACCTTCTGCTGACGCGTAATGCACCTGTGCACGCTTTTTAGACAGTTGTTAGAGGTTCTTTTATTAAAACAACAACAGCGATTACAATGTGATTAGCTTGCGCAGCTGCACAGTTGAACGCGTTAATTTTGGCACAAGATCAGTAGGCTAGTATAGTCCACAGCAATAGAAAACAGTCGATTGCAGTACTGTATAATGAAAATGACGTGGGCGGAAGAGTAATCCATGTGAATCCGCCTATAGCTACACAGTCTCGAGCAGATCTGATGGAAGTGTTCAAACAACGCACGCGGGAACACTGCGCGAAAAAAGTCCTAAAACTTAAGCTGCGTTTTGAGAACGTGTGCCTAGTGGCATCCCTTTCACGGGTGGTGGCCAAAACAGAGCTGACCATTTAAGGGCGATTTCGGACTCGCGGAACCCCTTGACGCCACACCAGGGTTTCCCTCGTCGGATGTTGCTGGTGTTTTTTCCTGTTGGCGCGGCGTCTTCCAACTATATTTATTAGGCTATTTTCCTCTTCACATATTTTGAGATATATCCCTTCACTCTTCTAGTGTTGTCGGTTTCCATTCACACTTTCAGCTGTAGCGAAGAGGCAAAAATTGACTCAACAGCGCCGTCAGACAAAGGAGTTTGGATTTGCTTTTTTTTTGCTTCACTTATTTACCGTTCGCGAGGTTCCTGCTCTGTGGAGAGAGTGATTTATTGCATTTTTAACAAGTGGGTGAAAACAACAAGGCACCTGTTTGAGAAGTGCACGCAGTGTACATGAAGCAAATGGTTGCTCTCTGTTCGGTGGAGGGAATGGCACGTTACTCAATGCATGCAACAAATCGTGCAAAAAAAAAAACAAAAAAAAAAAAACATGTAATCGAACCAAAAGTCGCCGCGATTGCGTACTTACCAGTGCAGCAAGCCAACGCTGAAAGCAGGGAAAACACAGACATGAGTTTAAACCATCATACGTGACTGTGTCACACAAAAAAAGCAACATGGAAATCAAATACTGCCCTTGATACACATCTATCCTCAGCAACACGTCCAAGTTTTCTCAAAATCGCAGTCCTTTTTATACAAGTGATACCCTCTTCCTATTTCTGGACCACGATCAAACACTGATGCTATTTTTAGCGCCCAGTAAGAAAAAAAACACTCACAAAGACATCGCTCAGGAGCGTTACGTGGAGTGCATGTAATGTACATTAATTTTGCCTCTCCAACTCCACGCGAGGTCTTCGATTCGCCTCCGATGCATCGCTGCAGTGTTTTTTTTTTCTTCTTCTAACGAACTGCTTCAGTGCCCTTCTCTCTTAAGGGCTAAATATTTCTATCGTTCGCTTGAGAGTCTCTTTCTTAGCACAAGTTCCCGCTCTCCTCGTTCCTTTATGTCGCTCAGCATCCTCTATATTATACGCGTCTTACGCGGTGTGTCTCCATGCAACTTTCGCTTGGAAACTCGGGACGGATTCGCTGCTCATAAAGAAGAAAACACACGCACGCACTCGCTCACGCACGCGCTCACTCACACAGACACATACACGGACTCGCGCGCACAAACAACCATAATCAGTTGCACTGCGAACGGAATCTGTTTTGTCTTGAGAGCCGTACACAAACGATGATAATTAAAGCTTGCAGAATCTCTCTTTTTTTTAGGGCTGCGTCAGTTACTAGGCATTGACGTCACGTTTAGGTTCTCCCACTTCACAG
Organism: Pseudorasbora parva; assembly: GCF_024679245.1. Taxonomy (NCBI): domain Eukaryota; kingdom Metazoa; phylum Chordata; class Actinopteri; order Cypriniformes; family Gobionidae; genus Pseudorasbora; species Pseudorasbora parva. Next base: position 18,201,572 of record NC_090196.1, on the reverse strand, counting down.
TCTATGGCTGCTGATTACAACCGTCCCCGTTGTGCTCGCAGACAGCCTAACGCTAATGAAAATGGCTCGGAGCAAGAGAAAACGGGCTAAATAGGTGAGAGACGTTAAGTGTCCGCGCTGCAAGTGACCACAGCCCCGGTTTCCGAGAGGGAAACCACTCCTTGCAGTTGCATAGCATCGTGAAAAACTCACTTGCCAATGGTTTCCGTGGCACACACGCACCACCAGCTTATACATGATGTAGTTGTCCCATCGGATGATTTGCACATGTACATTGTGTAAGGAGATCATTAAGGGGGACTTTCATTAAGTTGGTGTTGCTAGGGTTGCCTCGCACGAAGAGATGCGCGTTTCATATTTTCGATTTCAGTGCAATGTTACAAACGACCGTGCAAGCATAACAGAAAGACCACGACTCCTAAACCTGTCGAATTGCAAAGCACACCACTAAAAGTGGACGTGCAGAGCACAAAGTAATTTGACCAGTGCGGTAGAAACATAAGGGGGAAGGGGGGGGGGGGGGGGCATCTTGCCGCATGGTGTCGCCAAACTCCACTCGAGAGCTGCTAAAACTCGTCGCAGTTCACTTAAAACTGCTTTTTAAAAATCGCCTTTAAATAGTTCTCCGCTTCTGTGTAGTCATGTATTAAATAATTGGTTTAATTGGCTAAATCAGATGGCGAAAGTCACGCGGTTTTGCGACTCGTGCGTCGCTGTCCGTGGTTCTGAAATGTGGAGCCAACTATCGAGCACGAACTTATAATAGACACCATTTCATGCGCTTTCAGGTTGTTACTACTATATCAAACGCATGAAAACGCACAATCCTGACTATTTCCTCGCCCTATGTTAGCTGCAAGTGTATGAATGAATAGAAAACCCTATTCATAAATCAGTGCAATGCACTGCAGGGATGATGAGCTACCTTCGCGACACACGGGATGTTCCGGAGAGTCGTCGGACTCCTGCTACTAAAATTAGATTAAGATCGTGAATGAGCGGGCGGTGACGAGTTGTGTGTGGGGGGAGAAAATATTTAGATCAAGGGCATAAATATAACATTGGTCATCATGCTCCCCTTAAAATAAATCAGTGTTCTGCAAAAAGTGACACAAGTGGCGGCTTTGATCTGACAATGAAGCTGGACGTTTGCACCCTCCGCTAAATCTAAAAATACCTCGATTTCGGCTGTGTGGGCTTGAGCTCGCTCAGAGCTTCTCCTCATTTAACCCACCTTGCCTCAAATTTGACAGGGACAGCAGTCTCGAGTCTGGCTCCAAGAGTGAAAATCACAAACCTGCAAAAATGAACAACAATTCATACTAGTTTTTAAATATAATCATTAAAAATATAATTAAATGTGATCAATTGATTTGAAATATCATTATTTTAAAGTAGCCTATAATTATTGAATATACATTTAATTTCATCTGAAAGTAATTTGCACATAAAATAAAAATATAAAGCTAAAATAATGAGGAAAACAATCTGTCTCAGTCTCCACTTTTTGATGGGCAGCTGCCAGTCAATGGCAACTTGCCACCAGTGGTGGTACTAAAAGTCTCGAGTGAAATTAGACTTTGAAATTCTGTAATATACTCACCATCAAACCATTGACTTACATAGTATGGAAAATATACAATGGAAGTCAATGGTGCCCACTTTGTAAACTGTTTGGTTACAAACATTCTTCAAAATATCTTCCTTTGTGTTCAGCAGAAGGTTCAACACTCATACATTTTTTGGGAGGAACTATCCCTGTAAGGGGGTTTCTCGTACCAAACTAATTATTATCCACTAATTAACCCAATGTTGTGTTGAATGATCATAATTATGAACGTCAAGTTATGTTTTGCTCAAATATTTAATGTGACCATCAGTATCCTTGCGTTTGCCTGACCAGATATGAACAAATCAGTATTTGAGAGTCCAGAAGCCACTTTATTAGGTACACAAATAACGCCGTTTGCTTCAGAACTGCCTTAATTCTTCGTGGAAGTCTTCATGGAAAAGAAATTTTGGCCCATATTTACATGACATTATCACGCTGCAGATTTGTCAGCTTTACATGATACGTATCTCCCATTCGACCACATCATAAAGGTGCTCTACTGGATCAGTCTGGTGACTGAAGACCATTTAATTATAGTGAACTCGCTGTTATGTCTGAAACCAGTTTGAGATGATTTGAGCTTTGTGGTGTGTTATCCTGCTGGAAGTAGCCACCAAAAAATGAGTAAAGGGACAGAAATGGTCCGCAACAGTTATCAGGTAGGCTGTGGCACTTAAACGATGATCATTTGGTTCCAACGTGCGCCAAGAAAATATCCCCCACACCATTACACCACCAGCCTGAGCCGTTGACACAAGGCAGGATGGATCCATGCCTTTCTGTTGTTTACGGCAAATTCTGACCTTACCATCTGAGTGTTGAAGCAGAAATTGAGACTTATCTATTGTCCAATTTTGGTAGCCTCAGTTACCTGTTCTTAGCTGACAGGAATGTCCGCACTGTCGCTGTAGTCTATCTGCTTTAAGGTTCAACATGTTGTGGGTTCAGAGATGCTCTTCTGCAGACCTTGTTTGTCACAAGTGGTTATTTGAGTTAATGTTGCCTTTCTATCAGCTTGAACCAGTCTGGCCTTTCTCCTTTGACCTCTGACACAGAACTGCCGCTCACTGGATATTTTCTCAAGAGATAGTTGTGCGTGAACATCCCAGTAGATGAGCAGTTTCTGAAATACTCAGACCATCCCATCTGGCACCAACAAACAACGCCACGTTCAAAGTCCCTTAAATCACCTTTTTCCCCTATTCTGATGATCAATTTGAACTTTTATTCCATTTGAACAGCAGATTATCTTGTATATGTCTACATGTCTTGAGCTGCAGCCATGTGATTGGTTGATCAGAAGCATTTTAAAAAGGTGTACCTAACAAAGTGGCCGTTGAGTGTATATGCAGGGATGGACACATCTCATCAATCTTTATTGTTGACAGACACTGAAACAGCTGTGCTCACATAGGAAGTCTTGGCCATAATCTTCCTCCAGTTCCCATTAATAACATAATTCAAAATATTTGCTTTGGCCTTTCGTCACATGTTTCTTTTTCCTTTGTTTGATGTCCCCCTCCACCCATCCCTATCTATCTCCTCGGTTTTGTTCCACTACAGCCAGAGACATAGATGTTCTAGGAAACAGACACTGCCCCGGTGGTTTCTATTGGAGAGTTGAGAGGGGAATCAGAATTGATGAGGGTTTGTTTGAATTTCAAGCGCAGATTAAGAATCTCCGCCCTTATAGCCCTTTCTCTCTGTTTATTTTTCCGTCTCTCCTGCCTAAATGATGTCAATGGAAGCCGAGCTATAGAGCTATTTATAGAATCTCCCCCTCCCATCAGAATCACATGGTTCAGAGCCGAGGCACAATGACTACCTCAAGAGAAGAGTCTGCATGAATAGAGACGGTGAATATTTATGAACGGGCAAGCTGTCACATGATGTCCCTCCTGCGTAACATGTTAAGAATGCGAGAGCTTTCATGTGCCCGCTCTCACCATGTCCCTAAAGTTTGCCGTCATTCGTTTATTCGTTCATTCATGCATTACCCCTCCTCTAGTTGTCTACTAATTCATTCAAAAGTTAGTTGGGACGTGAACTTCGCAGATGTACTAAAATGGCTGAAGAACAAACAACAAGCTAACTTGTGCATCCAAAACCCCGAAGGGTCCTGCCTTGTTTGCATCTCTCAGCTGCTGCAGTTGCTTTGCCCACATCGCATGATCCTTCACGTTTCATCCAGCCCCTTGTCTCCATTCACATACATAGGCCTATTACATAACAAGGCTGCGTGAAAGAGAGAAAGGTATTAAAATGTATTTATCGTTACCATAACTTATAAAGGTGCAGGGTGAACCGACATTGACGGGCAACAAGCCATCAGAGCAAGCCAAAGGCACAAATTGATCTACGGTTATAAGTTATTGAAGACATGTCGCATAGTCTATTAGTCTATTTATAGCACTATGTGTAGCCACAACAGCCACACGTGTGGAAACCACTTCTTTCGGGTTCCTAGTTGACATGTTAACACTCACTGGTTGCTATATTTAGTAAGCCTGGCAGTGCTGTTACTATTCCAGGCATTGTACATGAGGGGGCGGATGGTTCTCTTTCATGAAAAAGAGGATAGCGTTCCTTTTCTTGCAGTTCTTCAGCCATACTTCTGTCGTGTGTCTTTGCAGGGTGTGACAACTCCAAACTTCGACTGCAGAACACTGTGAACATATGAATATGTATTCAAATGAATGGCATTTAGCTGAATGCATTGTGTTCTAAAAAAATACAAAAACGGAATAAACAATATTATTATTCACAATCATTATTCTGATTCACAATCGATTTGTTAACTGTTCCGTTTTATAAGCAGGAACATTTAGAAAAACGAAGCTATTCTTATTGGGTTTACTCACATCTGTGGTCTGTTGCCGGATGATGAGATCATTTCAGATTTGATCAGATGCAAAAGCTGTGTTTAAATTTAAGAGGAGGCACAAATACAAACCATTAATTGGTTTTCAACATATGTTAAATAAAATGTGAACAAATACAACTTATTTCATTCATTCTTTTGAAATAACATACAACAGAACTCATAATGTATATGTTCAACTATATGAACAACCAATCAATAATTGCATTAAAAAAAAAAAAAACTGTAACCGCTTTGACTGATTTATTCAAGTGTTTGCAGAATACAACCACATTAGTTTCATATGTTTGAGAATCGGACTACACTGGCCACGCTATGTGCTTTTATTAAAAGACTATGGATATAGAAAGACAAGTCCTATAGAGTGGTGCAGATAGGACATCACTCTGTAAGCCAAAACACGGAAACAAGTTAGCATTTTAGCACTTCCGGTTCCCTCGTCCTAAAGTCAATGGGCTTTAGTTAAATAGCTGAAGGGTGTGGTGAACACAAGCTCAAGACACTCATGTTTTATTCTACGACATAAAATACATCCATATTACCCCACTTTTGATTTTTTTTTGAAGCTGTTATGTAAAGGATAAAAGGCGGTTGCTAACAATTGGCTAAAAAACTTTAAAAAAAAAAAAAGATTAAACGTTATCACGCCGAAGCGGTAAACTCAGTCCGCTTTTACAGCCTAATTGTGCTCTTATAAACTTGTCTAATTCAAACTCTCTGGGAAAATGTTTTGAGATAAAACTGTAAGAGTTGTCGGAAGCTTTGTGATGGTGACGTTGAAATCGCGGGACAGTGGTTTTTACTTTTAGCGACTGCATGTATAGGCTTCAAAATGTGTTAATCCTTGAAAATTAGCTTTATGGACAAAATGTGTAAGTATCGTAAACTTTTGTTGATCACAGGGTTTTTTCCCCGCAATAATCCAAAAGCCTATGGGAAAATCATATTGGGATTTTCTCGAGGCAACCAGTGCGATGTTAACAGCCGGTTGGCCTACAACGTGACGCCAAACCTTCACCACTCTATTACTTATGAATAGGAGAAAAATCAACGTGCAATATGACAGAATACGTCACGCCTTCTAAGTAAAGGAGCCAATCGCTGATTGTTATAGTCATTGCATGACTGCAGCTGCCGTTAGAAGCTCCGGTTCCCATAGAAACCTGAGACTCGCACTTAGGACTGCACATGTACATGGGCTCATCTAGCCTGAAATATATATATATATATATATATATATATATATATATATATATATATATATATATATATATATATATATATATATATATATATATATATATATATATATATATATATATATATATATATATATATATATATATATAAATGCTAATTAAGCATAAGAAACAACATTTATGGGACAGTTCATGTTAGATTGTGTTGCTGTCCCCCATTAAAATAGGACTTCGTCTTGAATGCCCGAAATAGCTGCACAGAGGCATTGCAAATATGGCCACTGAGTGAATAAACTTTCCATTGAAGAGACTTAGTTTTAAGGAAATAAAACATATCGGCTCATAGGAGTAATTTGTTTGGGAATCTGACTACAATGGTTACACTTAATGGTTTTGATTTACTAAAAAAAACTGGCTCACAAAAGCCACCTGCTCTGGAATCGGACTACGCCGGTAAAGCTCAATGCTTTTTATTCATTAAAAAGGATCGGTTCGTAAGAGTCAATCCTTTGGGAATCTGACTGCAGTAGCCACGGCATTTGTTTTTGATGCACTAAAAAGAACCGACTCATAGGAATCCATTTTCCAAAAATCGGCGAAAAATGTCCCCGGATGACCTACTACTTCTGGCGAGATTCTGAAGTGCACATTCGATGGACACTTTACGATCCCATGAGTCCACAGGCGAGGAGCAATGAATGGAGGTGAAAGGATGCAACTGAAGCTGGTAGGTCATGTAATAATGACAACATGGTGGTTGTACTATGATTCATACTATATATAATGCACCTTTTTAACGGTCACAAAGTAAGATCAAATTCAAAGGTATACCTAGAGAGCATGTGATTGTAGACGCACGTTAAGTTTTTTTTTTTATATAGGTCTGCTTAAAACCAGGTCCCGCTTTTAATATTAATTTGTTTGGAAACCAGACTGCACTGTATGTTACTTTGAGTTGCGGCAAAGTCCCTTTAAGACAAGTCATTTCACTTGGTGGCCATCTTTGAAATGCCTCTCAGGCATGCAAGTGCAGCTCCTATCTCTTTGAATGGGGAAACATTCAATTCTCCAAAACTGTTCACCAAGCTTACGATTAAATTGAAATTTAAATCACCAATGAAATCTGACAACAACTGTCTCATAAATTTTGTTTCTAAACGCTCAAATCATGACCTAAAAATGCATTTATCAGCCTGGGTGTGCATGCGTTGTCCTAAACGCTTGTCTCAGAACACTGCCTGTTTCTATAGAAACCAAAGTTTCTAAGGACAAGCTGCAGTGATGCAATGACTATTAATCAATGATTGGCTCTTTCATTAAGAAGGCGGGGCTTATTCGCCATATCATCCTATAAATAAAGACTTTAGCGGCAGTGCAGGTAACACTTTACGATGCTGTGTCTGAAATCGCATACTGTAGGTGCTACATTTGGTTTGAAACTTACTTCGCGACCGCTGAAAAGTTTGTTCGATATAGAGTGATTGTGTAGCCTGGTTAAAACCAGACCATTCTCAGTAGTAACTTGCAGAGCAAATCTAAATTTGCCGGAAGTTGTCTGGGTTTTCCCAGGCTAGTGAATGTGTGGAGTATCAATGAAATTCGAACACACTATATTTGTCATGTTGTCATTGACATGTGACCTATAGCTCTGGTTGTGTGGCTTTGCCTCTGCACAAATTATCTCCCGTGGTGTCATGGGATAGCTATGGCTGTATCCAAAATCACATACTGACAAAAGTAGTATGTCCAAATTCACATTACACATAAAAGAGTAGGCGAGAAGTACCTGAATGACCTACTACTTTGAAGTGTGATACGATGGACACTTTACTATCCCATGAGGCCACATGAGGGGATTTGTGAATGACAGTGAAGCACCGTAACTGACGCTGATAGATCATGTGATAATGACAACATGGGGAATGTGTTATGTCCAAAATGCATGCATACTACACACACTTATACTATAGAAAAAACACTTTTTCGCGTTCATAAAGTAATTACTGCAGCTGTCTACATGGGTAAGAGGCAACTGTTTACACTTATACGCGCATGGCCAGTGTGCATGAATGGTCATGTGACATGTTTTCGGTCATGTTAACTGAGACCGCTTCTGAAACACCAGTATAGGCGAGGATCGTTTTCGTCTGAAAATGGCGTACACGTTTGAAATGCACTAGTGTAAACAGGGCCCCAATGTCCATCGAATGCGTACTTAAGAATCTCAGTGGAAGTAGGCCTAGTAGGCCATGATCCGGGTACTTTCCACGTACTGTTTTATGTAAACATAGCCTACTTCTCGACTCACATAGGCTACTGTTTTCTGCTTACTATACAGCTCTGGAAAAAATTAAGAGACCATTTAACATTGAGAAATCCATGTTAAGTGGTCTCTTATTTTTTCCCACAGCTGTATAGCCTAGTATGGATATTCCGAAGCACCGCAAGTTTACGCCATTCCGTGCACGTTTGAAAACAGTTACTGGAACTACAACGTCACTAAAATGCTGCATCCGAAATACTTCCCTGCTATAGTATGCGAAAAAATAGTAGGCCTATAAAATGTAGGCTGAGAGATGTCCGAATGCACACTTAAGAATCTCGCCGGAAGTTGTAGGCCACCCGGGTACTTTTCACCTACAGTTTTATTCGGACTATTCGACTCACATGGCTACTGTTTTTTTGTTTTTCCCCTACTATATGAAAGTAGGCCTGAATATTCGTACGCAGCGCGAGTATTACGCTGGTTACCGGAAAAAAAAAAAAACACGAAAATTTGTTTCCAGTATTTTATTTGTAAGGTTAAAACCCATATTAAAACACAACTTCAGGTGAGCTGCAAGTTAAGGATCCGGGGTCTGTTAAAATGGCACATTTAACGCAGACAACGTTAATTAGTCGACTTGTTGTGGTGGCTTTCCACTCCATCCGATACAGCCCCACCTGCTCACTGCAGTATAGGCTATTATGAACATTTTGTTTGATATCGTACGCTTGTTGTGCAAGCCTATTTGCCCACCTTTTGATTGGTCCATCGATTTATCACGTCTTACAAAAATAGCCGATCACTATCAGACGTCTGTTGGCGAGCTAGACTTTTGAAGGAAAAGGAAAGCACGTCTTTAACACGATGAGAATCATAAAGAGGTTTCTTATTCGGTCACTTATATCTCTTGCAGCGAGCGCGTGAGGAGCTGAAGAGCTACAGTGACTGATTTGGGAAATACCTAGTCACGAGCGACCGAGGATGAGTTTCAGTGGTCTGATAGCGACACCTGTCGGTCAATGAGCAGCGCGCCTGTTGGAGTGTGGCACACAGAACTCGACGGATTTAACCCTAAAATTGCTTCTTTTTTTTTTGTTGCTAGATTTCATGGGGCATTTATTTCATCCGACATCAACTAATCCTGTGAACTAATTTTGACATTTCGATAGCTCTTTTATATTAAAATAAAGTAGGAAATATCGTGTAATTAGCCTACTGTTTTTATATTAAGTTAATGTTATCTATCATCTACACATACTGCTAATATTTTTTACTGACAAATTGTATCGCAATAATGAAATGCTTAATGTGAATCCTGTGCACTTGAGTTAATTGCATAACAATAGAAAAATAATGGCATTAGGCATTAAAACTGTGATTAGAAAAAAAACGTATATTTAAATCATCTTACAACTATTTAAACTACCTTTATAATATATTAAATAGACGTTTCGAATGTAATGTGCTTTTTCTGTTGTAAACGTGGATGGCCATCTACTGGTATTATTCTAGATTAACAGCAATTATAACCTGTGGTTAAAATTGTTTAATATTCCTTAAATCCGATAATTGCTGGGCTGTGAACTGTGAACACATGAAACGTGGAGATTGTAACATACACCAGTCTCTATGCTGCAAGTCAAACAATAGAGTGCAATACCGAGGTCAAGGGTTTGATTTGCAAGGTGAATCGAAGGTGAATAAATGTAAATATGCGAAAAAGCATTTGGTTGCAGTTTATCTTTGATAATCTTAATACACATTAAAGTTGGTAGAGAATAATAACGTGAATGCAAGATTAATGGCACCTTTGGTATAATTAAACTTAATATATCCCCCAAATATTTGCAAACCCATGAGAATTTGTTGAAAAATGCAAAAAGATTTTAATGTGGGTGAAAAAAAAAACTTGTTTGAAATGAAAAACAGCTGCAATACATAAATGTCTGATCTGCATAAATCAAAAACATTTAAATATCTCCTACAAACTAAGCATGCACAATCTTTGAAATTGAACGTGAACTCAGATCTATGCAAGCAATATTTGAAAATGATTAGCTCCTTAAATTATACGTAATGAATTGAAAAGAAAAAGGCATTCCTACTCTAAAAGGAGAACTTCCATGGGATATTTTACTGATCTTGAGGAGGTGGAAAATTTATATTTTAACTCAATAGAATTAAGTTAAACAAACATCAGGTCATATGAGATGTCATACAAACTTAAATATTTATGTCCCGACAAAAAGAAAGAGAGCATAAGATTTGACCCACACAAGTTTATGATAAAATTCAGAAGGATATTTTTACGTTTTACAAATTTGTGATTTTTGAACCAACAAAAGCTCGGAAAAATTAAAAAGTTAAAAAAAAAAGATACAAAGGACGCATGTCACCATACAAAAACACTTAAAAACCAAATACACTGCAGCAGTCTTTTGTTTCACACATTTGTAATCAAAGGGATAACCAATGACAAGAGGCTGTGAACAGATTTTCAAAAACACACCAAAGAATAAAAAATAAAAAACAACGCGGAGAGGAACAGAATGGATGGAGGTCTGTGAGACGCAGGAAAGACCAGCGGGGAGAAACCGTGTCAACACAGCAGAGATATTGTATTGTGGTAATGCATGGGTATAGAAACATATGCAGTCCTCTTAATAAATCCGGCCTCGGCTTCTGTTCCCTCTTCCTCCGAAGCCCCGGCCTCGCCCGCCCCTAAAGCCTCCTCGTTGTTCTGAGGGCACAGACGAGATCAGTTATACACACACATACAGTAATTCAATACAGTACTACTGCATAGGATTTGATTAGACACTCACCGTATGTGAAGTTCCCAATGCTGGCACTGTATTTCCCGCTGGGCGGATTGTATATTTGCCGGGCGTCCCTCCTGGGCAAGGTTGCAGGAATCTTCTTTGTTGTCGCTGTTGTTCCGATGTCTTCTCCAGAGTGCCTCTTCTGGCTGTAGGATATACAGAGATCATGGCAAAAACTTTAATAAGCAGACTAACTATGCCAATGTCTGGATGCCCAAATAGATCCGTGGACGTACCCAATTGCTGCCGCCGCCTCGGTCTTCTGCACAGGTTTCCAGGACAGAGTGACTGTGCTTTTATAGGATGGAGGGTTATGAAACAGATCCTAGAGAACATAACGGAAAACAAATAAGATCTTGTGTGCAAACTGTTACATAAAATAAACGTTCAGAATTATAATAATCAGTCAAGATTACCTTGATTAAAACATTTATGTTGTTGGTGATCTTCAAAGCCACCACTTTGATTTTATTCTGTGAAGAAAAAAGAAGTGATTTAAAGACTGTAATACATGCAACTTGTCGCCATATTTTCCCATGTTTTTTTTTTTAAATGCCTTGGATTTGCCACAAAAAACAAACATTATAAAATAGAAATTATGAATCAATGGCAAAATTCTATGCAGCTTGAAATTATTTATTTCTCTTACAGAGCAAAGATCACTGCAAAAAGTGTGATCTCATACCTCCTCTGTCTTCAGTGCATCGCCAGTCTTGCCTTGCAAAGCAACACGCAGTTGTCGAATATATACTTGCAGCCCCCGTGCAAAGTACTGTAACCTGTGACAAACAAAAAATAATACATTTAATGCAAACTGTTGACCTGCCCTTCACAAAGTGTGTATATAATTGACTTGTTATACAAAAATAATAGCCAAATAAATGTAATAACCTTCACTGTTCAAATTTTGGGGTCAGTAAATTTAAAAAAACATTTTTAAAAAGGTGCACTATGCAACTTTCCATCCACTGGGGGGCGCCTATTCAAGACAAATGTGTAGTTTGATGACGCAAAGTTTGAGCGCAGCATCTTGAGACATGAGGTCTTCACCTCACAGCCGGTGGAAAATAGGACTCGGACAGAAATCATGATCATGCATGCGGTTATTAACGTTACTGTAGTGTGAAGCAGAGCAGGACCGAGTGTTGTGGAGCTGAGCACAGCCGCTGGAGTGATTTTTATACAAACACACGGCTCGCTAACACTGGGACTTTTATTACGACAGGACACAGTCGCCAGGCGCCTGCACTGATTCGCTCTTCCGGTTATGATTATGAGGTAATGCAGCTCTGTTTATTATATTAGATACATTTAAGTGTGTTGAAAATGATGTTATGACGTTACTTGTTCACACTGCTAAGAGTAAAGCGCTTCTGCCAACCGAGGGTAACAGAGATATGACGCAATTGACAGGCGTCTCGCTCAAACGCTATCCTGAAACGTCCCGGTCCTTAGATAAAATAGCAATTTTCTCACAATTTACAAATAGTTGGAAACATTTGGGATATTGTAGGTACTAAACTGAACAAAATATATAACACCGGCCTAGTGGTTTTTGGATATTTTATGCAAAAATACTACATAGTGCACCTTTAAGTCCATTAAGCTGCTCACCAAGGCGGAATTAATATTTGAAAAACAAAAACAGTAATATTGTTAAATATATATATATGGATCTGGAAAATAACAGTAGTTTCTATTTGTCACATGACCATTCCAGAAATATTTCTAATGAAACATTTCTTAGTAATAATGAAAACAGTTGATTAATACATTTCTGGAAACTGACACTTTTTTTCAGAAATCGTGATGAATGGAAAGTTCAAAAGAACAGCACTCTTTTGTAACAATATAAATGTTTTGTTACTGTCGATTTTGATCAATATGTGTCCTCGCTGAACAGAAGTAATCATTTCTTGAGTTGCATTTTCACCTAAGTTACCCGGAACCCTTTTCCCAGGAACTCCCCCGCCCCATTTCTTACATGTTTCCATCACTGTCTAGAGTACCATGAAAACTAGGCAAATTAGTCCAGTGACGTAGGATGTTGCATGACTTTATAGTTCCTGCTGGATTTCATGCTCCGCTTATAAGCTTAATAAAGCCTGAACATCGGCGTCTGTCCATCGGTCATATTTTTAAATTCCATTGCTTATTCAAATGCAATTGCTGATACTACAGTCTTTTAAAATTGGTGGTTTAAATAAATTCTTCATATAGTCAACCAATCAAAATGCTCCCACCCCCGAAAGTCCCTGAACTTTGAATAACTAAAACCTCACAAGCAGGGACATTCTGAGGGGGGAACTTTTTACCCGGAACTTGACTTAGACCCTGGTCCCTGTAGTCGAAACACACAGAGTACAACCTCAAAGTCCATAGTTCCTGTGGTGGAAACACGGCTTTTGTGTGGTAGTGTGCATTAAAAAAAGTATTGTTTTTGCTGTGGCATTGAAATTGGTATTGAGAATCACCCAACTTAGTATTGGTACTAAAGAATTTTTTCATATTGTAACAATCCTAGTAATGATGCAAATGCTTCAAGATTTGAAATGTTTACAGTAGCAACACACCCACGGTCTTTGTAATGATTAATGCAAGATCTGACCTGATCTTGAAGTCCTTCAGCTTCTCTGCGCTGACTTTGTCGATGAGAAAGTCAGGTAGCTTTTTGCCCAGTTGGTGAAAGCTGAAGAGCAGACACTCCACATAGCTGAACTGAAGTTTGGGCTCTTCGTTCGCAGCATTCTCTCCGTTCTCCTCCTCTGGAGGCAGGGGCATGAACTCCTTAGGACAGTAGGGGACACAAACATAAAATAAGAGGATGTTTGATGACAAAGAAGTTGAAATGGAAAACTTTATATTATATATATATCTCTTCGGAGTTTAATGTATGTCTTTACCAGGAGCTTCTCAAACAGCATATTGAGGTTAACCTCCAGTTTGTCCATGTCTCCACAATACGGACTCATCTCTGCTAACAACTTAAGTACCTGTAAAGCAAAAATACTTGTTTTAAAGCCTCTTGTGAATATTTGGACATTTATAAAAAGAAAAGCATATAATTTTGTCTCTATGTATAATTACTCTCACATCCAAGCTTAAAGGTCCCATTCTTCGCGTGTTTTCGAAGCTTTGATTATGTTTACAGTGTGCAATATAACATGAGTTCATGTTTCGCGTGTCAAAAAAACCCAGTATTTTTCACACAATTGACTTCTGTACAGCACTGTTTCCTCTGTCCTAAAAACGGCCTGATGATTTCCTTGTTCTATGAAGTCCCTCCTTCAGAAATACGTAACGAGTTCTGATTGGGCCAGCGCTTCCCGTGTTGTGATTGGACAGCAGCTTAGCGCACTTTGCCCAGAAAGGTCCCGCCTCTTACCATAACGGGGAGATGCAAGCGCTGAATGCGTGCTCTTCTCCACGTGGGAGAGCAACAAGACCACGCCCCCTTTTTTGTGTGTTCTTGTGGGCGGAGGGTTCGTCAACAAACAGTTCTAGTGACCGCATTATATCCCTGCACTTTCTGCTGTAGTCCAAACCGGCCGTTCGCTGTAGGCTTTGAAAGGGAACTTCTGTTAAATAAAATATCTCGCTTGGCATTGAACTTTGAGCTTATTATTTATGCTCTAACAGCAACATTTCACACTAACTAAAGTTTGAAAGATGGAATCGCGAAGAACGGGACCTTTAATATGCAGAAACTACAGTTTATGTAGGTTTCAGTCCATTTTTGACCAATGACCCTTCTGTGATTTCCATCATGTGATACACACCTCAAGCTGGATGTCCAGTTCTGCTACAGGGCTGGTGAGCAGACTGAGGTTGGGCAGGACAAATTCGCAGAAGTATGTCACAAAGCGAGTAGAATGCACATTTTTCTGGAGAAGAGCAGGAGTAAATAAAGTAAATAACTGATTTGCACCATTACTAGTAAAATATATTTATGGAAGACATGACCAACACACACAAGCAAAAAAAAAAAAAGGTTGAAAAGAATGGAAAACATTAACAGTAAAACAAAAACAATACAAAAAAGTAAACAATAAAATTGAGGCTACAGCATTTGTTTCTTTTTGTTCAGATTCAAGTTGCTTTTTTAACAGAAAATGCCCCTCAGATTCAGATGCTAAACGATTTATTCAGGCTTCTGAGCTTTTGCCAGGAACTGACAAATTCAATAGCCGAATATTTTTGGAAAAACAAAAATATCGATTGATCACATCCACCATGGTGTGATGCATGAGGTTTAAAGTGCTGACCGTTGCTGTGGATTCACTCACAGAAAAGAGTGGCAAGGCCTGGCGTGTGCACTGCAAGAGCCGGTCGACGCTGTCGGCATCTGCGGGGTTCAGCGCCTGCTCTAGGAAAGCCTGCTCCACCACCAGCTCCACTAACTGCTGCCGCCCGCTCACGGTCTGCATGGTCTTCAGCCCGGAAAGGATACGCATCAGAAGCACAAACTCCTCCCCCGTCACATCCTCTAGCACCTAAGACAATCAGAGAGGCACAGGTCGAGGAATCGCATCAAACTGTGGTGCAACCAAATTGACCTTTCTATGACAAGACAAGGTTAGTTCAGGTTATATCATCATGTGGAGTGCTGTTCCACTCAATGTTGATGGCTTCTAACGGTTCATGAGTAGTTGCCTCCTCAAAAATGTCTCCCATTTTTTGTTTTGTTTAATGGGAGACCAAATATTCACTAGGGTTCAAATCTGGAGTCTGACCAGGCCAAAACATGAGCCTGATGGACTTGTTCTCAAGCCACTAAGGCCTAGTTATCTTTCCAGTTTGGACAGGAACATTGTCTAGTTGAAAAATAAGATCCAAACATTCCTCTTTATATCTTTTCATTAGTAGGAAGCAAGCCATTCTACAGCATTCTCCTGTAGCGCAATATTCTCCTGTACTCCTGTAGAATCAAATGACTTTTGACAGTGAAGGAGCTCACCGATACCACAGCTTTGCTGTGCTAGAGATGCATTTATTATTATTTCTCACCAGATTTTCAGAGACGTCGCTCTGGAGCATCACCATACAATGTGTGTTTTATGGTGATTCATCACTCCACAAACAACTTCTCATATTCTGTCCAAAATGTCATGCTGTCTTTGATGTTTTTCTGAGGTAGCAATGGCTTAAAGTAGAGCATTTGCTTTCATTTATCTAATTTCCTAACACAGTAATATGCGTTTAAGACTACTAAAAGCTTAATGTTTAGCCATTTTGGGTCCATTTGTTTCACCCAGGAATATACATTTGTAAATTGTGTGCGAGATGCATTCTGTGTGTGTGTGTATGTATGTATATTATGTGTGTGTATATAATATTATATATATATATATATATATATATATATATATATATATATATATATATATATATACACACACACACACACGAGATTACATTTTTACATGTAAACCTTAAAAAAAAAAGTTATATTAAGTTTTTTCTCTAAATTTTGCGCATATATTTAAACCTAATATTTTAACACCAACGCTTTTTCATTGACACAAACCATTTTTTTATTATTTCACCGCCATTGGAAAGTTTGGCATCAGTAAGATTTTTTTAATTAATAATTTTATTCAGCAAGGATCCGTTACATTGATCAAGTGTCAGTAAATAATTTGAACTCATGATTTATGATACGAGACAGCTTTGCATCAGTAAAAAAAAAAAATCAATAAATTACATTTTAAAATATATTAAAATAGAATTAAATGAATTGTTTAAATCATATTTCATAATTACTGTATTTTTGATCAATTAAATGCAGCCTTGTAGAACAGAAGAAACCTTTTTTAAAAAGTTTTTTTTTTTTTAAATCTTAGACCCTAAACCAGGGGTTTCCAATCCTGCCCATTAAACACACCTGAACACGCTAATCAAGGTCTTACTAGGCATGCTAGAAACTTCCAGACAGTTGTGTTGAGGCAAGTTTGAGCTAAACTCTGCAGGACAGTGGCCCTCCAGGACCGAGTTTGAGCCTAAACCTTTGAACAGTAATGTATGTGTGAAAAAAAAAAGAAGTGTAGATACCTTTTTTGTTTCTATAAAGATGTAATCCTCAACCTCCTTTGTCATTGTGTCATCTGGCATCATTTTCAACTTAGTTGAGAGAAACTTAATCGCCCTCTCTCGAACAATATCTTCTCCCTGCAGGATCTGACTGAACAAGCCTCCCAGAGTTCCTTTAAAGAAAGACACCGGAGTAAAGGGGGATAATAACTTCACCTACAACATACGGCTCTTTTAGTCATGACAGACAATACTAAAATAATCAGGATTTGATACCTTTTGCGTCAATTTTGAATATGGAGATCAAAGCCGTGTTAACTTGATTGAATTCAGCAGAATCATCTGGAAGATGTGACAAGAAATAACTAAGATCAAACAGCTGGAAAAACAATATGTCAGATGCAATAGTTTATGCAGAAATTCAAGAACTTTATGTAGATCATCTAAAAAACACTTAGCAAATGTGAAAACCACTGTAGGCTACCTGTCTGCAATAGCTGTGTCAGGATGTCTGCGACTCTGGGTAAATTCTCTCCTGATGCGAAACGGGGGAGCTCTTTGATAGCCTGCCTTCGGATCTATAATCAGAAAAGAACCAACAACGTAGAGATGTGTTTTCTGCTATCACCACCCATGACATGCAAACCCATGGTGTTATGATGTACTCACGGATACATCCTCATCCTCACACAGATCGAGCTGCGCGTTGATGGCTGCATCGGCCAGCTCTGGAAAACTGCTGAAAAATTTTGGAATGAACTGTGCGGCCAGTCGCTTCTCCTTTGCGCCGCCTTTAACGCCATCCAGAATTACTTGATAAGCATCTTTGTGCTGTAAAACAATACAAAAATAAGTGAGGTTAAAAATATTGATTTGAAATATTAATGCATCAACACTTTACAATGAAGTCGCGTGTTAACATTAGTTAATGCATAAACTAAGCAACATATTTTAACCGCTTTTATTAAAAGATATTAAATTAGTAAATTGGGATTTTAAACTAAGATTAATAAACACAGTAGAACTTTTGTACCTTGTTAGTTGATGTTAACTAATGTTAACAAATCAAGGGCTATTGCAAAGTGTTACTTTACTATATATATATATATATATATATATATATATATATATATATATATATATATATACATACATAAATTATGTATATATGCACTCATTTATGTATAAAATTAAAAAACATTTGCATATATGTATATATATATAATTTATATTATATAAATATTCTAAATATAAATAACAACTTTTTCTTATATGCATACATAATTAAGTTATACACCGTGCACATACACACACATATATAGTAAACTTATTTTGGATGCGATTAATCGATTTAACAGCACTGCTTTTAAGTTTAATACATATATTTAATACATGAAGCATTGAGTTATGTTGTGGGTAATATCTTATAATGATATTTTTAATATATTAATTTTTATAAACAGTTCAAAGTACCATTTTAAGCAGGAATATCACGGTTTCAGAAAAAAGCAACAAAAACATCTCTAGATATAGATAATTATTAACTGAGCACCAATCATAACTGATTGAGCTTTGTTATCTTATAAATAAATTACTTTTTAAAATGTATTAAATAGTTTTTATAAATTCTAACATTATTAAAGTTTTACTGTATTTCTGATCAAATAAATGCAGCCTAGGTCACAGAATCCAATAAGATTATTTATATAAGTTAAATATGTAAAACGTTTTACACATTTGAACATTTAATGCTCCCTGAATAAGGATATTTCCGCCAGACTAAGAGTTTTTTTTCCCCATTATGTAAATTCACTCATCCTACCTCGTTAAAGCTTTTCCTAAGATGTTAATCATTCATCAGTATTACTGTTCGCAGAACGGCGAAACCCCAATTCACAAACACATTACGTTCACAGCGTAACAAAACGCGACAGCTTTCTCTTCAACAAACCTCAAAAGTAACCCAAGTTTTTTTAAACCAGATACATAAGGAATGAACAATGGGTGCACAGCTGCCCTTAATGCTCGCAAATGGTCATGTTAGCTTATTTACTCAAAAACACGCAACTATCGCAAGCTATTACGGCTAATGAGCTAGTAACGTTAGTCCGACGAGGCCTCGCAGACACACCAGTCTTTAAATTGTACAAAAACCCCCTGAAACGAAATATTTAAAGCGTGTTCTTCCTACAGAGCGACATCACAGACACGCGAGGCTTTGCTTACCTTGCTGAGATCCTCCTTTGCGTCGGCGAGGATGCCGTAGTTACGGTAGAGATCCTCCACTGTCGCCGCCATCAGCGTGTCCGACTTCACCGCGGGGTTTCAATGAAAAACGGCAGTTGTGCTGCTCCTTCTGTGATATTTCTGCTGTATCCGCTCGAAATGTACTCAAACGCGTCACGGTATTAAAGTGCAGACGTGATGTGGGCCGTTTGTGTGTTGTTATTTTGAAAGTAAACGTTGCTATCGCGTACAGAACGCCAGCTTGGGTTTGTTGCTCTGTGCCGCGGCGGGATGAACGTCACTTCTGCGCTTTTGGGGCATGATTGACAGCGTCATTGGTTGAGCTCCATCTGCTGGATTGGGTGTCTAATGGCACGCACATCCATAGTATTTCAACATTTAGATAAAGTCAGAGCATTGAAACATACGCAACTAAGATTATTCAATAAACTGCTCTTTTCACTATTATCACTTTGTCTCCTGCTATTGCTTCTCTTTGGCTTTCTCAGCCAAACTATCAGGCTGATAGAAGGCTTTCATTAGAGATTTAAGTTTGCTGGGTTGCACACCAGTCAAAACATTTGACTAAACTTTTGACGGCGCCCAGGGCTGGATGTGAACAATTGGAAACAGGACTGTAAAAAAGTGCTACCTTAAAGTGTCATTGGAGCAGTGGAGACATGTTCTCTGGAGTGACAAATGCTTCTCTGTCTGGCAACCCGGTTGCCAGGAGAACGGTACTTGCCTGATTGCATTGTGCCAAGACACGTGTAAAGTTTGGTTGAGGGGGGATTATGGTGTGGGGTTGTTTTTCAGGGGTTGGGCTTAGCCCATTAGTTCCAGTGAAAGGAACTCTTAATGCTTCAGCATACCAAGACATTTGGGACAATTTCATGCTCCCAACTATGTGGGAGGAGTTTGGGGATAGCCCTTTCCTGTTCCAACATGGCTGCGCACCAGTGCACAAAGCAAGGTCCATAAAGGATGAGCAAGTTTGGTATGGAGGAACTTACCTGTCCTGCAAAGAGTCCTGACTTCAGCCTAATAGAACACCTTTGGGATGAATTAGAATGGAGACTGCGAGCCAGACCTTCTTGTCCAACATCAGTGCCTGACCTCAGAAATGTGCTTCTAGAAGAATGGTCAAGAATTCCCATAAACACACTCCTAAACCTTGTAGACAGCCTCCTCAGAAGAGTTGAAGCTGTTATAGCTGCAAAGGCGGAGCCAACTCCCTATTAAACCCTGTGGATTAAGAATGGGATGTCATTAAAGTTCATGTGCATGTAAAGGCAGGCGTCCCAAAACTTTTGGCAAAACTGTGTATTCAGTTGGTGTCTGAGGCAAATTATTGGCTCAGAGAAAAAAAAGTCACAACACATTTTTACGTAATCTATAAACTTTCAAGAAAATAATAATAATTATGTACAAAAAATATATCCAAAATACTGTGTTGAGTCAAAATTCCATAGGAAATATATATGGGTATGTGGCAAGGGGGGCGTGGTTCAGCGAGGTCTGCAGCGGGAGAGAGGGCCGCGGGACGAGCGGTAAGTGAGTGGGTTGGACGCAGATTAATAACACCTGTCTCTTGTTCTAGTAATGAGCGCGGAGACGGGATAAAACACCAGCGGAACCGGAGACCAGGGAGAGAGAGAGTCGGACTGTTGATGCGAGACCCTGAGTTATCCGGAACCCGGAAGTGCGTGACCCGGAAGTGAAACTGAGACTGAGCACATGAGAAAACAGACACACACTGAAGTGTGCACGTTGAGATTGAGTTTGAAAATAAAAAGCATCAACAGTCCTGCCGACCCCCGTGTCCTCTTCCTTCCTTACTCTATCGAACTTGTTACACTGGTGCCGAAACCCGGGAAGGAAGCAGGACAGCGCCGCCGCCATGACAACGCCCTCCGCCTCGCCATTTGCGGATATCATCAACTCCCTCGCGGTCCTCCACCAGGAACACCATCAGGCATTGCTGGACCTTCGGACTGAACAGGAGCGCCGCTTCGAGGCGATCGTCCAAGGCCAGCAAGAGGACCGCGAGCGGTTCCGGAGCTGGATGGACCGGGAGGTTCGCGCCGAGGCCGCTGGGCGGGCCAGCGCACCGGTGCACGTGCCCCTGCAGAAAATGGGGCAGGAAGACGACCCGGAGGCCTTCGTCGATTTGTTCCAGAAGGCCGCGGAGGCCTGCGGGTGGCCCCGGGCACAGTGGCCGGTGCGCCTCATCCCCCTTCTATCCGGCGAAGCCCAGGCGGCCGCACAACAGCTACCGGTCGCGAACCTCCTGGACTACGACGATCTGAAGAGGGCCATACTTCAGCGGGTCGGCCGGACCCCAGAGCAACACCGCCAGCGTTTCCGTTCCCTGGAGTGGGGTGAGTCCGGTCGACCCTTCGCCTTGGCCCAACAGCTCCGGGACGAGTGCCGCAGATGGCTTCTGGCCGGCGGCAGCGACGTGGACCATGTTGTCGATCTGGTGGTGCTGGAGCAGTTTATCACTCGGCTCCCCAGGAAGACCGCCGAGTGGGTCCAGTGCCACCGGCCCACGTCGCTGGAGACGGCGTATCAACTTGGCGGAGGACCACCTGGTGGCGTGCCCGGGGGTCGGCGAACCCCCACTAACTTCTCCCTCTCTCTCTCCTCCTTCTCTCTCTCTCTCTCGACCTGTCCCTCTCCCCAGGTCCCGCCCTCCAGGCCCTCCTCGCGTCCCCCCCAGAGGCCGGGGTGGGATGGGCCTTGGACCGTCTGGGAGTTCGCGGGTCCCGCCCAGGGGGGCGGGGCCGCTGGGGATGGGTAGTGACAATGGATCCGGTTCCGCCCCCTTTCCGCGCTCAGCCTCCAACCCACTCCCCGCCGCCGGGGCGGGTAGGCCTGGGCTGGCCTGCTGGCGGTGCGGCGATCCGGATCATTTTGTGGACCGGTGTCCGATGATGGACATCGGAACAATGATCCGGATCCCGGACGTCCAGCGGACCACCCCCGATCAAGCAGGAGAGTACCAAATTCCTGTAAGTATCAAGGGGGGTACATATCAGGCCTTGGTGGATTCAGGATGTAACCAAACCTCGATCCATCAAAGCCTGATGCAGCCTGGGGCATTGGATACAAGCCGCATGGTTAAGGTGCGGTGTGTGCACGGGGATGTGGTGGAATATCCGGTTGTCCCAGTCACGATACAGTTTAGGGGGAAAAAGCATAGTGTTGAGGTGGCGGTTAGTCCCCACCTCCGGCATCCGCTAATTCTGGGGACGAATTGGCCCGCCTTTTCGGCGTTATTGGGGTCGTTATGCGCGGATGCCGCTTGGGGAAACAAGGCTAGGACCGGGGCGGTGCGAGTGCAGGTTGGCGAGACTGATACGGGACCCTTGGGAACTGCTTCAGAGGAACCGAGCGGGGTCGAGAGACTGATTCTCTCGGACCGCGATGACTTCCCTCTGGAGCAGTCTCAAGATGAGACTCTAAAACATGCTTTTCAACAGGTCCGCACTATCGACGGTCAGTCCCTCCAACCCGCATTGCCTGTCACGTATCCTTATTTTGCCATAATTAAGGATAGGTTGTATCGAGTGACCCAAGACGCTCAGACAAAAATGGATACAACCCAGTTGTTAGTACCAAAGAGCCGCCGGGAAATGCTTTTCCAGGCGGCTCACTCTAACCCGATGGCGGGCCACCTGGGACAGGCGGCCACGCTGAATCGTTTAATGACCCGATTTTTTTGGCCAGGCATTCATGACAATGTGCGCAGGTGGTGCGCGTCTTGTCCTGAATGTCAGTTGGTGAACCCACTGGCCGCCCCAAAAGCGCCATTGCGCCCCCTACCATTAATGCAGGTCCCCTTCGAGAGAATTGCGATGGACCTCATCGGGCCATTAGTGCGATCCGCACGCGGACATCGTTTTGCGCTAGTTATCGTGGACTACGCAACACGATATCCGGAAGCAGTGGCTCTCCGCAACATCTCGGCGAAGAGTGTTGCGGACGCACTGTTTCGTTTGATCTCCCGGGTGGGGATTCCGAAAGAAATCCTCACTGATCAAGGCACGGCGTTTATGTCACGCACGTTAAGCGAATTATACGGATTATTGGGCATTAAATCCATTCGAACCAGCGTCTATCACCCACAAACAGACGGCTTGGTCGAACGATTTAATCGCACTCTTAAATCCATGATCCGTAAATTCGTACAGGAAGACGCCAAAAATTGGGATCGGTGGTTAGAACCCCTCTTATTTGCTGTGCGCGAGGTCCCGCAAGCCTCCACGGGGTTTTCCCCCTTCGAGCTTCTCTACGGGCGACAGCCACGGGGGGTGCTGGACGTCCTACGAGAAACTTGGGAGGAGGGGCCTTCGTTGGCTAAAAACGAAATTCAGTACGTCATGGACTTGCGAACAAAACTCCACACATTGGGGCGGCTATCTAGGGAGAATTTGTTGCAAGCCCAGGACCGCCAGAGCCGGGCATATAACAGGGGTACTAAACTACGCAAATTCACACCGGGAGAGAAAGTGCTCGTTCTACTCCCAACGTCGAGCTCAAAATTAATGTCAAAGTGGCAGGGGCCGTTTGAGGTCGCACGGCAGATAGGAGAGCTCGATTATGAAGTGATACGATCCGATAGGAACGGGGCACGTCAAATATACCACCTCAATCTGCTTAAAAAATGGAATGAGGTGGAATCGGTGTTGTTGGCAACGGTGATCGGGGGAGAGGATGATCTCGGGCCAGAGGCGAGCATTAAAGCGCAATCAGTCGCGTTGGCCCCAGGGGGAGATCACCTCTCACCGTTACAACTCGCTGATTTATCGAAATTACAGGCGGAGTTCGCTGACGTGTTCTCGCCCCTACCGGGACGTACCGACTTGATTCAGCACCATATCGAGACCGAGCCGGGCGTGGTAGTTCGCAGCCGGCCGTATCGCTTGCCTGAACACAAGAAAAAAGTAGTTCAGGACGAATTAGGCGCAATGCTCGACATGGGAGTAATCGAGGAGTCCAACAGTGACTGGGCGAGCCCGATAGTTTTGGTCCCCAAAACAGGTAGGCAAGGTGAACGCTGTGTCGAAGTTCGACGCGTATCCAATGCCACGGGTTGACGAACTGCTTGATCGGTTAGGCACGGCTCGATTTTATTCGACACTGGACTTAACAAAGGGCTATTGGCAGATCCCCTTGTCTCCATTGTCCAAAGAAAAAACAGCTTTCACCACGCCGTTTGGATTACACCAATTTGTCACGCTTCCTTTCGGCTTGTTCGGGGCGCCCGCAACCTTCCAGCGGCTCATGGATAGGATTTTGCGTCCCCATGCTGCATATGCTGCTGCGTACCTAGATGACATAGTGATTTATAGTCACGATTGGCAGCGGCATATGCAGCATGTGAGGGCGGTCCTGAGGTCGCTGAGGAGAGCGGGGCTCACGGCCAATCCGAAGAAGTGTGCGATTGGGCGGGTGGAAGTAAGGTATCTGGGCTTCCACTTGGGTCATGGACAGGTGCGTCCCCAAATTGATAAGACTGCCGCAATTGCAACCTGTCCGAGGCCCAAGACCAAAAAGGAGGTAAGACAGTTCTTGGGGCTGGCGGGATATTATAGACGGTTTATACCAAATTATTCGGACCTCACCAGCCCTTTGACTGATCTTACTAGAAAGGGGCTACCAGATACGGTCCAGTGGACGGAGCCGTGTCAACAGGCTTTTACCCAAGTAAAGGCTGCTCTATGTGGCGGGCCGCTGTTACACTCCCCTGACTTTTCTCTCCCTTTCTTGTTGCAGACTGACGCGTCGGACAGGGGGCTGGGCGCAGTCCTGGCCCAGGAGGTGGAGGGGGGAGAGCGGCCAGTGCTGTACATTAGCCGTAAGCTCTCCAAGAGGGAAGCTAAGTACAGCACCATAGAAAAGGAGTGTTTGGCCATCAGATGGGCCGTTCTCACCCTCCGCTATTACCTCCTGGGGCGGGAGTTCACTCTCTGTTCGGACCACGCTCCTCTCCAATGGCTCCACCGCATGAAGGATACCAACGCGCGGATCACCCGTTGGTATCTGGCTCTCCAGCCGTTTAAGTTCAAGGTGGTCCACAGGCCGGGTGCTCAGATGGCTGTGGCCGATTTCCTCTCCAGAAATGGGGGGGGGGGGGGGGGGGGCTGCAGGCCGGACGGCTCCCCGGCCTGAGTCGGGCGGTGGGGGTATGTGGCAAGGGGGGCGTGGTTCAGCGAGGTCTGCAGCGGGAGAGAGGGCCGCGGGACGAGCGGTAAGTGAGTGGGTTGGACGCAGATTAATAATACCTGTCTCTTGTTCTAGTAATGAGCGCGGAGACGGGATAAAACACCAGCGGAACCGGAGACCAGGGAGAGAGAGAGTCGGACTGTTGATGCGAGACCCTGAGTTATCCGGAACCCGGAAGTGCGTGACCCGGAAGTGAAACTGAGACTGAGCACATGAGAAAACAGACACACACTGAAGTGTGCATGTTGAGATTGAGTTTGAAAATAAAAAGCATCAACAGTCCTGCCGACCCCCGTGTCCTCTTCCTTCCTTACTCTATCGAACTTGTTACAGGGTAATTTTGATGTTTCACGCACACACACACACGCGCACACGCACATACGCACACACACAAAATATTACTCCACTTACAGCTGTTACTGCCACAACTAATTTATATTAGTCAATATATATTGACTGTGAGCTGCAATCAAGTAAAACTTCCAGAAGATGGCATCAAAGACCAGTAAATGTTTATTTTTTATTTTTTACATCCCATGAAATTATGCCCTTTGGCAGCTCAACGTTGTTTTCTTAATAGGAAAACGGGACTGAACCAATCAGCTCACATAAGATTACACTGAAACTCCTTCCAGTAGGAGTCATAAGAGGAACTTCCTCAATGAATCTGGCTCCTACTCACAAATTTAATACATCTGCAATACTTTTGTCTAAATTATATACATCCGCAACAAAACATGTAACCAACTCCCTTATTTTCATCAAGGTCAAATGTTCTTGATTAATACCCTTGCCATAAAGCTCTTTGGAAGGGCTCACGTGCTGAAACACTGGCACAAAGGTTTTCTGAGGTGATCAACATTTGAAAACAGCATCTAAAGCTTCTTAACAGCTAATCTGCTGAAAAAACTCTAAAGCCGCAAAGAAACGCTCACATGAACCTTTAGAGATTTACTCAAACCTAAACCAAAATTAACAAATAAATGCCAAAATGAATTCAAAATCACTTTCTTCATTACATTTATTACTACAAAATATATACATTATTTTACATACACGCTTGAATGCATTTTTTAAATGACCATAATATTACTAATCCGTAAAACTATGACTATAATGAAATTATTCATAAAAAGATTAAAACGCCAGTTTTTCATCATATCAGCATGTTTAGTTTCCACTTCAAAGAAACAAGATTTCTTAAGAAAGAGAAGGTAGACGACAGGAACTGCAAGTAAAGTTCATATGTTTCATATGCTCTCATATGGTTTCTACTGTACCTCTGTAAACCATGAGCATCAGGGTATATTTTTACACCCTTTACCACCTCCAAAAAAAGTGTGACTCTCTGCTTGATTTACAAGAAAGGGCTGAACCGAAGGCTGAACTGAAGGGAACCTCCCCTCTTTAAAAAAGGCTAAACTGACAAGCCAAGCAGTGTTTAGCACACAAACACTGCATAAGTCCACAGCAGACTTCATAATGTATTAAATGAAGAGCTTCTAGATTGTCTCAGTTATCATAACTTTAGAAGATTGCAGTGGGTGTTCTGAGAAAGCTTTCTAACTTGTTAAACCACACTTAATCTCCGCAGTGCTTTGCCCTCGAAGGATTTCCACGAGACCTGGCCTGGAGTCAAAAAAGGCCGGGTCGCTGCAGGAACTCTTAGGTGTCTTTTTGCTCTTTGTCGTCCTGGCTGCTCCACTGACCTTGACTTTTTCTGAACACATCCTGTTTTTTATGGACAGAAGCTGGATGTCTGAATGCACATTGGCGACAGTG